>NC_034187.2:55954507-56554507 GCF_002021735.2 Oncorhynchus kisutch
AGGAGGATCTTCAACACCTATTAACACCTGGAACTAAATTAATCATCTGGCCCCTCCTTTCCTCTATATGTCTTTATGATCAAATACAAGTCTGTGACACGCAACATATTAAATAAATCAGCCATCACTTATAGCAGTATATACATTTAAACATGTCACCAGGAGTCTCTATCTAATGTGTCTCCAGGAGTCTCTATCTAATGTGTCTCCAGGAGTCTCTATCTAATGTGTCTCCAGGAGGCTCTATCTAATGTGTCTCCAGGAGTCTCTATCTAATGTGTCTCCAGGAGTCTCTATCTAATGTGTCTACAGGAGTCTCTATCTAATGTGTCTCCAGGAGTCTCTATCTAATGTGTCTCCAGGAGTCTCTATCTAATGTGTCTCCAGGAGTCTCTATCTAATGTGTCTCTATCTCCACTTCACCCACAGATACTACGTGTCCTCTAAGACCATCAACAAGCTGATCCAGGTTCATGACAGGATATTCTGCTGCATCGCCGGCTCCCTGGCAGACGCTCAGGCCGTCACCAAGGCTGCCAAGTTCCAGATCTCCTTTCACAGGTATGGACCACCCTGTCCCTTTCCCTGTCTCTGTCCTTGTCTGGTTCAACATAGCTCATGAGTGTTGATATCAGCTAATGAAGCTTGATTGATGTGTGATTGATTTGTATTATTATCAGCAATAGGGACACCTCCATTTTAGATCTGGTCTTAGTAGTAATGTGCAGCCTACATTTACCAGAAGCTCTTTTCCAGAAAGCAATTAGGGTTAAGTGCCTTGCTCAACGGCAGATTTGTTTTCACCTAGTCAGCTCAGGGATTCGAACCAGCAACTTTTTGGTTACTGGCCCAAACCTCTTAACCACTAGGCTACTGCCTCTTGAACTATGATAGACATAGAAACAAACTGTGGAATAAATCTGATCCTGAATGATGACATGTCTTCTCTGTGTCTATCCTGTGTGATAAGTATTCAGATGGAGTCCCCTCCTCTGGTGAAGGCAGCAGCGTCCGTGTTGAAGGAGCTGTGCTACAACAACAAGGAGGAGCTGCAGGCCGGCTTCATCACTGCAGGCTGGGACAGGAAGAAAGGGCCACAGGTGATGCCATGGGGCGTAACAAACAGAGATAGAATAGAGCACGATAGAATAGAACACACACACACACAATTTCTAACCGTTATTTCACCTCTAGGTTTACACGGTGGCCTTGGGCGGTATGTTACTCAGTCAGCCGTTCACCATCGGAGGATCAGGGAGCACGTACATCTACGGTTACGCCGACGCCAAATACAAACCTGATATGAGCAGAGAGGAGTGCCTGCAGTTTGCTACAAATGGTAAAGTTGATTTTTCCTGTAGAATCTCATAGGCTTCATTGTTTTATTAGAATGGCACTGTTTTCATATAGGATAAAAGACGCCAGATAAGACATTTTTTTTTTTTTTAAACATCTTCCTGTGGGACAGGAGAGTGATTGTAGGATGGGTTTGCTATGGATTATTGGCACTGGAACACAAGAGAGCTGTTCCTGAAAAAGTGGACAGATATGGTCTCATACCCATCTCTACCTGCTTTCTGATCTATTTTCCTCCCCTTTATTTTTTCTCCTGTTCACCCCACCTAGCTCTGGCCCTAGCTATGGGCAGAGACAATGTCAGCGGAGGCGTGGCACACCTGGTAGTGATCACCGAGGAGGGGGTGGAGCATGTGGTCATCCCTGGAGACAAGCTACCCAAGTTCCACGATGAGTAGAGTGACACTACAATCAACCAATCAGTGACACTCTGTGAGATGAATTTTCACTCAATCATTCACGGTTGTCCATACATGCAGAACTTGGTGTTCATATGCCTGACTATTCACATCAGTTTTGGGACTGCGGATTGAAAAACAATCATGATTTCCAAGAGACCAATGTGAAAATCTTCTCTGGTTCTGCCTATGTGTTTCATAATCTACACTGTGTTCATGTTGTTTATGTGCATTATATTTTGTTTACTTAATGATCTCTGGGTGGAATCAATAAAATCTTAAGAAAAAATATGTTTACACAGCATGTAAGTGTGTTTGATTATAAATATGTAAATCTGACAGACCCCAATATAATTGAGTAGGCTATTGCTGAGGGAATACGTCCTATTTAATTTGAGGCATCATTAGCAATAGATAATTAGTCAATATTATAAGCCTGTTATAACTAATGCATAACTGTCTGTATCTAAACCTATGTATTTACAAGACAGCAACATACAAATCATTACAATTAGTACATATTGGTACAACTTAAAACTTTTATATGATGAGTGAGAAAGTGCATGATGAGTGCACAAATAGCATACCCCCAAAATATGCTAATCCCTCACCATTACAATAACAGGGGAGGTTGGCACTTTCTCACTCATCATTATTCACGATTCATCCGTAATCATGGTCATGTCCACATGAATGTAGAATGTTTAAAAACTTTAAATTCTTATGTACAATGAAAGTGACTCCCAAATGGCACAATACATTATTTACCATTCATTTCTATTGGGCACAAAATATTCTGAAACACATCGGGAACAAACAGAAAATGCATCCAACACGTTTAGAGTCACATGCTTGATGTAGCCATTGCGTGCTATACATATGAACCCAAATACTTCACTTTTTAATAGTTGAATACACATATGAGTGAATTTGTCCCAATACTTCTGCTCCCCTAAAATGGGGGACTATGTACAAAAAGTGCTGTAATTTCTATACGGTTCATCCGCTATGGATGAAAACACCCTCAAATGAAAGCTGACAGTCTACACTTTAACCTCGTAGTCATTGTATCATTTAAAATCCAAATTGTTGGAGTACAGAGCCAAACCAAAAACTAAAACGTTTATTGAGAAATTATATCAGCCGCACACCTACCGGTCTGTGACTGACAATGTAACTTTCATTTTCAGTTTATGCCAGAAAATGGTGGACGAGACAGAAATTAATGACGGTTCCTTGCTCAAATATATTTAAGAGTTGATTCCTAATACAACAGTACAGTTGAATAGTAATCATTCGTGTAAGTCCTAAATGAGGCGTCGTTTGGTGTTTTCTTTTAATTTCATTTCGCGTTGAATCAATAGGCTTCTCACACACCGTGCGCACTGCACAGGTATCAGCGCGACCAGCCACAAAACTAAAGTGCTTTTATAATGTTAGATGAATCATCAGAGCCAGGGTGGCTATCCGAAGAAGTCAAAACTGGGGTGAGTATCATTTAATGACATGTTTGGACCAGGAATTGATGTTAGCCTAGAGAAGTGTTCTCATTGTACAATTTTGGGGTGTGCATTCTGTTTTTGTTTATTTTTATTAACGTATAAATACAGTCTATTGGTTCGTGTCAAAGTGAACGTAACTGTGTTGAGTCATTTAATTATGCACTTAATCAAAATTGTGTCTGTGCTTTGCTTTCAGACCACCATCATTGCTATTGAGTTTGATGGAGGTGTGGTGCTGGGCTCTGACTCTCGAGTGTCTGCTGGGTAAGTCGCTGTTCCAAGTCTTAGAGAGACAATCATTTACTATGAACATTAAAAAAGTCCTCCCTCAAACCTCAGTTTTCCCTCCACCCATCCCCCCTCTTCCCTCCATCCCTCATAGGGAGACTGTGGTGAACCGGGTGATGAACAAGCTCTCTCTCCTCCATGACAAGATCTACTGCGCCCTGTCAGGCTCGGCTGCAGACGCCCAGACCATTGCTGAGATGGTCAACTACCAGCTGGATGTGCACAGGTATTACCCACTGCATGTCTATGTATTGTGGTTGGCAAAACTCTAGTGCTCTGTGTAACACATTTCGTTGAGTTAAATGTACGGAAAAGGTTTTCTAGACTGACACTGTGCATTTTCACATGTTCTCATGGGGGGTTGCTTATATAGACGTGGTTAAAGATTTCTGCTATTGAGCTGTGACTTGTGACCTCTTGAACTCAGCATTGAGGTTGGGGAGGATCCTCAAGTTCGTTCAGCTGCCACTCTGGTGAAAAACATCTCGTACAAGTACAAAGAAGAGCTGTCAGCACATCTCATTGTTGCCGGGTGGGACAAGAAAGGAGGGGGACAGGTTAGTCATTACATTGGTATTTTGTATTTATTAGGGATCCAGCAGCTACTCTTTCTGGGGTCCAAACACATTAAGGCACTTACATCACACATAAAACAAAACATAAAACAGTACATCATATAACATTATTACACCACTACATATCTACAATACAAAATGTAAAGTATTACAGTGTACATGTGTGTAGAGTGCGTGAGTTAGCGTCTGTGTGCGTGTGCCTGTACCTGTGCGTGTCTCTTCACACTCCCCGCTGTTCCATAAAGTGTATCATTTTTTTATATATTTTTTATCTGATTCTACTGCTTGCATCAGTTACCTGATGTGGAATAGAGTTCCATGTACTCAATACTCTATGTAGTACTGTCCGCCTCCCATAGACTTGGGGATTGTGAAGAGACCTCTGGTGGCATGTCTTATGAGGTACGCATGGGTGTCTGAGCTGTGTGCTAGTAGTTTAAACAGACAGCTCGGCGCATTCATCTTGTCAACACTCCTTACAAAAATAAGTAGTGATGAAGTCAATCTCTCTTCCACTTTGAGCCATGAGAGATTGACATGCATATTATTAATGTGAGCTCCCCGTGTACTTTTAAGGGCCAGCCATGCTGCCCTGTTCTGAGCCAATTGTCATTTTCCTTTGTCCCTCTTTTTGGCACCTGACCACACTACTGAACAATAATCCAGGTGCGACAAAACTAGGGCCTGTAGGACCTGCCTTGTTGATAATGTTGTTAAAAAGCGCTTTATTATGGACAGACTTCTCCCCATCTTAGCTACTGTTGTATCTATACATTTTGACCATTACAGTTTACTCACCTCAACTTGCTCATTATTATCTTTTTTTACACCCCCTTTTTCTCCCCAATTTTGTGGTATCCAATTGCTGGTAGTTACTGTCTTGTCTCATCGCTACAACTCCCTCATGGACTTGGGAGAGTCATGTGTCCTCCGAAACACAACCCAACCAAGCTGCACTGCTTCTTAACACAGCGTGCATCCAACCTGGAAGCCAGCCGCACCAATGTGTCAGATGAAACACCGTACCGTAGACCTAGCGACCTGGTCAGTGTGCACTGCACCCGGCCCATCATAGGAGTCGCTAGTGCATGATGAGACAAGGATATCCCTGCCGGCCAAGCCCTCCCTAACCCGGACGACGGTGGGCCAATTGTGCACTGCCCCATGGGCCTCCCGGTCGCGACCGGCTGCGATGGAGCCTGGGCTCGAACCCAGAGTCTCTGGTGGCACAGCCCTAGACCACTGCGCCACCCGGGAGGCCCCAATTTCCACATTATTCATTATAAGATTTAGTTGAGGTTTTGTCCCAAAATGATTTGTCCCAAATTAAATGCTGTATGTTTTTGAAATATTTAGGACTGACTTATTCGTTGCCACCCATTCTGAAACTAACTTCAGCTCTTTGTTAAGTGTTGCGGTCATTTCAGTCACTGTAGTAGCTGATGTGTATAGTGTTGAGTCATCCGCATACATAGACACACTTGCTTTACTCAAAGACAGAGGCATGTCGTTAGTAAAGTTTTTTTAAAGTATGGGGCCTAAACAGCTGGATTACGTTGGAGAAGCTTCCATTAAAGAACACCCTCTGTGGTGGCAGGTAGCCTAGTGGTTAAAGCTTTGGACTAGCAACCGGAAGGTTGCAAGATCAAAACCCTGAGCTGACAATGTAAAAATCTGTTGTTTGGCCCCTAAACAAGGCAGTTCCTAGACCAGTTTAACCCACTGTTCCTAGACCAGTTAATCCACTGTTCCTAGACCAGTTAACCCACTGTTCCTAGGCTGTCATTGAAAATAAGAATTTCTTCTTAACTGACTTGCCTAGTTAAATAAAAGTAAAATATATATATTTTTTTTAAAGACAGGTAACTCTTTATCCACAATATAGCAGGGGGTGTAAAGCCAGAACCCATACGTTTATCCAGCAGTAAACTATGATCGATAATGTCAAAAGCTGCACTGAAGTCTAGCAAAACAGCTCCCACAATCTTTTTATCATACATTTCTGTTCTGCCAATCATCAGTAATTTGTGTAGGTGTTGTGCTTGTTGAATGTCCTTCCCTATAAGTGTGCTGAAAGTCTGTTGCCAATTTGTTTGCTGTAAAATAGCATTGTATCTGGTCAAATACAATTAGTTCCAAAAGTTGACTAAGGGTTGGTAACAGGCTGATTAAATAGAAATGCACATCTATAAACACTAGTCCAATCTGTATTAATTGATTTTTGTGTCCCTTTCAGGAAATGTTCTTGCATCTGGAACAGTTTAACTAATCCCTGAAGCTTAGAAGAGGTCATTTTAAATATACATTTTTTTATAATAGTTTTGAGTGTTTGCTCAACAAAATGTACCATGAGTACAATTACAGAATCAAACTCAGCTGCCTCAAACCCACAGTTGTTCACTAGTCTGCATAATATTGAACTTTTTCAGAGTTTGCTAGGTTGCTGTGCTCAAGCATTCCCCTCTCATTGACCCCTCCCAGGTGTATGTGACCCTGAATGGCCTGTTGTCCAGACAACCCTTTGCGGTCGGCGGCTCCGGAAGCTCCTACGTCTATGGGTTTGTTGATGCAGAGTACCGGAAGGCCATGAGCAAAGAGGACTGCCAACAGTTTGTTGTCAACAGTGAGTGACCAAAAGTGTACTTTCAAAATAAAATAAATGTGTTGATGTCCAGGTATGACCTAAACAGCATGAATTAGAAGCTGTTTAGATGTGTCATTTGTCAATAATATGCTCTCACTCGCTCTCTTTCTTCACCTCTCCTCTCTCAGCACTTTCATTGGCCATGAGTCGAGATGGTTCCAGCGGAGGTGTGGCCTACCTTGTCACTATTGATGAAAAAGGTGCAGAGGAGAAATGCATCCTGGGCAACGAGTTGCCCACATTTTATGATCAGTGAACACTGGCTTGTGGAAACAGTAACACTGAAGTTGTCGTAGTTATGAAACAGTGAGTGGACATATGGCCACCTTACGAACAAACAGTACTATTACATCTACACAGGATAGAGAATGTTTGGATAGGGGTATGAATCATGCTGGCACAATGTCAAATATTCTCACTACACATGCCATTTTCAAAATTATGCATAATTGTTATGCCCTCTGTTGAAGACACTGATTTTATTTTGGGTAGCCAGGGACCTGAAGCTGGACTGTGTTTTTGGGTGATTCACAAGTAAATTCAACTTTCCCATGGATATTTCTCAGCATGTTTTTTTCAACCCCAAAACAACTATTCAAGAAGTCTTCTTCCACCTTCAAAAGTAATGCTAATTTGAGTTATTATGATTATGTCTACCATATATAATGACGCGTTCAAAGCAACTGGGAACTCGGATATCTCTGACTTCCGACTTCAGTGTGTTCAAAACAACTGGGAACTTGGAAATAAACTAGCTCTGACTGGGAAAAATCGTTTTGAATGTTCATCCAACTTGGAATTCCAACTCAGGAACTCTGGCCTCTTTCTAGAGCTCCGAACTTTCTGACCTGAAGATCACTGACGTCATGATTTCACCTCGTATTTTTCTGAGTTCCCAGTTGCATTGGTGAGGCCATGGGAATATTCGTATCAAATTGTATTAATTTTAGGTGATTAGTCATCAGTTACAAAGTGGATATGAAGCCTGGCTTAAAATAATTATCCTAACGTAAGTTCTCCTGCTACGAAAAGTCAAATCTGATGTTAATTTGACAAAAGCTGGATTCCTTCAAACCATGACCGGTTCTTCGGCTGTCCCCATAGGAGAAACCTTTGTGATTCCAGGTATAACCTTTTTTGGTTCCAGGTATAACTATTTTGGGTTCCATGTAGAACCTTCTGTGGAAAGGGATCTACATGAAACCCAAGAGGCTTCTTCAAAAGGTTCTCCTCTGGGGAGAGCTGAAGAGCCCTTTTAGATTCTAGATAGCACTTTTTTTCTAAGAGTGTAGGGTAAACCTGTTACCATAGAGTACCACAGTATGAGTCATAAAACCTAGTGGTCAAACAGTGAAATTGTTCCAATCGCTTTTCCACCATTCATATTTCCCATAGGGGATTTTAGAAACACTTAAAATAAGGGCTGTGTTTCATTTTAGGCTTACCCTGGCGGGAAGTTTTTAAATTTTTTGTAACTGTAAATCTCTCTAGGACAAGGGGACTTTTATCAATATACTGTATTTGCATGTATTTACCACTGTATTTGCGTGTATTTAACAAAGGTAAGAATCTTTGGATTATCTATCTAATGTTAGTTAAAATGTAGTAATGAATAAATTGGCTACATTTCTTTCAATGGACAATTCTGTAAACTGTCTTGTGCAAGTTTTAAATTGACATAATACCTGTTAGCAAAGGTGTCAGATAGAGATGATGTGCAGGAGCTTGCATGGATTTGTAGTTTTGCATTATGTCTACTTTAATGCTGATTAGCATGTTCAAATATGAGAGTAAATAGAGCCGAATATATCGATAAAAGTCACCTTGTCCGAGACAGATTTACATGGTTATCAAAATGTAACCCCAGGGTAAGCATACAGGAAACACTGCCCTGGCCTCATAGACAACTTTTTAACTACTTACTACTTTTTTTGCTAACCCTAACCATTTTAGCTAAACCTTCCCCTAACCCTTTAACCTAACTTAACCCCTAGCCCAGCTAACATTAGCCAGCTAGCTAACGTTAGCCACCTAGCTAGAATTAGTAACATATTGTAATGAAACAGTCAGGGAGCAGGTCTCGAACCCTCGACCTTCGGCGCACTGTCGAATGTGCCGCAAAAGCATTCTCGTGCGGCAGTGTCGATTTCCGCGCTTATAAACCCAGGGTCGTTACACTATCATACGTTAAGTAATTTCGTAACACATAGTACGAAATGGGTGATGGAAATCCACAAATGAATATATACCATTTGAGTGTTGTGGATTTATGTACAGAATAATATGAAATGCTAAGAGACCAGATTGAATAAATGAATGGTGGAAAAACGATGCTAGGTTTTATGGGTATTATGACACCTCCACTGTGGGGATCTATTAACCACTATGCTAAGTGTGCAAGCATTATTGTCTGGTATTTATTATGGCGCAGAATAAACGCTAAATGGAAAGGTGCTTGATATTTTGGAGAATAATGTCGCCTGAGTTTAAGGCATATGTGAAATTGAAACTAAAACGCAGACTGAAAACAGCTGAAACAATCCATTCCGTGGAAAGATCTCCGCGAATTCGCGGGTTTGACATCGCTCACCTTTTAATTAATAGGTTATAGATTAAAAACAATTATAGACGACAAAAATGATGCTTAGAACGTGCGTGTTCGCTATGGCTGTAGGTCTATGCATTGACATAACCACATTTTGCGCCACGGGTTTTGGCGCATCTATTTCCAAAACTGGACCAATAAGTTTTGACCTTTTTGGAAATCTGTTGCGTCTATGGGTTGTAGCGGGGATTCGATTAGTTATACTATTTGGTGTATCGCTACTCACACTAGGATCGATTAAACCCGTATTGAAGCGCTGGTTAACAGTGCACTGTTTCCTTGCCCCGGTCTACGAGACCGGGCAACTGATGCTGCATGGCAGTTCACCGGAGAGCACGCATGGATCGTTGGGGGGTCCAAGTTTGTGGCTATTGTGTACCGCGGCAGCAGCTGCAGCAGCCCTGTTTTGGGAGAAAACCTTCCCTGACAGCAACGAAGAAAGTAACGGGAAAGAGAAGACACAGAAGGCACGAGTGCTGTTCATGAGAGTCCTCTACTTCTACAGACCTGACACCCTCCTTTTGGTTGGAGCGTTTATATTCCTGTCACTGGCTGTCCTCTGTAAGTATTTTATTGTTTTAACAAAAAATACTGAGTATTATATGATGATGATGGCGAGTATGATGAGGATGATGATGGCGGTGTGCGTTTTCAGGTGAAATGTTCATCCCATTCTATACAGGAAAGGTGATTGACATCTTGGCTTCCCAGTACAAGTGGAATGACTTTCTCACAGCTATCATCCTCATGGGGCTCTACTCTTTGGGAAGGTGAGCAGATACACCAGAGAGCTTCCTATCTGTTTTTCACCACTACGGCCTTCATCCGTTTCGCACATTACATATTGTAGTTTGTGTAATGTATGTATGTAACGGTTATTGAATACACTGATTTCACCGCTGCAAGTGAACATCAGCATCAGGTTGATTATTTCAACACTGCTACAGTTTATGGTGTCTGTTTCAGCTCATTCAGTGCAGGCTGTCGTGGAGGCCTCTTCATGTGTGCCATCAACAGCTTCACCTCTCGAATTAAAGTAGAGCTGTTTGGGGCCCTGGTGAAGCAGGATATCAGCTTCTTTGAGACCATCAAGACAGGTAGAGGCACGTTTATTGATTACCCCAAACAAGAACTAATGATCAGTATGCGATCTGTTGTCTTGCTGGAATGTGTGGCATCCTTGTTTGTTCATGAAATGACTGTAACTGGAATGCACTTCCTATTGAACTTCCTCTGTCTTCCGACGTGTGGCTGAATATCTGTTGAACACCCCCATCAGTTGGTTCTTCTATGCTCCTTGGTTATTCGACGAAGTTGCAGCAATTTACTTTCACCTCTGAACTCTCGTAGGTGACATCACGTCCAGGCTGTCCACAGACACCACTAAGATGGCCCGGGCGGTGGCCCTGAATGTCAACGTCCTACTGAGGACCCTCATTAAGATTGTGGGTATGCTGTCGCTCATGATGAGCCTGTCCTGGAAGCTCACTCTGCTCATGCTGATGGAGACGCCCATCACCGGCCTGCTGCAAGGCGTCTATGACAACTATTACCTGGTATAGTACAATCTATCTAGAACCTAAAAGGGTTCTTTGGCTGTCCCCATAGGAGAACCCTTTGAAGAACCCTTTTTGGTTCCAGGTAGAACCTGTTCAACATAGGGTTCTACATGGAACCCAATAGGGTTCTACCTGGAACCAAAAAGGGTTATCCTATGGGGACAGCTGTGGAACCCTTTTGGAACCCTTTTTTCTAAGAGTGTACTGTTTGTGTCCAGATCAGAAGGTCCTGAACTAATCTATTGGTCCCTGCGAACCCTGAAATAAATCCCTGAAATGATCTAATGCAGAAGGCCCTGACATGTTTGGTGTGAAAATACAGTACATGAGATGGTGACTGCTAAATGTACTGGGTAACCTTATAAAATAAAGTCTAGTAAATGTTATTGTGTATTGACTGTTCCTCAGAGGCTCACTAAGGAGGTGCAGGACTCCATGGCCAGGGCGAACGAGGCAGCGGGGGAAACAGTAGCAGGAATCCGGACCGTGCGAAGCTTTAACACAGAGCGGAGTGAGGCTGGTCATTATGACCACAGGTTGATGGACACCCACAATCTCAAGACCAGGCGGGACACCGTCAGGGCAGTGTACGTGCTCCTGAGAAGAGTGAGTATGCAGGGATCACTCCCTGTCCCCTTAGGCTCAGAAGAGTTGAATGCTTCTGATGTGATCTTTATGTGATCTTCAGTGTATGTACTTATGTGTGTGTGTGCGTGTGTGTGTGTGTTAAAGCTAACAGCGCTGGTAATGCAGGTGGCCATGCTGTACTATGGCAGACTGTTTATCCAGCGAGGTCAGATGAGCACTGGGAACCTGGTCTCTTTCATCCTCTACCAGTCTAACCTGGGAACCAACATCAGGGTAGGCAACTACCAGTGTGACTGTTTGAGCAAGGCGAGGCACAGGATCACTAATCAAATATGTTAACTAAGCAATAGTAATATTGTCATTACATAGTACATAGTAATGGAAAAGTTTGATTGAAGAGGCAAGTAATACTAATGTTAGGGAATGAAAAAATAAACATGTTTAATGTCTGAGATACTGTTTAAAATTTTGTCTAACTATTGTTTATTGATTTACGATTATACATCTGTATAATACATCTGCCCTCTCCAGACTTTGATTTACATCTTTGGCGACATGCTGAACTCGGTGGGGGCGGCTGGTAAGGTGTTTGAGTATCTGGACAGAGAGCCCCAGGTCAGCGCCAAGGGGACCCTCCAACCAGAGACCTTAACTGGACACGTCCACTTCCACAACCTCTCCTTCTCCTACCCCACCCGCCAGGAGCGCAAAGTACTGCAGGTAAAGCTCACCTGGGAGAAGGGTGGCAAAATTCTGGAAACATGAACCTGCCATCACCACATTTTTTGACTTCACATGTACCCATTGCTAAGGTAGTGTGTCATTGGCTCTCTGCTTGTCTTAGGGCTTCTCTCTGGAGCTGAGGCCGGGTCAGCTGACTGCTTTGGTGGGGCCGTCAGGAGGGGGGAAGAGCACCTGTGTTAGTCTGCTGGAGAGGTTCTATCAGCCTCAGCAGGGAGAGATCCTATTGGATGGACAACCACTGCACAGCTACCAGCACCACTACCTACACAGGAAGGTAGTATAGAAAGCTACCAGCACCACCACCAGCACACCTGCACAGCAGTCATAAGACTATACCTACACAGATATTGACACATTTACATCTCTAGAGAAAGCATAGCAGTCAAGATAACCAACTTTTCCATGCCTGTATGGCTACCAACATCATATACATTTTCTCTTGAGAAGAAACATAGCATTGGTTTTGATTGGCTGATTGGTGATTGGTTTTGCCCTATGATTGGTTTTGCCCTACCAGGTAGCCATGGTGGGCCAGGAACCTGTTCTGTTCTCTGGGTCCATCAAGGACAACATTGCCTACGGCCTGGCAGACTGCTCTTTGGAGAGGGTGCAGGAAGCTGCTCGCAGAGCCAACGCCCACAGCTTCATCAGCCAACTGGAGAAGGGTTATGACACAGGTACACTGGCAAATAGGAATATTATATATATTACTTGTGGATGACCACAAGGAGAGACTTGATAAATGTACTGTTTGTCCATCTATTAGATGTAGGAGAGCGGGGTGGTCAGATGTCCGGTGGTGAGAAGCAGCGTATTGCCATCGCCAGAGCTCTGATCAGAGAGCCACAGGTCCTCATCCTGGACGAGGTCACCAGCGCACTGGACACTGAGAGCGAACACATGGTACGGCATCCCTCCACACATAAACTAGAATGCTTTAGCCTTCCATCATTCATACGGTCAATACGGTTAGTGCTAGCGGTTTCACGTTCGTAGCTATAGCTAGCATTGACATTCTCAATAGGGTTAGCGCTAGCTAGCGGTTTCACTCAGATGTTCCCTCTGTCTCAGGTCCAGGAGGCCCTGGCTAGCTGCCCCTCCCAGACCCTGCTGGTGATTGCTCACAGGCTGAAGACAATCGAGAGGGCAGATCAGATCATTCTGATTGACCAAGGAACCGTCCTGGAGCAGGGCACTCACCAGGAGTTGATGGACAGGAAGGGGGGCTACTACAAACTAAGAGAGAGACTCTTCACAGAAGACGACACGTCACATTGACCAAAGAAATCCTCCTGTTTGAACTGTAAATATTGATGTCATTTTCTCACTTTCACTCTGACCAATACTCACAACCTCCCAATATACTGTAAATTACATGTACATCAAAAATGTATTTAAATATTGAATATAGTTAGGTATATATTTTTACTTCATAGGAGATGGACACTTCTGTTGGTGACATTTTATTATGTTGTATGACTCTAGGAGTGGTTTTTATTTTATTTGATTGTATTCTTACTATTCTTCTATTTCTTAATGTTCGATGAAGAAATAGAAGGGCAATGAGTGACCCACATTATAAAACCATTTATGATGTTCTGGAGCAAAGGTCTCTTATGTTGTCTAACCAAGGGAATAAATGATCTATTAAACATTTTAACCTCTCGCTAAACCACCTCTAATTTAATCTGACGCTTGTTTTACATTTCCTGTACACTTCCACACCTATTGTTGTGAATGCTTTTGTCGTATAGTATAGTCATTTTGTAGTATGTATCACTGACAGACTTATCTACAGCCATTTTGTGGCAAAGTGTAGCCTAAGCATTGGCTTAGAGATAAAAATGTTTTCCCGGTATTTTTTATTGTGCATGAGTTTTTATGTACCTTTTGGTCCACATGAGTGTATACATGAGAACATTTTGTTGTGTTGCGGGATGAATGTTATTTTACCACACAGAGCACAATGTCCCTGGAGGCCAGTCCCTTGTTCATTACCGATGTTTATGGTAGTTTGCCTGGCTGCACCACACCAAGATGTCAGCAATCCACCATAGGAGAACAATAACACATATACACAGACCTCAGGTCAGATAATGGCAAACATTTGATCACCAGATATGCAACTAGTACACATCACCATGAAATGGCAGCAGTCAATTGTCATACGAATCTTCACGTTTTGTGCACCTTCAGCACTAAATGTTTTACATTGAAGTTCTTTAGCAGACAATCTTATCCAGATAGACTTACAGTAGTGAGTGCATACATTTTTTTTGTACTGGTCCCCCATGGGAATCAAACCCACAACCCTAGCTTTGCAAGCACCATGTCTTACCAACTGAGCCCCACAGGACCCCCGGTGCAGACATTCATCATCGAGTGGTGCAGACGTTCATCATCGAGTCATCCGAATCGTCACATTAATCAAAGTATTGATAAGAATACGTTTTTTTGTGTGTGTTTTTATGTGTGTTTAGGGGCTGCTGCAATTTGAGCACAGGACATTTGTGAGACAACAGTCATGTGGCAACATTCATCAACTCAATTATTTTCTCACTAGAAGACGTTTGCATTGTCAGTGAGACATATACAGTATCCTCTCCTCTCCCGGTCCCTTTAGGTTTGTGACTTATCAACAACAATTCACCTACCCACCCTACAGATACCAACAAGGAGGGAGAGCACAAAGGGGAAATACCATCGGCCATCTCATCTCAAGACCTGGCATCACAAAATGGCCGACAATCACTTGAGCTGTATCTGACATGGGTGAAGCGAAAATTGTGTAACCACTCCTGCTGCAATTTGAGCACAGGACATTTGTGAGACAACAGTCATGTGGCAACATTCATCAACTCAATTATTTTCTCACTAGAAGACGTTTGCATTGTCAGTGAGACATATACAGTATCCTCTCCTCTCCCGGTCCCTTTAGGTTTGTGACTTATCAACAACAATTCACCTACCCACCCTACAGATACCAACAAGGAGGGAGAGCACAAAGGGGAAATACCAGCGGCCATCTCATCTCAAGACCTGGCATCACAAAATGGCCGACAATCACTTGAGCTGTATCTGACATGGGTGAAGCGAAAATTGTGTAACCACTCCGTGCCGAATCAGTTGACTTAAGTGGATAAGAGTCTGCTAAATAACTTACATTTAAAAATGTAGTGCTGCAGGTGCACAAAAAGATTGGTATGACAATCGACTTTTGCCATTTCATGGGGATGTGTACTAGTCACAGATCTGGTGATAAAATGGTTGCAATTGCAACCACACCACATTGGAAAGTCCCTTCTGCCTTTGCTTCCACTTTCAATTTAGTACAATTCACCAAGCAAAACCAAGCCAAGCCGTGGATCTTGTGACTGTTATTGAGGGTTTGATACGCTAAGCTGCTGTTTTATTGAACCTTTACTTAACTAGGCAAGTCAGTTAAGAACAAATTCTTATTTACAATGACAGCCTGGGAACAGTGGGTTAACTGCCTTGTTCAGGGGCAGAACGACAGATTTAATGTAGTGTAATAAGTACTCTACATGACCAAAAGTATGTGGACACCCGATCGTCAAACATCTCATTCCAAAATCATGGACATGAATATGGAGTTGGTCCCCCTTTATCTGCTATAACAGACTCCACTCTTCTGGGAAGGCTTTCCACTAGATGTTGGAACATTGCTGCAAGGACTTGCTTCCTTTCAGCCACAAGAGCATTAGTGAGGTCGGGAACTGATGTTGGGCGATTAGGCTTAGTTCGCATTCGGCGTTCCAATTCATCCCAAAGGTGTTCGAGGGCGTTGAGGTCAGGGATCTGTGCAGGCCAGTTAACTTCTTCCATACCGATCTCAACAAACCATTTCTGTATGGACCTTGCTTTGAGCATGGGGGCATTGTCATGCTGAAACAGGAAAGGGCCTTCCCCAAATTGTTGCCACAAAGTTGGAAGCACAGAATCGTCTAGAATGTCATTGTATGCTGTAGTGTTAAGATTTCCCTTCACTGAAACTAAGGGGCCTAGCCCAAACCATGAAAAACAGCCACAGACCATTATTCCTCCTCCACCCAACTTTACAGTTGGTACTATGCATTGGGGCAGGAGGCGTTCTCCTGGCATCCGCCAAACCCAGATTCATCCATTGGACTGCCAGATGGTGAAACGTGATTCATCACTTCAGAGAACACGTTTTTTACTGCTCCAGAGTCCAATGGCGACTAGCTTAACACCACTCCAGCCGATGCTCGACATTGCTCATGGTGATCTTAGGCTTGTGTGCAGCTGCTCGGCCAAGGAAACCCATTTCATGAAGCTCCCTACGAACAGTTGTTGTCCTGACATTGCTTCCAGAGGCAGTTTGGAACTCAGTTTGGAGTGTTGCAACCGAGGACAGACACATTTTTACGTGCTATGCACTTGAACACTCGGCGGTCCCGTTCTGTGAGCTTGTGTGGCCTACCACTTTGTGGCTGAGCCATTGCTGCTCCTAATCCACTAATATGAAGGGGTGCCCACATACTTTGTATATATAGTGTTGTTGCAAAGTTGCTAATTAAATAAAATGCTAAAGTTAACCATGATGAGATTCAAACATGCAACCTTTGCATTGCTAGATGTTTGCATGATACCAATCTCCTTTCTTTTTTTCCCTTAAGTAACCTACTGTCCATGCCAAGCTTCATATATCATACTATATTGAACAAAAATATAAATTCAACATGTTTTCATGGTCCCATGTTTCATGAGCTGAATTAAAATATCCCAGAAATTGTCCATGTGCACAAAAAGGTTATTTCTCAAAAATGTTGAGCACAAATTTGTTTGCATCCATTTTAGTGAGCATTTCTCTTTTGCCAAGATAATCCACCCCCCTGACAGGTGTGGCATATCAAGAAGTTGATTAAATAGTATGATCATTAAAAATGATCATTTGTGCTGTGGACAATAAAAGGGCACTCTAAAACTTGCAGTTTTGTCACACAACACAATGCCAGATGTCTCAAGTTTCAGGAATGTCCACCAGAGCTGTTGCCAGAGAACTGAATGTTCATTTCGATACCATAAGCCGCCTCCAACGTCTTTTAAAAGAATTAGGCAGTACATCCAACCGGCATCACAACCGCAGACCACGTGTATGAATGCTGATGTCAACGTTGTGAACCGAGTACCCCATGGTGGCGGTGGGGTTATGGTATGGGCAGGCATAAGCTACAGACAATGAACACAATTGCATTTGATCTACAGCAACTTGAATGCACAGAGATACCGTGACGAGATCCTGAGGCCCATTGTCGTGCCATTCATCTGCCGTCATCACATCATGCTGCAAGGAACTGTACACAATTCCTGGAAACTGAAAATGTCACAGATCTTCCATGGCCTACATACTCATCAGACATATCACCCGTTGAGCTTGTTTGGGATGCTCTGGATCTACAGTGTATTCTATTTCATGCCAATATCTAGCAACTTCACATAGTCATTGAAGAGGAGTGGAACAACCTTCCACAGGCCACAATCAACAGCCTGATCAACTCTACGCGAAGGAGATGTGTCACGCTGCATGAGGAAAATGGTGGTCACACCAAATACTGACTGGACTGGCTTTCTGATCCAACCCCTAACTTTTCTTTTAAGGTATCTGTGACCAACAGATGCATATCTGTAAATCCATAGATTAGGGCCGAATGAATTTATTTAAATTGACAGATTTTCTTATATGAACTGTAATAGATGATGGCGCCAGAGGGGATGGCTGCCGCTTTATTGGCTCTTAACCAACCGAGCAATTTTGTTTGTTTTTTCGCATTGTTTGTAACTTATTTTGTAATGTTGCTGCTACCGTCTCTTATGACCGAAAACAGCTTCTGGACATCAGAACAGTGATTACTCACCTCGAATTGGACCAATAATTTTTCTTTAACGAGTTGGACGGGAAGGATATAGTCCAAACACCCATACAGGCCCTCATCCCCAGCTTTCGCTGGAGAAAGAAACTGATATTTTGCGGAAAGAGATCAGGGTGCATTGTGTGGATCAGGCGACGAGTTGCTAATCTGCCTTTGCCTTCCGTACTGCTAGCTAACGTTCAAGAGGGTGATGCGTACGGCCCAGTACATCGCCGGGGCCAAGCTTCCTGCCATCCAGGACCTCTATACCAGGCGTTGTCAAATCAAATCAAATCAAATCAAATCAAATCAAATTTTATTTGTCACATACACATGGTTAGCAGATGTTAATGCGAGTGTAGCGAAATGCTTGTGCTTCTAGTTCCGACAATGCAGTAATAACCAACAAGTAATCTAGCGAACAATTCCAAAGCTACTACCTCATAGAAACAAGTGTAAGGGGATAAAGAATATGTACATAAAGATATATGAATGAGTGATGGTACAGAGCGGCATAGGCAAGATACAGTAGATGGTATTGAGTACAGTATATACATATGAGATGAGTATGTAAACAAAGTGGCATAGTTAAAGTGGCTAGTGATACATGTATTACATAAAGATGCAGTAGATGATATAGAGTACAGTATATACGTATACATATGAGATGAATAATGTAGGGTATGTAAACATTATATTAGGTAGCATTGTTTAAAGTGGCTAGTGATATATTTTACATCATTTCCCATCAATTCCCATTATTAAAGTGGCTGGAGTTGAGTCAGTGTGTTGGCAGCAGCCACTCAATGTTAGTGGTGGCTGTTTAACAGTCTGATGGCCTTGAGATAGAAGCTGTTTTTCAGTCTCTCGGGCCCAGCTTTGATGCACCTGTACTGACCTCACTTCTGGATGATAGCGGGGTGAACAGGCAGTGGCTCGGGTGGTTGTTGTCCTTGATGATCTTTATGGCCTTCCTGTAACATCGGGTGGTGTAGGTGTCCTGGAGGGCAGGTAGTTTGCCCCCGGTGATGCGTTGTGCAGACCTCACTACCCTCTGGAGAGCCTTACGGTTGTGGGCGGAGCAGTTGCCGTACCAGGCGGTGATACAGCCCGACAGGATGCTCTTGATTGTGCATCTGTAGAAGTTTGTGAGTGCTTTTGGTGACAAGACAAATTTCTTCAGCCTCCTGAGGTTGAAGAGGCGCCCTGTAGGCCTTCTTCACGATGCTGTCTGTGTGGGTGGACCAATTCAGTTTGTCTGTGATGTGTACGCCGAGGAACTTAAAACTTACTACCCTCTCCACTACTGTTCCATCGATGTGGATAGGGGGGTGTTCCCTCTGCTGTTTCCTGAAGTCCACAATCATCTCCTTAGTTTTGTTGACATTGAGTGTGAGGTTATTTTCCTGACACCACACTCCGAGGGCCCTCACCTCCTCCCTGTAGGCCGTCTCGTCGTTGTTGGTAATCAAGCCTACCACTGTTGTGTCGTCCGCAAACATGATGATTGAATTGGAGGCGTGCGTGGCCACGCAGTCGTGGGTGAACAGGGAGTACAGGAAAGGGCTCAGAATGCACCCTTGTGGGGCCCCAGTGTTGAGGATCAGCGGGGTGGAGATGTTGTTGCCTACCCTCACCACCTGGGGGCGGCCCGTCAGGAAGTCCAGTACCCAGTTGCACAGGGCGGGGTCGAGACCCAGGGTCTCGAGCTTGATGACGAGCTTGGAGGGCACTATGGTGTTAAATGCAGAGCTGTAGTCGATGAACAGCATTCTCACATACAGTGCCTTGCGAAAGTATTCAGCCCCCTTGAACTTTGCGACCTTTTGCCACATTTCAGGCTTCAAACATAAAGATATAAAACTGTATTTTTTTGTGAAGAATCAACAACAAGTGGGACACAATCATGAAGTGGAACGACATTTATTAGATATTTCAAACTTTTTTAACAAATCAAAAACTGAAAAATTGGACGTGCAAAATTATTCAGCCCCTTTACTTTCAGTGCAGCAAACTCTCTCCAGAAGTTCAGTGAGGATCTCTGAATGATCCAATGTTGACCTAAATGACTAATAATGATAAATACAATCCACCTGTGTGTAATCAAGTCTCCGTATAAATGCACCTGCACTGTGATAGTCTCAGAGGTCCGTTAAAAGCACAGAGAGCATCATGAAGAACAAGGAACACACCAGGCAGGTCCGAGATACTGTTGTGAAGAAGTTTAAAGCCGGATTTGGATACAAAAAGATTTCCCAAGCTTTAAACATCCCAAGGAGCACTGTGCAAGCGATAATATTGAAATGGAAGGAGTATCAGACCACTGCAAATCTACCAAGACCTGGCCGTCCCTCTAAACTTTCAGCTCATACAAGGAGAAGACTGATCAGAGATGCAGCCAAGAGGCCCATGATCACTCTGGATGAACTGCAGAGATCTACAGCTGAGGTGGGAGACTCTGTCCATAGGACAACAATCAGTCGTATATTGCACAAATCTGGCCTTTATGGAAGAGTGGCAAGAAGAAAGCCATTTCTTAAAGATATCCATAAAAAGTGTCGTTTAAAGTTTGCCACAAGCCACCTGGGAGACACACCAAACATGTGGAAGAAGGTGCTCTGGTCAGATGAAACCAAAATTGAACTTTTTGTCAACAATGCAAAACGTTATGTTTGGCGTAAAAGCAACACATCTCATCACCCTGAACACAACATCCCCACTGTCAAACATGGTGGTGGCAGCATCATGGTTTGGGCCTGCTTTTCTTCAGCAGGGACAGGGAAGATGGTTCAAATTGATGGGAAGATGGATGGAGCCAGATACAGGACCATTCTGGAAGAAAACCTGATGGAGTCTGCAAAAGACCTGAGACTGGGACGGAGATTTGTCTTCCAACAAGACAATTATCCAAAACATAAAGCAAATTCTACAATGGAATGGTTCAAAAATAAACATATCCAGGTGTTAGAATGGCCAAGTCAAAGTCCAGACCTGAATCCAATCGAGAATCTGTGGAAAGAACTGAAAACTGCTGTTCACAAATGCTCTCCATCCAACCTCACTGAGCTCGAGCTGATTTGCAAGGAGAAATGGGAATAAATGTCAGTCTCTCGATGTGCAAAACTGATAGAGACATACCCCAAGCGACTTACAGCTGTACTCACAGCAAAAGGTGGCGCTACAAAGTATTAACTTAAGGGGGCTGAATAATTTTGCACGCCCAATTTTTCCATTTTTGATTTGTTAAAAAACTTTTAAATATCCAATAAATGTCGTTCCACTTCATGATTGTGTCCCACTTGTTGTTGATTCTTCACAAAAAATACAGTTTTATATCTTTATGTTTGAAGCCTGAAATGTGGCAAAAGGTCGCAAAGTTCAAGGGGGCCGAATACTTTCGCAAGGCACTGTAGGTATTCCTCTTGTCCAGATGGGTTAGGGCAGTGTGCAGTGTGGTTGAGATTGCATCGTCTGTGGACCTATTTGGGCGGTAAGCAAATTGGAGTGGGTCTAGGGTGTCAGGTAGGGTGGAGGTGATATGGTCCTTGACTAGTCTCTCAAAGCACTTCATGATGACGGAAGTGAGTGCTACGGTAGTCGTCAGAGGAAGGCCCTAAAAATGGTTAAAGACTCCAACCACCCAAGTCATAGACTGTTCTCTCTACTACTGCACGGCAAGCGGTACCGGTGCACCAAGTCTAGGTCCAAGAGGCTTCTAAACAGCTTCTACCCCCAAGCCATAAGACTCCTGAACATCTGATGAAATGATTACCCAGACTATTTGCATTGACATTTATATATGTTGCATTTATATTTTTGTATAATTTGAATGTCCCGGATTTACATTTACTATGTTACGTCTAGTCAATGTAATGTAACGTAACGTAAAGTAACATTTAATACTAAATGGAGTGGCGCAGATTTTTGTCAAATATAATACGTTTTGGTCTGAGACCAGGTTGGGACACAATAGGCTGCATTAGATTACATGTCCAAAATTATAGGTCCAAAATTTTCCCCACATTCGATAAAGATGAGCAAAACAGACTGCATAAAATAAATAATATAAATAGCTACAGTTGAACTCGGAAGTTTACATAAACTTAGGTTGGAGTCATTAAAATTTGTTTTTCAACCACTCCACAAATGTCCTGTTAACAAACTATAGTTTTGAAAATTCGGTTAGGACATCTACTTTGTGCATGACGCAAGTATTTTTTCCAACAATCTTTTACAGACAGATTATTTAACTTATAATTTCCTGTATCACAATTCCAGTGGGTCAGAAATGTACATAAACTATGTTGACTGTGCCTTCAAAAAGCTTAGAAATTTTCAGAAAATTATGTCATGGCTTTAGAAACTTCTGATAGGCTAATGACATAATTTGAGTCAATTGGAGGTGTACCTGTGGATGTATTTCAAGGCCTACCTTCAAACTCAGTGCCTCTTTGCTTGACATAATGGGAAAATCAAAAGAAATTAACCAAGACCTCAGAAAAAAAATTGTAGACCTCCACAAGTCTGGTTCTTCCTTGGGAGCAATTTCCAAATGGCTGAAGGTACCCCGTTCATCTGTACAAACAATAGTACGCAAGTATAAACACCATGGGACCACGCAGCCATCATACCGCTCAGGAAGGAGACGCGTTCTGTCTCCTAGAGATGAACGTACTTTGGTGCGAAAAGTGCAAATCAATCCCAGAACAACAGCAAAGGACCTTCTGAAGATGCTGGTGGAAACAGGTGCAGAAGTATCTATATCCACAGTAAAACTAATCCTATATCGACATAACCTGAAAGGCCGTTCAGCAAGGAAGAAGAAGCCACTGCTCCAAAAACCGCCATAAAAAAGCCAGACTACGGTTTGCAACTGCACATGGGGGACAAAGATCGTACTTTTTGGAGAAATGTCCTCTGGTCTGATGAAACAAAACTGAAGAACTGTTTGGCCATAATGACCATCGTTATGTTTGGAGGAAAAATGGGGGAGGCCATCCCAACCGTGAAGCATGGGGGTGGCAGCATCATGTTGTGGGGGTGCTTTGCTGCAGGAGGGACTAGTGCACTTCACAAAATAGATGGCATCATGAGGTGGGAAAATTATGTGGATATATTGAAACAACATCTCAAAACATCAGTTGAAAGTTAAAGCTTGGTCGCAAATGGGTCTTCCAAATGGACAATGACCCCAAGCATGCTTCCAAAGATGTGGCAAAATTGCTTTAGGACAACAAAGTCAAGATATTGGAGTGGCCATCAGAAAGTCCTGACCTCAATCCCATAGAAAATTTGTGGGCAGAACTGAAAAAGCTTGTGCGAGCAAGGAGGCCTACAAACCTGACTCAGCTACACTAGCTCTGTCAGGAGGAATGGGCCAAAATTCACCCAACTTATTGTTGGAAGCTTGTGGAAGGCTACCCGAAACGTTTGACCCAAGTTAAACAATTTAAAGGCAATGCTACCAAATACTAATTGAGTGTATGTAAACTTCTGAACCGCTGGGAATGCGATGAAAGAAATAAAAGCTGAAATAAATCATTCTCTGTACTATTATTCTGACATTTCACATTCTTAAAAATAAAGTGGTGATCCTGACTGACCTAAGGGAATTTTTACTAGGATTAAATGTCAGGAATTGGCAGGTGCTAGGAGAAGTGGCTAGGGTGAGAAATGGAACCGAGCCTGTGTCCCATACCAACACACTGACTGCCTACGCCACTCCCTTGGACCTCCGTGTAGTCTTGCTTTGTATGACTTTGTTTTGGCGTTCTCATTTGCCTAGTTGACACACACTACCTTTTCATCAAGGTCTATGTATGTTTTCATCAAGGTCTATGTATATTTGCCTAGTTCACACATTTGACCTTTTCATCAAGTTTACATTTATTTTTGTTAAGGTGTATGTAAAACTTCCAACTTTATATTGTATGCTCTATTTTTTTATTTATTATATTATTTTATACTAATACAATTGCTCAGATAAATATATTTTGTTAAGATTAATGCTTTTTTGTGTATATATATTAGTTGTAATTATTGGCAACCCTGTTATCAATACATACAATATCTCACCTTGCAAGGGTAACAGCACTGAGCCTTTTTCAAAAATGTTTTATGAGATTATAGAACACACTGGGAGGGATCTTAGATCATACCTCCATGCAGAAGCTTTCCAGATCCTTGATCACCTTCGTCTGTGCTTATGGACTGTCCTCTTCAATTCAACCCACAGGTTTTCAATGGGGTTCAAGTCCGGAGACTAAGATGGCCATTGCAAAACTATGATTTGGTTGTCAATTAACCATTTCATTGAGAAAAAAAGGTCCAGGCTAGCTGCCCCTCCCAGACCCTGCTGGTGATTGCTCACAGGCTGAAGACCATCGAGAGGGCAGATCAGATCATTCTGATTGACCAGGGAACCTTCCTGGAGCAGGGCACTCACCAGGAGTTGATGGACAGGAAGGGGGGCTACTACAAACTAAGAGAGAGACTCTTCACAGAAGACGACACGTCACATTGACCAAAGAAATCCTACTGTTTGAACTGTAAATATTGATGTAATTCTCTCACTCTCACTCTGACCAATACTCACAACCTCCCAATATACGGTAAATGACATGTACATCATGACATTGACATGTATAAAGCCACATTGATGTTAATATTGAATATAGTTAGAGATCATTTTCAAATTAGAAATGGAAACTTCTTTTGGTGCCATTTTGTTTTGGTATATGAGTTGTTTTGATTGTATTGCATTGCTCTATTCTTTTCTACCCTTTCTTTTGTATAAAAAAAGGAAATGTTTGATTAAAAGAGAAGGGCAGTGAGTGGCCCAGGCTATCTATTGTTCTTAGGTGACCCCAGTTGACTGTAAAACCATTTATGGAGCAATGGTCTATTAAGTTGCCTATCGAAGAGAAGAAGTTAGTTGAGTATCAGTAAGATAGCCTTAGCATTGACCTACACTAGAGATCAACTTTGTTGCCTGTGTTTTTGTTGTGCGTGAGATTTGGTCTGTGTATAGTGTGGCTTTTAGGTGTCAACATGAGTGTGTAGATGAGCACATTTGATTGTAGGACGCAATGAATGTTTCTTATTTCTACCACACAGAGTACAACATCTTGGAAAGTCCCTGAAGGCCCATCCCCTTGCTCTTTGCCAATGTTTTCGGCAGCTTGCCTGTCTGCACCACGGCCAAAGCCACAACATGTCAGTACTCCACTTCCCACTACCGGAGGGTAATAACACATAGACCTTAGGCGATACTGGCAGACATTTTTTGACCAGATCTGCGACTAGTACACATCACCGTGAAGTGGCGGCAGTCGAGTCTCTATACCAATATTGAGCGTTTCCTTTTAAGAATCCTTAACACTGATGTGCATGTGTCTTGCAGGTGTTTTGAAGTATTGACTTGGTCAGTGTCTTGTGAGAGTCTCTGCTCACCTTTACTTTTCGTGCATCTGCAGCACTGGTGCAGGGAGACATTCATCATCAAGTCGTCCATATCATCAACTTAATCAATCAAAGTATTGAGAAGAAGTGCCCGAGTATGTTTATTTTTGGGCTGCTGCGGTTTGAGCCACAGGACATTCAGGAGTTAACTGTAAAGTGTCAACATTCATCAACTCAAGTATTTTCTCACATTGCCAGTTAGAGACAGACACTATCCTCTCCTCTCCTGTCCCTTTAGGTTGGTGACTTATCGACAACAATCCACCTACCCACTGCCCACGGATACCAACAAGGAGGGAGAGAGAGCACAAGCGGCCATCTCATCACAACACCTTCTGGTATCACAAAATGGCTGACAAAAACTTGATCTGTATCTGACATGGGGGAAGGTGGCAGTTGTGTAACCACTCCATGCCGAATCAGTTGGCTTGCAATCACACCACGTTGGCAAGTTCCTTCTGCCTTTGCTTTCACTTTCCCTTCAGTGCACTTCACCAAACCAAAACCAAGCCCTGGGTCATGTGACTGCTATTGAGGCTTTGACACACCATATCGCTGTTCAACAAGGACACCTTCTCTGGTTGTAATAAACAGTAGGCTGCGTTAGATTACATTACACGGACTTGCTCTGGTGTAGATATTTGATAACAGTCTTAACAAATGAAGCACAACATAGCCTCATCATCAGAAAGCGTAACCTTAGGTAAACCCATGTTGAATGGTGAGTCACAAATGCGACCTGACAAAGAAGATGATATCAAACGTTCTGATGGTGGTAAACAAACAGCAGAGGTCAACAGTAAGGTGAAACTAGAGAAACCAGTTTGTGGGCACAGAGGTTGAGGCACACACCAAACCAAACTAGGCAGATGATCTCTTCCTGTCTGGCCAGAGTTCATGTTTATTTTTTATTTGATTTATTTCACCTTTATTTAACCAGGTAGGCTAGTTGAGAACAAGTTCTCATTTGCAACTGCGACCTGGCCAAGATAAAGCATAGCAATTCGACACATACAACAACACAGAGTTACATGTGGAATAAACAAAACAGAGTCAATAATACAGTAGAACAAAATAAAACAAAAAGTCTGTATACAGTGAGTGCAAATGAGGTAAGTTAAGGAAATAAATAGGCCATGTTGGTGAAGTAATTACAATATAGCAATTAAACACTGGAATGGTAGATCGGCAGAAGATGAATGTGCAGGTAGTGATACTGGGGTGCAAAGGAGCAAAATAAATAAATAAATACCAGTATGGGGATGAGGTAGGTAGATAGATGGGCTGTTTACAGATAGGCTATGTACAGGTGCAGTGATCTGTAAACTGCTCTGACAGCTGGTGCTTAAAGCTAGTGAGGGAGATGTGAGTCTCCAGCTTCAGAGATTTTTGCAATTCATTCCAGTCATGGGCAGCAGAGAACTGGAAGGAAAGATGACCAAAGGAGGAATTGGCTTTGGGGGTGACCAGTGAGATATACCTGCTGGAGCACGTGCTACGAGTGGGTGCTGCTATGGTGACCAGTGAGCTGAGATAAGGCAGGGCTTTACCTAGCAGAGACTTGTAGATAACCTGTAGCCAGTGGGTTTGGCGACGAGTATGAAGCGAGGGCCAACCAACGAGAGCGTACAGGTTGCAATGGTGGGTAGTGTATGGGGCTTTGGTGACAAAACGGATGGCACTGTGATAGACTGCATCCAGTTTGTTGAGCAGAGTGTTGGAGGCTATTTTATAGATGACATCACCGAGGATCGGTAGGATGGTCAGTTTTACAAGGGTATGTTTGGCAGCATGAGTGAAGGATGCTTTGTTGCGATATAGGAAGCCAATTCTAGATTTAATTTTGGATTGGAGATGCTTAATGTGAGTCTGGAAGGAGAGTTTACAGTCTAACCAGACACCCAGGTATTTGTAGTTGTCCACGTATTCTAAGTCAGAGCCGTCCAGAGTAGTGATGCTGGACAGGCGAGCAGGTGCGGGCAGTGATCGATTGAAAAGCATGCATTTAGTTTTACTTGCGTTTAAGAGCAGTTGGAGGCCACAGAAGGAGAGTTGTATGGCAATGTAAGAATGACACTTACGGTTGCCCTGTGTTAAAGCTGCTTTAAACTGGATTGTCTAGACTGGACCATTACTGAATTTGTTGTACATGCAGCAGCCACATTTGCCAAATCCACTTCAGTAACCAAGATGACTGAAAATGGTTTCCGACGTATTATATCACCACGATATCATATGATGGACCCAGCGGTATCCAGCTACAGTATTTTGATTGTCCTGATTTCTGACTAAGACACAGTGGTATCATGCATGATTGGGGATTTGATAGCAGCCTTTTCCACCTCCTGAGAGGACGGAACTTAGCATCACATGCTTGAGGGGTGTGTCAGGTAAACTCCCGATGTGTTGTTGTGAACCCCCTAGATTTCCCTGAGGACAGCATGTGTTTATTGACCCTAATTGATTCATCATCTTACAAGATAACATGCAGTTTCCTGTCTCATTACAAGAAAGAAATGTGAATGTGGTCTGCTGGAAAGTCCCTATGAGTGTGTTGAATGAAGGATTACAGTAGTTAGGGAGTTGCGCCCCACAGAGGTATCTCAGCACACTGCCCCACCACGTGATGATCTGGAATTAGGTCACAAATGTGGACAAGAAGGGGAGGGGACTGGCACAATAACAAAATTGAGGACAATCTTAAGGGATAGTCAACTGCTGTTTTGGCTAATAAATGATGGTGTCTGCTACATGCAAGAATTGTTCTGCTTCAGAGGATTTCTTAGTTGACGGTTTCCTTACTTCCTGGCTCACCCGAGTTTCCACACTAACCCTGATTCAGATGACCATCATACCCATGCTAGATTACGGAGACATCATTTATAGATCGGCAAGTAAGGGTGCTCTCGAGCGGCTAGATGTTCTTTACCCTTCGGCCATCAGATTTTCCACCAATGCTCCTTATAGGACACATCACTGCACTCTATACTCCTCTGTAAACTGGTCATCTCTGTGTACCTGTCACAAGACCCACTGGTTGATGCTTATTTATAAAACCCTCTTAGGCCTCACTCCCCCCTATCTGAGATATTTCATCCTCCACATACAGCACCCATTCTGCCAGTCACATTCTGTTAAAGGTCCCAAAAGCACACACATCCCCCGGGGTCGCTCCTCTTTTCAGTTTGTTGCAGCTAGCGACTGGAACAAACTGCAACAAACACTCCAACTGGATAGTTTTATCTCAATCTCTTCACTCAATCATGGACACTCTTACTGACAGTTGTGGCTGCTTTGCATGATGTATTGTTGTCTCTACCTTCTTGCCCTTTGCCTGTGCCCAATAATGTTTGTACCGTGTTTTGTGCTGCTACCATGTTGTGTTGCTACCATGCTGTGTTGTCATGTGTGGCTGCCTTGCTATGTTGTTGTCTTAGGTCTCTCTTTATGTAGTGTTTTGGTGTCTCTCTTGTCGTGATGTGTGTTTTGTCCTATATTTACATTTTATTTATTTTTAATTTTTAATCCCAGCCCCCGTCCCCGCAAGAGGCCTTTTGCCTTTTGGTAGGCCGTCATTCTAAATAAGAATTTGTTCTTAACAGTTAAATAAAGGTTAAATAAAAAATATATAACAACCCCAAACAACTGCCAAGAGTTATGAGACACAAACAGATGGTCTTTGCTGACATCTAGTGGATAAAATTGGATGTAGGCATACAACCACATTATTGGCAACATTCAGCTACTTTTTTGTGACACTAATTCTGAAACAATCATAGAGAATATGATTTGTCATAGGAAACACATTTTACTTTTTGAAATTGTTATAATGTGGCTACACTTAAACATATGGAAATGTCAAGGGCTTTGTAGCCTGTGAGGAACTTACAGGAAGCCACAGGTGGTAAGAGGAATATGGTGTAATTGCAGACCGCATACCAATGGGAAATTACAGTCACCATTAGTAACATTTATTGAATGACCATACAAAGTTGAAAACATTACAACAGTCTAACTCTAACACAACTAAACAAAACATTTGACAGTGTGTGTGTGTGTTAATAATAATACATTTTATTTTAAGTGCTTTTCAAGACACACAAAGTCACATCACACCCAAAGTCTCAGGCAACTTTATTGCTCCAGTCAAATCACATCAAACTGTATTACAACAATATCAGTCTTTCAGTTCACACAGACGCTTCAGTTTCATAGTGCTTGGATCCATACCCTCTCCTCACTGAGAGAGGGAGGGAGGGAGACACACACACACTCCCCAAGCCAGGGGTGGCTCCTGGAGAGCTATAGGGTGAGCAAGCTTTGTAAGTTACATATCAACACTAACACACCTGCTACAGCTTATCAAAGACTTGATAAGAGGTTGATATGTTGAATCTGATCTGTTAGTGCTGGGCTGGAACAAAAGCCTGCCCAATGCCATTCTAAGACAGATCACTCAGTATCAGGAGAATGCATACCAACTCTAACATAATTATACAACAACATATTATACGCTATACAGTACATATGGCCTCACAGGGTCAGAGGTGAAGAACTGGTTTGGAATGCTGCTAAGATTGGAGGAGAGGAGGAGTAGACTTTCACCTAGGGGTTGGTATCTTAGAGCTGATGTGTAACTGATGGACTGTGGTTTGGTCTAGGTGTGCGAGTGTGTGTGTGTGTGTGTGTGTGTGTGTGTGTGTGTGTGTGTGTGTGTGTGTGTGTGTGTGTGTGTGTGTGTGTGTGTGTGTGTGTGTCTACCTGACAGACTTTAATTTGACCCAGAGGTTGGACCTGCGGACCTCCGTTCACAGGTTTGTTGGTTAAGATGAGGTTGCAGAGCTTGTCCAATGTTGGCTCAGGGTCAGAGTTCGCAAACTGGGCTGCATCCTCAATCACCTGATCTCTTCATCTAGTGTATCTCCTAATGGGAGGGAGGAAGGATGGAAGGAATGACATGTATTTATTTTTATGAATTAGAGTACTTGGACCAGTACTGTGTGTGTGTGTGTGTGTGTGTGTGTGTGTGTGTGTGTGTGTGTGTGTGTGTGTGTGTGTGTGTGTGTGTGTGTGTGTGTGTGTGCGTGCGTGCATGTTTCGGTGAAGGTGTGTGTACCTTGATCTCCTCCACAGAAGCCATGTTGTTGGACAGCGTACTTTAAGTATCAAAAGTAAAAGCATAAATATTTTCAAATTCCTTATATTAAGCAAACAAGACGGCACCATTCTCTGGAGTCGAGTCATGCATCCTCCGAAACATGACCCGCCAAACCAGGCTTCTTAACACCCGCCTGCTTAACCCGGAAGCCAGCCGCACCAATGTGTTAGAGCGCGATGAGCCAAGTAAAACCCCTCCGGCCAAACCCTCCCCTAACTCGGACAACTCTAGGCCAATTGTCCGCCGTCCTATGGGACTCCCGATCACGTCCAGTTGTGATACACCCCGGGAACGAAACAGGATTTGTAGTGACGCCTCTGCGCTGCAGTGCATTAGACCGCTGCGCCACTCGGGAGCCACTCTTGGATTTTTTTGTTATTTACGAAAAGCCAGGGTCACACTCCAACACTCAGACATAATTTACAAAGGAAGCATGTGTGTTTAGTGAGTCTGCCAGATCAGAGACAGTAGGGATGACTAGGGATTTTCTCTTGGTAAGTGCATGAATTTGACCATTTTCCTGTCCTGCTAAGCATTCAAAATGTAACGAGTATTTTTGGGTGTCAGGGAAAATGCATGGAGTACAAAGTACATTCTTTTCTTCAGGAATGTAGTGAAGTCAAAGTAAAAGTTGTACAGATTGCCCCAGGCTGGGGCAACTGGGTCTCAGAGCATTTAATTTGATTTTGTACGTAAATGTAAGACACTCCATTTAGTACGATATGTTAGGTTTTGTATGGTAGGTATTACTGGATGTCCATCCCCCACTTCATATGTAATTTACAAATTACAATTCCTATCATATTTTCAGAATTTGAAAAATGTACAATATGTTGTGAATTTGCAACATGTACAATATGTTACGAATTTGCTAAATGTATGATATGTTATGAATTATAGCTAGGTGGCTAGCTCGCTAACGGGTGGCTAGCTCGCTAACGTTACCTAGGCTAGGGGTTAGGGATAAGGTTATAGGTTAAGTTTAGGAGTTAGGTTTAAAGGGTTACGGTTAGAGTTAGGGGAAGGGTTAGCTAACATGCTAAGTACAGTGCATTCAGAAAGTATTCAGACCCCTTGACTTTTTATACATTTTGTTACGTTACAGCCGTATTCTAAAATTGATTAATTTGTTTTTTCCCCCAATCAATCTACACACCATACGATGATGACAAAGCAAAAACAGATTTTTAGAAATGTTTGCAAATGTATTTAAAACAAAAATGGAAATATCACATTTACATTTACCCTTTACTCAGTACTTTGTTGAATCACCTTTTCCAGCGATTTACAGCCTTGAGTCTTCTTCGGTATGATGATACAAGCTTGGCACACCTGTATTTGGGGAGTTTCTCCCATTATTCTTTGCAGATCCTCTCAAGCTCTGCCAGTTTGGATGGGTAGCATCACTGCACAGCGATTTTCAGGTCTCTCCAGAGATGTTCGATCGGGTTCAAGTCCGGGCTCTGACTAGGCCACTCAAGGACATTCAGAGACTTGTCCCGAAGCCACTTCTGCGTTGTCTTGGCTGTGTGCTTAGGGTCGTTGTCCTGTTGGAAGGTGAACCTTCACCCCAGTCTGAGGTCCTGAGCGCTCTGGAGCAGGTTTTCATCAAGGATCTCTCTGTCCTTTGCTCTGTTTAATCTTTCCCTTGATCCTGACTAGTCTGCCACTCTACCATAAAGGCCTGATTGGTGGAGTGCTGCAGAGATGGTAGTCCTTCTGGAAGGTTCTTGATAAGGGAATTTATATGTTTAAGGTAATGACTAAAGAATGTCACCCTGAAAAGTAATTATTAGATTATGTAACATGTATTATGAATAATTAGAGTGATAAACTTAAGTCCAAGAAGGTTTGGCCGAGACTAGTAAGGGAGAGAAATGTGTGTGTGACTAAGAAAATACAGAGGACAATTAAACTATTGATGACCTAACCTGGTTAGAACTCTAAGAATCTTACGACAGGAAAGGGAGTCCTGTCAAGGTCCCTCTAATCTCGGGAGGATAGAACTACCAGCTTGGTAGTGATAGACGAGGAATGCGGACTGTGGGGAAAGATACATCCCACCTACTGTTTGTGTGTCTGTATGTGCGTGTAAGGAGGTGGGGGAAATGGGAGTTATAAAATGTAATGTCTTTGCATTCTTGACTTTAGAACGTTCTCTGAATAAACTGTACGGAACTTTTGCATAAACTGAGTCTTTGCCTAATTATTATGAAACCACGGGTCTTATAAACCTCAGGGATTGGTCAAAGCTTAAATAATTGTTAGTTATCCACATCGGGATTGAAAATTCTCCTGACAGTTCTCCCATCTTCACAGACGAACTTCGGAGCTCTGTCAGAGTGACCTTCGGGTTCTTGGTCACATCCCTGACCAAGGCCCTTCTTTCCCGATTGCTCAGTTTGGCAGGGCAGCCAGCTCTAGGAAGAGTCTTGGTGGTTCCAAACTTCTCCATTTAAGAATGGTGGAGGCCACTGTGTTCTTGGGGACCTATTATTGTCACGCGGAATGATGCTGGAGGGACGAAGCAGGTACGGGGAGTAAACATTTAATTAACAATGGACATAGACGAGACAGGAACAGCGTCAGAAACAAATACAAAGACAAAAGTCAATCAATGAAGCTGCAGGGCACAGAGTTGGGGGAACTGACAAATATAGGGGAGGAAATAAACAGGAGATAAGTGAGTCCAGGTGAGTCCAATAATGCTGATGCAAGTGAAGAGGGAAGGCATGTGTGCATGATAGATGGCAGGAGCGTGTAATGCAGGGTAATCTGGCGCCCTCAAGTGCCAGAGGAAGGGAAGAGCGGGAGCAGACATGACAATTATAAGGCTTTGCATCTTCCCCCGGCTATGTGTATAGGCCAACATTTCAGTTCTGCAGAATGAACCAGTCGTGCGTTCCGGAACACCTGGTCATCTTGCCACCACGTTCAGCAGTCCCTTTTGCGCATCACATAACCTATCACCTTCACATGAAGAGTGGAAGCCGTTTGTGTTCAAATAGTTGAAATCGTTTTGGGATGGTGATTTTGAAGGCGATGTAGGTGCCGTCTAATGCTCCGTTCGTATTTGGCAACCTACTGATGGCATCAAGTCAAATAAACACCTCTTGACTTCCACCTGTTGTGCAATGATGTAGGGGAATTGTATGTGTGACTGTTTTGCTGATGATTGCATCCAAAACATTGGCTTATCGAGGCCTGTCAGATGACCATTAGCAAGCTCCCACTGAAAAGTGCCCTTTGCATAAAACCCAAGGGTGGAAAGCACTTGGATGTGCACCGGAATGGCATGTGTTTGCCTTTTAAGAGCAGGTCTTAAATTCTCGCAAAAATCCTATAAAATTGATTTGGGGAAATTATATCTGATGAGCCAATCTGTACTTTCTGTATAAAAAAGTCCTGCCTGTCTCTATGCAGCGCTTGGCAAATCTCCAAACAGGGCAAGATCTCACATTTGATTTCCCATTATCTCAGTCTTTTATAGTATTCCAACAATGTTTTCACTTTCACACATACCAAATGACTGTATTTTAAATGGATTATTATCATAACAAATGCACTGATGTGGTCAAATTATATAGCATGTCAAGAAGATATGTTGCACGAATTCACAATTTCAACATACAGTGAGGATCCATTAGGAACACCTTCCTAATATTGAGTTGCACTCCCCCCCTTTAACCTTAGAACAGCCTCAATGTGTCAGGGACTGTACAATATATTAAAACAGTTCCACAGGGATGCTGGCCCATGTTGACTCCAATGCCTCCCACAGTTGTGTCAAGTTGGCTGGATGTCCTTTGGGTGTTGGACCATTCTTGATATACACCGGAAAAGATTGAGCGTGAATAACCCAGCAGCGTTGCAGTTCTTGACACAACCCGGTACGCCTGGCACCTACTACCATGCCACGTTCAAAGGCACTTAAATGTTTTCTCTTGCCCATTCACCCTCTGAATGGCACATGTACACAATGTACATCCATGTCTCAAGGCTTAAAAATCTTTCTTTAACCCGTCTCCTCCCCTTCATCTACACTGATTGAAGTGGATTTAACAAGGGATCATAGCTTAACAAGGGATCATAGCTTTCGCTTGGATTCACCTGGTCAGTCTGTCATGGGAAGAGCAGGCGTTCTTAATATTTTGTATACTCAGTGTATATTTTCCCCATTCTACGCGGGACAAACAGTTCCCTTATTCCACCGCTTGGCACTTTGTGGTCATGGCTGTGCGCAAATGTACACACACTCTCAAACAAACGTTCATACCGGCCGTGGTCGAAAGCATGAAAACCGTGATATATCATGGGTAAATTGTGACTGGCTGATCTACAAATAATATTGAGTAGTTATTTAGACTGCAAGGTGATTTGTAGATCAATCAGTCGGCAGTCGCCTGCAGTCGCTTTGATGCTCTCAAACACCGCCATTGGTAAATCTCACACGTTGCCAGGAAATGAACCCAGGCATGGTTTAGCACAGATTTGTGCCTACGCATATGATTGATAAATGAGGCTCCAGGTAATTTGGTTGTGCTATTAGAGGAAGCACGGTAATAACACATTACGTTGTCATTGTATTCCCATTTGAACTTGGTTGTGCTGTTAGATTGTTGAAAGCATGGTGATAACACATCAGGGGTGGGGCGAAGTGACCCTGGGGAATAAAAAATAAAAAATAAAAGAATACTGTAAACTGTAGAGACGTATTTCCCTTCATAGTATATTTGCCTAAGCATGACCATAAACCACATACCTATTTTTTTTTTTACCAAACTTTGCTTTCTTGTGTCAGTAATTGGCAGTGGTGGAAAAAGTACCCAATTGTCATACATGAGCAAAGTAAAGATAGGTTAATAGAAAATGACTCAAGTAAAAGTGAAAGTCACCCAATAAAATACTACTTGAGTAAAAGTCTAAACGTATTTGGTTTTAAATATACTTATGTATCAAAAGTAAATGTAATTGATCAAATGTACTTAAGTCTTAAAAGTATATTAAACAAACAAGACGGCACCATTTTCTTGTATTTAAATATACGGATAGCCAGGGGCACACTCCAACACTCTGACATAATTTACAAACAAAACATTTGTATTTAGTGAGTACGCCAGATCAGAGGCAGTAGATAACCAGGGATGTTCTCTTGATACATGCGTAAATTGGACCAATTTCCTGTCCTGCTAAGCATTCAAAATGTAATGCGTACTTTTGGGTCATGGAAAATGTATGGTGTAAAAAATACATTATTTTATTTAGGAATGTAGTGAAGTAAAAGTTGACAAAAGTACCAAAAAAGTACCTGAAAGTATTTTTACCTAAGTACTTTACAGCACTGGCAATTGGACATTGTTCAAAAAGGGGGGGGGGGGGGGGGTTGCTTTTATTTGTCATGTGCGCCGAATAGAACAGGTGTAGACTTTACAGTGGAATGCTTACTTACACGCCCTAACCAACAGTGCATTTTTAAAGTAAAAAATAGTTATTAAGTTAATATTAGATAAGTAAAGAAATAAAAACAACAGTAAAAAAACAGTGAAAAATAACTCAACCCATGCCTCCATAGCATCGGATTTAGATGATCATAATACTTTCCAGTTGTATAATCCGCAGTAGGCTGTTGATTCTTTGCCCACCCACCACACTGGGCAAAACACCCCACTGGTTGAATCAACATAGTTTCCACCTCATTTCAACCCAAAAAATCTGTGCGATGACGTTGAATCAACGAGGGAAACTAATTGGATTTGCAAAAGGTCATCCCTATAAGAGCATTTCTTCTTTTTTTCACCCAACCTTTAACCTAAATCCAACGGCATTGTGAAATGTGTTTTTTTTATTTCACCTTAGTTGACAACTCAACCAAATGTAAATCAAAACTAGACATCTAATGATGTCTGTGCCCAGTGGGACCTGTATATTTCTGACCACTAGATGGCACTGTAGCATTGGGTTAATGGAACATGTCATTGTAATTGGCTCTAGTTGGCCTTGCAGTACACAGTGGCTTGTAATTGATCCGTTCATTTAAAACGAAATTATTGAAAAATGGTGACTGCAGGGCAGGGTACCAAAGATAACATGATACAATGTGTATATCATTAATGTGTATGTGATTAATCTAGTAGAAGTCATACCAAAGATGGTGGACAAATGAAGATATCTTACTCAGGCCGTTTACCATTGAAAACAAATATCACAGTTCCGGTTTGCTTAAGGCATGGGTGTCAAACTCATTCCATGCAGGGCTAAGTGACTGCGTTTTTTTGTTTTTTCTTTCAATTAAGACCTAGACAACCAGGTGAGGGGAGTTCTTTACTAATTAGTGAATTAATTCATCAATCAAGTACAAGGAAGGAGCGAAAACCCGCAGACACTGCCCTTCGTCGGATGAGTTTGGCTCTCTCATAGGCACCAATGTGGAAGCAGCTGGATCTGGTCTGCCTCAGTGAATGTATATGAACCAGAATAAATTAGCCAGTGAAATGTCTTGCTTCCTCTTTCATCGCTGGTGTTACCATAGCTAGTTCGTGATATTTGCAGGGTCAATAGTAATACTGGGGTACATTATATGTGTTGCACTAGCATGGGGCTTATAACAGGCCTACTTGAAGCTGTGTCCATTTGGGATATCTCTTCTCTGTGTTTTGACTAATCCACATGAATACATTACTGTCCAGCCTGGTCTCATAAACTAGACGTAACATAGTCAACATAAAATCGAGATACTTCAATTAGTATGATATGTTACGTTTGGTATGGTTACATAAGACAAGGTTAAGGCAAAAACGAAAGTAGGGTAGTTTGTCAGGGACGATGGGTAGGCACATGTGACTCGTTTCACAAAACTAGGTGCATGTCACAAGTCATGACTTCACATGAGAGGCATTTGAACCCTTATTTACATTTTTTGTCAAAATGTGTTTTTGGCAGAAATGCCTTCTAGAACATTTGAACATTCATTTGCCTTAATAACAAACTTGTATGCCATCTCTAAATATGAATAAAGTTGTTAAATTATGAGCCTAGTTGGTTTAGCCACAGAAAAAGTAAGGAACCTTCCCACTAGCCATTATTGGCTGAGATAATGAATGGGCTGGATATGCCGAGAGATGAGTTTCGGATTGGTCTGCCGTGTAACATCTTCTGTCTATAAAATGAGCTGCTCGTTATGTGTAGATAATCCTTTCTACTGCAGTTTTTTTTCCAAAGGATATAACATTAGCAATGGAGAACTGCAAATGTATTGCTACTGCTCTCAGTAACATTGGTGCCCTGAGTTTATCAGGCACTATCGACAAAGGTCAGTGGGAAAAAATTGTGATGGACTACTTTCAGGAGCATGATCGTACCATGCTGACTCTCTCGGACTCTGAAAATGAATCAGATGATGAGGAAATCCCTGATTTAGGTAACATTTTCATTGAATAAGACATTGTAGAGGCTTCTGATGACAGCAACGGGGAAGAAACGGCGATCAAGAGTGTTGTTGTCACGGAAGAAGTTGACCGAGTTTTGAAATCAGTGGAATGTCTTGTGGAAACAGAGTATGATAAGGAGATTAATACAATTCTGGCATTTGATTGCAAATGCAGAGGGAGTCGAAAAGAGAACACAGAAGGCTGTTGTATAAAACACCTGTCGCTGGATTGCATCTTCAAACTAAGGGCAACCATGGCATCTGTGACAGAGAGGGAGAAAGATCTGGTGCTTATTATGGCATTGCACATGGTCAGTGTGAACCAGAGTGACTTGACACAATGGGCCAAGCAAGCTGTACAAACAAACGGAAACGTCACAGGACGTCTTATTTAATAAAAGGGGTTGCAGGCTGCCGTGAAGCGTTGAAGTCGGAAGATAACATACACTTAGGTTGGAGTCATGAGAACTCCTTTTACAACCACTCCACAAATTTCTTGTTAACAAACTATAGTTTTGGCAAGTCGGTTAAGACATCTACTTTGTGCATGTCACGCCCTGACCTTAGAGCCTTTTTATGTCTCTATTTGGGTTGGTCAAGGTGTGATTTGGGTGGGCATTCTATGTTCTTTATTTCTATGTTTTGGGTGTCTATGTTTTGGCCGGGTATGGTTCTCAATCAGGGACAGCTGTCTATCGTTGTCTCTGATTAGGAATCATACTTAGGCAGTATCACACCCTGACCATAGTTTGCTTTGTATGTTGTGTTAGTGCCACACAGGACTGTTTTCGGGTTTTCACTTTGTTGTTTTGGTTATGTGTTCATATTCAGTTTTCTAATTAAAAAACCATGGACAACTACCACGCTGCATTTTGGTCCGCCTCTCCTTCAACAGAAGAATCCCGTTACAGGCAGCCTGTTTTGCCACCTTAGGTTGTGGGATGTTGTTTTTTGTTAGCTCTGTAAATCCTAGGGTACGTGACGGTCATTATTATTTTGTTGTTTTGTTTAGTGTTCTGAGAAAATAAAGAATCATGAACACGTACCACGCTGCACCTTGGTCTACTTCGTACGACGAACGTTACAGTGCAATGACACAAGTCATTTGTCCAACAATTGTTTGCAGACAGATTATTTAACTTATAATTCACTGTATCACAATTCCAGTGGGTCAGATGTTTACATACACTAAATTGACTGTGCCTTTAAACAGCTTGGAAAATTAAAGAAAATTATGTCATGGCTTTAGAAGTGTCTGATAGGCTAATTGACATAATTTGAGTCAATTGGAGGTGTACCTGTGGATGTACTTCAAGGCCTACCTTCAAACTTAGTGTCTCTTTGCTTGACATCATGGGAAAATCAAAATAAATCAGCCAAGACCTTGGAAAAAAATTGTAGACCACAAGTCTGGTTCATCCTTGGGAGCAATTTCCAAATGCCTGAAGGTACCCCGTTCATCTGTACAAACAATAGTATGCAAGTATAAACACCATGGGACCACGCAGCCATCATACTGCTCAGGAAGGAGACACTTTCTGTCTCCTAGAGATGAACGTACTTTGGTGTGAAAAGTGCAAATCAATCCCAGAAAAACAAAGGACCTTGTGAAGATGCTAGAGGAAACAGGTACAAAATAATCTATATCCACAGTAAAACGAGTCACATATCGACATAACCTGAAAGGCCGCTCAGCAAGGAAGAAGCCACTGCTCCAAAAACCGCCATAAAAAAAGCCAGCCTACGGTTTGCAACTGCACATGGGGACAAAGATCGTACTTTTTGGAGAAATGTCCTCTGGTCTGATGAAACAACTGTTTGACCATAATGACCAACGTTATGTTTGGAGGAAAAAGGGGGAGGCTTGCAAGCCGAAGAACACCATCCCAACCGTGAAGCACGGGGGTGGCAGCATCATGTTGTGGGGGTGCTTTGCTGCAGGAGGGACTGGTGTACTTCACAAAATAGATGGCATCAGGAGGGAGGAAAATTTGGTGAATATATTGAAGCACCATCTCAAGACATCAGCCAGGAAGCAAATGGACAATGATCCCAAGCATACTTTCAAAGCTGTGTCAAAATGGCTTAAGGACAACAAAGTAAAGGTATTGGAGTGGCCATCACAAAGCCCTGACCTCAATCCTATAGAATATTTTAGGCAGAACTGAAAAAGCATGTGCAAGCAAGGAGGATTTACAAACCTGACTCAGTTACACCAGCTCTGTCAGGAGGAATGTGCCAAAATTCACCCAACTTATTGTAGGAAGCTTGTGGATGCCTACCCAAAACGTTTGACCCAAAATAAACCATTTTAAGGCAATGCTACCAAATACTAATTGAGTGAATGTAAACTTCTGACCCACTGGGAATGTGATGAAAGAAATAAAACCTTAAATAAATAATTCTCTACTATTATTCTGACATTTCACATTCATAAAATAAAGTGGTGATCCTGACTGACCTAAAACATGGATTTTTTACTAGGATTAAATGTCAGGAATTGTGTAAAACTGAGTTTAAATGTATTCGGCTAAGGTGTATGTAAACTTCCGACTTCAACTGTATATGGGTGAGATTCTAGCTACAGTTTCAGATGTTATACTTACTGTTAGTTAGATAGCTAGTTGACGTTAGGTCGCTGGCTCACTAGCTAACATTACTTGTATGATCTGAGTAGTAATATCTCAGAGAGCTATTTGCATTGCTAGTTACAGCCTAATGTTAGCTAGCTAAATTTGGTTTTCAGCATCAGTAGAACACACCTGACTCTCCTCCACGAGTCATACAAGGAGAATGGTTTAATACCTCCCATCAAAAAGAGAGCTGGCCCAAGCAAGCACAGGTTACACCTGAAGCATGAGGACTTGCAGAGAGTTGTGAACTTCATCAAAAACTACACAGAGGATAATGCAATAGTATTACCAGGGCGCCACCTAGGACACAAACACTTTGCTGGAAAGCTGCTGCCATCTCGTGTGACAAAAGCAGCAGTGTGGCATCTCTACAAGGAATTGATGACAACACTTGGTATGTAAAGCATAAACAACACGTTTTGATTATTGAATTTACCTCCAAAATGATTGGCACCACCTTTATTGATCTCATATTATTTGTGTATTTTCTAGAGGTACGTGTAGTCGGACTGTCTTCCTTCAGGAATCTGTGGAGAAAATTGCTGCCCCACATCTCAAACACTAAGCCCGGGACAGACCTGTGCTGGCAGTGCCAGAGGAACAACTATCAGGTCTTCAGATCTGACAATCTGCCAGAAGCTGTTAAGTAAGCCAAGCTAAAGAAGCAAAGGAAGCATCTCCTGCTTGTTCAGAGTGAGCGGTCTGTTTACCAGAAGATGGTTGCTGACTTCAAGACCACCTGCCAAGACCTGCAGTTGTCTCTGCGGCCCCTACTGAACCAGCAAGCAAAGACATCAGGATGCATTACAGCTTTGATTTTGCTCAACAAGTAAGCAACATTTCCTCCTTTATACTGATTAAAGACATAGATGGATAGATATACAAACACATCATTTATACATACATACATACATACATACATACATACATACATACATACATACATACATACATACATACATACATACATACATACATACATACATACATACATACATACATACATACATACATACATACATGGTTGGGGAGTAATGGACATGTAAGGGATTACAAAAAACGATAACTGTAATCAGTTACTTTACAAGCAAAAATATTGTAATCAGATTACAGATATTTTTGAAAAACTAGATGATTACTTCGAAGATTACTTTTAAATTCAAAAATCTTTGACACTTCTGTTTTCTCAATGACATTCAAATAAGCATTGAAAAAAGGCGCAAATTGAAATTTGTTCCACCTGAGCGAGTCTGACCACAAATCATAGACCACTATGATGACACACCAAATGTGTTTGATGGGTCGCAGGAATATGCTTTTGTAGGCTACAGTCCAAGCTATGTCTTCCACTTGTGCGTATGCTGTGGGGCATCCAAAGATTATCCAACTTGAATAAACGCTTGGAGGTAAGGATGACAGTAGTGGTGTAGTCTACGGCGATACGTATATCATGTATTATTATAGTTATATCTACATAACGTTAGCGCATTGACGTGAATCATATTGCTACTCTCTCATTTAGCTATTTGCGGATTGTGGTTGTTGTGGATGGCTGTTCACAAATCTAAATGTGTATTTGAACCCAATTATGGTGGAATTCAAGAAGTTTAAACTGCCTATCAATCATTGTTTTTGAAACCAAGGGACAGTCAGCAAAAAATGCGCGTTAGCAACAGCTGCAAAGTGCAGATCCCTGCCTGTGGAATACAAGTGGGGCTTTGATTGCTCAATCTAATTCATGCTGATGATAAATCCATACGCCTAATGGACACATGCTCAAACTTGCACACTTTTGATAGAATTAAAGAGGCAATCTGTAGTTGCTACACCTATTTTGGGATTTATAAATTATATATACAGTACCAGTCAAAAGTTTGGACACACCTACTCATTCAAGGGTTTTTCTTTATTTTCACAATTTTCTACATTGTAGAATAACAGTGAAGTCATCTAAACTATGAAATAACACATAAGGAATCATGTAGTAACCAAATTATTGTGGAACAAATCAAAATATATTTTAGATTCTTCAAAGTAGCCACCCATTGCCTTGATGAAAGCTTGCCATTCCATGAGAGCAGCATTTAATTTTCAACTTGAATCAATGAGCCCAATCAGTCCTCCATGACAACAAAATCATAAACAACAGAGTAGGGCTGGCTAATAAGTCCTTCGTTTTGGGGTAATGCTCAGGTAAAACAATTTGGATAATCTATACTTCCATATTTCCAAGTCCTATTCTTGAAGATCGAGGGGTATAACATTTATTGGAATGACTGGAATTCTGATAGACTTTGGTTTTTAATGTAAATATATAATTTAATCATATTATTATATGTAGTAGAAAGCGATGGGTTAGAAGAAGTCTACATAACCAACCCATAAAGTAAAATGTTACATCCGTATATGGCCAGCTATGTAAACTTTAATATTGATTTATCCTGCAATAGATGTCTTTCAATTGGTAACATACATTTTTGTCTTCTTCTAATGCCTCTTAAGGGGAAAGTAATCTAAAAGTAACGGAATGTAATCAGATTACGTTACCGAGTTAAGTTACGTTACTGATTACAATTTTGGATAGGTAACTTGTAACTGTAATGGATTACATTTAGAAAGTAACCTACCCAACCGTGTGTGTGTGTGTATATATATATATATATCACTGAGCTGTGTAAAGACAGACTGACAGGGGTGAGACAATTTATTTTAATTTATCTTAATGTTCTTTTGTTGTTTGCCACATCAAGTTTGCACCCGACTGGTGCTTCAGCCACATCAAGCAGCGCTTCAGAAAGACCAGAGTGAACACTTTGTCTGAGATTGCTGGTGTTGTGAAGGACAGCACTGTGACAGGGGTCAACATCCCACAGCTGTTTGGACTGTCAGCCTATTGAAAATGGCGCGAACAGACAGGGCTGCTGTGCTTCTAGTTCTTAGGAAACTTTTTTTATGTATTATACGTTTTTTTATGTATTATTTCTTACATTATTAGCCCAGAAATGTTTTTGTGTTATTTAGATTTGTGTGTATTGGATACATGTTGTGAAATTGTTAGATACTACTGCACTGTCAGAGCTAGAAATACAAGCATTTCGCTACACCCGCAATAACATCTGCTAAACTTGTATGTGTGACCAATAAAATGTGATTTGATTTGGAGGATGGTACGGTGCTGGTGGAAAGCTATGGCTGGCAACAACACCTGACTCTGTACTTCAGGCCGCTGCCACAGGTCAAGCAGTACCAGCACTCCAGTTGAATATAATTTTCATTGCATTGCATGAGGTTATTCTTCTTATCTAAACTTGGGACGTGAATTAATGTTATGCAAGGTTGTAATGTCTTCTCAATTTTTTAATTTCCTGTTTTACAGCTTCAATGCTCTGGAGCCTGGTCTTGTTGTCGCCAAGGAGCATCACTGACATCCTTCCTCCCATAGATGATCTGCCTGTACAAGCACCACCTGGACTGGACACAGCTAGACAAACTTATATTTTTGAGAAGATCAGGGAGTTTTGCAACGAAGAGGCTATGGACATCACATGCCAAGCGCCAAAGTCAAGGGCAGGACTGAAACAGGCTCTCCGAATATAGATTCCCTTGTTCATCCGTGGTTCAGAGGGACCAGTTCATCACTGGGGTCATCACATGTCATATACTGCTGCGACTATTTATTTTCTATCCTGCTGCTCAGCCACTTTACCCCTGATTGTATGCATATAACTACCTCATCTATCACCAATATCACTGATATCATTATTGTTCTTGTACATGCTGTATATTATTTTGTTTTTTCTCTACTGGCATTGACACTTATTATTTTTTCTTTACATTGACACAATCTATTTTGATATTGCTACTATGCAAGTAACCATTTCGCTGTACCGTTTATACCTTCTGAGAAAGACCCATCAATTTAGCAAAGTGTGTGTGGGTAAGCGTCATCTAATATTTATAAAACATTTTCTGTTTACCTGGAATTTTTCCTTATTGTAGGCTACTACTTTTACCACTTTTAGTCTTCATCTTTACTACACTACTCACTGTTTAGCACATGACGTCACATGTGAATCCTTAAAGAGATGTGTGCGGCTGGCTTAAAAGGGTGTGAACTATGCTGAATGGGTGTAGACAAAGAAGAGCTTTCCGGTAGGTGTACCACAATATTCAAGGGCCATTGTCTCAAAAGTGGGGTTACAAGTTTGAGTTTGAGTTTATTTTTATTTTTACAGGGACAGTGCACATTAATCAACATTTCAGTAAAAGTGCCGGTTTTAGCCAGCCGGCTAATTTTCAACCGCAGTCCCTGGGCAGGTTATTAAAAACAATTACAATATAGACAATAGCAACATAGAACAAGCAAGACATAGCAACATAGGACAAGCAAGACATAGCATACAGACAGAGCATCATAGGACAAGCAAGACGTAGCATACAGACAGAGCAACATAAAACAAAAAGCAGCAAGACAAAATTCATAAAAGCAACAAAGTGTTTCCACACCTCACAAGCTACAGACAACATGGAGAGCGGCAACACACAGCTAGGGACCATGTTCACAAATCTGATTGACCTTTAGCCATGTCTTCAAGCATTTTGTGAAAGTGTGATATGTGGTGCAGTTATGTGTGTCTGATGGCAGTGTATTCCAGACATGGGAAGCTCTCACAGAGAATGCAGATTTACTAAAGGTGCTTTTCCTTAGGGGAACTATACAGTCACCTCTCATGGCAGACCTTGTGGGTCTGCTGCCATATGTCTGGGTTTTCTGTTTAACAAAAATATTGAGTGGAGGGGGAGCCAGGCCATTGAGGATCTTGAATACAAGACATGCGTCGGTGTATTGCACAAGATTTTCCCAACTCAAGAGCTCATGCTTTCTAAGGATGTGACAATGATGATGGCTATTGGGCTTCCTATCAAGCACTTTGAGAGCCTGTTTGTAGACAGACTGAATAGGTTTTAATGTTGTACAGCAAGCTTGGGCCCAACTAGTCAAGCAGTATGTTAAGTGGGGGAGTATCATAGATTTGAAGTACAGTTTTGCTACCTCTGTAGTCAAACAATTTCGTATAAATCGGAAATTAGCTAGGTTGAATTTGGTTATTTGAATTACCTTTTTCACATGCTTTTTACAAGAGAGGTTGGAATCAAGTATGATGCCAACTTTAGCAACTTTCAAAGCGGAATTATTTCCCATTTTTCCTCAAATGCAGTGTTTGATATACAGTACCATTTTGTAGCTCTGTCTGTGCTTTTATCCAATGTAAAAAAAAACACAATTTCAAATTTTGCTATATCAAGGCTGTCGGTCACATAACGCGAACATCTAACAACCCAAAGGTTACGTGTTTGAGTCTCATCACGGACAACTTTACCATTTTAACTAATTAGCAATTTTGCAACTACTTGCTACTTTGTAACTGCTTAGCATGTTAGCTAACTCTTCTCTGAACCTTAATCTTAACACTAACCCGTAGCCTAACTAACGTTAGTCACCTAGCTAACGTTACGAACAGATGACGGACATCCCAAAATTAATACATACCGATATGAAATGTAACATTTTGCACTGTCCCGAATTTACATGTACTGTGTTACGTCTAGCTCTGAGTCCAGGTTGCTCTGTCTGGCAGGTACTGGTCAAATCAACAATGAAAGATGTTCAGAATCAACACTATCTCAGAGTGTCTTCCCCTCTGAAGTGGTACATCAGAGTGGAACTGGATTTTTGGTTGATTCGCAACAGTCAACAAAACAGGTCAAAGAGCTTACTTATCTTTTGTGAAAGTATATAAACACAGCAGTTTGATAGGTATAGTTTTTTTTTTTTACATCTGAAAAGTCTTCAGACTTACTTTGACTCATTCTCCACAATGAAAACACCACTCTCCTATTCCTGTAGAAAAGCTTTAATCGCAATGAGAGAATGATATGAGAATTGTGAAGAGTTGTTTACCAGTGCATTTCTAGCCTGCTCCCTTGTTGTTTTCATATCATTCTATGGAGCGGAAAAACAGGGAAGGTGACACAATGGGATGGCATACCATCCATTCACACCTCCCGGCCTGTTTGTAGGCCATCAGGCTGAAGCACTATCTTTCTGCCTTCAACTTGCAAATGGGGGATAAAAGAATGAGAACAACCCTGAGAAGCACCAGTCGAGCCCCTCCCAAGAAATCAGTCATTGACTAGACCTCACTGATTCAAACACACAAGTGATCTGAGCCAACTTGAGCTATCCCTGAATGAAAACTTAAACTACACTCGAAAATAAGATGTACATGTGAAACCTGTCAAATAACATATTGGTGCTTTTCTACATTACCTGGTATCTTACATTTGTTTTGTATACCTGTGTGTCTGAGACATGCAGTATGCTGCAAAACAGATGGTTCTCTTTGGGAGTATACATTTGACATATTTAGCAGATGCTATTATTCAGAGATATTTACAGTAGTGAGTGCATACATTTTCTTACTGCTCCCCCATGGGAAACAAACCCACAACCCTGGCGTTGCAAGTGCCATGCTCTACCAACTGAGCCACACAGGACAAATGAATCTTAATCTCATTCAATGCAGTGATAACTAATGAATCTCTTATCTGTGGCTGCAGGTGTAACCAGGGTCCTTTAGAGCTTCAGTAACATTCTGTTCCAACTGAGCTATTTAGCCCCAATAAAATAGCTGTGTTGGGGAAGCTACTCTGAAAATATAGTTTCCCAAGCTACCAATGTCTTCACACTGGAGAAAGTTAAGCTACACTAAAGCTACCAGTAAGAAAGATATTGTTGACTTAACTTTGAAAAAGTAGTTTACTACATCCAAACTACTTTGTGATAAATTATCATATCTAAATGTGAAATTTCATAGACTACAAATTGCAAGAACAGATCACTCTGACATCAATGTTAATAACAGAATGTAATTTAGCCTATATAACACATAAACTATGTTTCAAGTGAGAACTAGGCAGGTCTGATGCTGAAAAAGAAAGGAAATTCTTCTCTACTCCATCCACATTTCCTTTTCTTTTTTTGCAAAAAAAGTTGTGTTGTTCCAGTAGTTAGAAAAAGTAATTAACTACTGAAAAGACTACCAAGATTAGCTTTTTGTTCAACTACCACCAAGCTACTGCAAAATGTAGTTACATTTCTAGTTGAACTAGACGTAGCTCCTTACATTGTAAAATAGTTACTCTTCAAAAAAGCTTTAGTGAACTGTGTCTGTTTCTTGAACACTCCAAAATCGGAGTGCTCTACACCTTGGAGTAACCATCTAAGGGAAGTACTAACTTCTATTCAGATGCTAATCATCGTTCTTGGATGCTGCCTTCCTTTCTAGAGTATGAATGCATAATTACAAAGCTGTTTTAGAGGCCTGGACACATTTGTACAAACCGTGCGGCACTACATCGCACTATATAATTTGAGTATCAATTAGTTCTAAATTAGAATTAGAGTTTGAGCCCATGGTTCAGACACATGGCTGGTTTCGTGGACCTTGAGTATATTCCTGTACTTAAAATCACTTTCAATAGAGATTCTTCATTGGGCATACTTTTTAGGAGTAGGTTTAATCTGTGTCTGGGAAATTGTCCCTTAAAATGCACTCTAGGCTTTTCAATTTGAGAGATACACTATTTGTGGCATTAGGACAGAGCCCTGTTTTAAATACAGGGTTGTCAAAACAACATCACATAGAGTAGGGCCAACCAAACGGAGAGCCCCTGGTGTTTGATTTGAAGTCAGATGCGGTCTCAATTTACTGTTACTGTTTTTTTTAAATGTAATATTCTTATATCTTGTAATATTCAAGATGTCTTGCCCATGTGGTTGCTGTGCCCCCCAATCAAATCTCACTTAGGGGTGATTTGCCTGATGATCTTCCCTGATGTTTTCCTGAACTTTCCAATACTTTTCTAATGCAGTTCAGATACTGCGGCAAATAGAAATTGTTACACCTTTCCCATATTCAAGTAATTGGAAAAATATTCAAGTTATTATCCTTATGATCTGTATGAATGTTTTTTTTATGCAACTTTAATACCGGTAATCAGAATGTGCTATAGGTATCAAGTTATATGGCTGCAAATTGATTCATATTTGAAGTGTGATTTTATGATTGCTTACTAAAAAGCTGTTGTTTAAAGCCCCTAAAAAGCTAAATACATCATAACTATTTTGTTCAGCCCAGGGCCCACCACTCAGATTATATTTTGGCCCACCAAGCCCAAAACTTTAAGCACCCCTTAGAGCAATGCAGCTTTTGTTTTATACACAGCCACAAACAGTCAGTTAATGCAAGGTGCCTGAGGGACCAAATTTAAAAATGTAGAAGGCCTATCCCAAGTTTTATTAGGTAGTCCAAATGAAGTCACAACATTTAAGCCATAACAGTAATTGTTCATGGTATTCATAGAATGTGAAAGGAGGGAGAGAGGGTCTCACTCAACAAACGCAAAGGAGGAAAATAAGTTTCCATAGTCATGAACGCTCATATACCCTCCCTTGTATTTTCACACTACTCTGCTTGCGTCGCCAGTAAACAAGTGGGGCTGTTGCCAAGGATGGCTCGCCAGTGAAAGAAATGACGCGTCGCGGTGGAGAGAGCTTCCCTAGCAACCACTTCTCTTCTGACCAAATCATCATGTGACACGGCTCATGCGCCGAATGCTTTGGTGACTCAGAGACGTCTTCCTCTGAGTGAGCTCCGTGAACTGAGGGTGGGGTGTGAGCGTGCAACTTCAGCAGCAAGTCCTATTTGTCAGGTCCTGAGAAAGCACAAAGGACACTCTGTTCTCTGTTGGATGCCTGATTAGATCACACCACAATGGCCAACTCAAGTTGGTCAGAATGTCCCCTAGATATCTCCGTTTGTGGTTCATAGCCTACTGACCTGTCATGCTATAGACATTTGAGGTTGCGGCAAGATAACAATGTAACGTTATATGTATTTGTAGTTTGGAGACTAAATAAATTCTGCATATATGGAAGTTGCACTTGTGTCTTAAACAACTACCCACAATCACAATACTTTTCCCACAATCATATAACGTTTAGCCTACAGTTACTTGAATCTTCTTTCTTTGAAACATTTTAATTGACATTTTCAATACATTACAAATACTCATCTTCTGATAATAATCTTTATTCAGTAACAGCTCAAGGTAGAAGTTTCCTGAGTGAACACAGATCTAGGATCAGATACCATCCCCTGCTCCTAACGAAATATCTCTGTCTTCTCCAAATGAGAAAATGAATTTAGAATTGAGTCTACTCTGTATAGTGGCAATATCCCAAATAGGCTCACCCATATCTAACGCATGCGCAGTTTGATGTCGCAGTGGAAGCCACAATGCTTGCAACCGAAATATGAGTTTTGTCAAGAATATATGCGGTTCTAACAAATATAAGGGTCGTGTTGAAACTGGAAATTGATATTGTTTGCTTGCATGGATTACTGCAGTTGTGTCAAGGAAACATTTCAATCAATATTTCTGTAAATCCAAGCCGCACCACGTGGGTTGGGTTTGTCCAATCGGTGCAAAGCTGTGATACACGAAAGTATGCTCTTTGTTCTGGATTTTGCAAAGTTATACGGTCTAATTAACTTTAATACAGCAACATGTGGACAAATGATATCATTTGTTACGGCAAGATGACAATCCGGATACATCAATATCTTTTTTCCTGGAGCAGTTGTGTAGCCTCCAACCTTTGGCAAACAGTGCGCCATTAGCTTATTTATCACATGACTTCCCTTCCCCCCACTTCATTGAATGAGGAAGAAGTCGGACATGTTGGAGGAAAATGTGTTGAAAAAAAAACGATCGTGGTGGAGGACAAGGAGATTTTTTAAGGAAAGTTTTACTCTGCGTAATGGATTTACAAATCGAGATTTTTAGTAAATTTTTATGTAACCATGGGAATCAATTTGCAAAATGTATTTGTTTCCTTCATATTTACTCACGATTAAGAACATCAATGCATGGTTTAATTCAATGTTCGTTGTATTTAGAGGCTTTTAAATGTATAATTTTTGTCCGTATATATTGAAAATCGTGAGAATTTAGTTCAGTGACATTGGAGAGAACGTGTAACCTTGTGTGGGGGATGGGTATTAGCATTAGGGAACCATTTTGTACAGCTCTTAACTACTTTACGAGTTTATTTTGTTATCGAAGGTTGGCATTTTGCTGATTCATTGTAGTTTGTTGCACGTGGACTTGGTAGAATTAGTATGTTGTCGGTATATGATAGGAACTGTTTGGGGATTTAGTTTGTCTGAATGTAGGTTTTCTGTTTGGGTTTTCCCTGAGCAGCTCATGTTGGGAGATTGTAAGGCTTATAAATTACGATTTAGTTGAAGTGTTCAAATCGTGGATGCGGCCTACATGGGTGTTATTGAAGCAGAGCAACATGGCTCTAAAATTCTTAAAACCGATGCAACCTTTGTGCTTGAAGTGTCTCATAGTAATTATTATAAGTGATTGTTATCCGAAACTCTTATCTACTTTGATAACCATTTCAGCAAGAGTTGAGAGAAATGCTGTGTCATTCAATGGAGGGCAATATCCTTTACCACTTTGGCTTAGGGTGGAAGTTTGCCTTATAGTAAGCCATTTAAAAACCCCAGCTTCAGTGCGAGTTATGGTATTTTATCCATCAGATGTTAAGCCAGTAATAGTATGGTATGTATTTGTTAAGTTCTGAAATATTAGGCCTTGGATAATGATAGCCTTTTTCAGTTGTCTGTAAATTGTCATCTTGGTTAAATGTAGCTAGGTCAAACAGCACGTGGCTCTTACTTGGTATACGAGTAGTTTAGAACTAGGCGTTATGATCGCCTTTGTTTCAATTGAGGGAGTGGGATTTCTTGTACATTGTGACACCATCTCATAGGCTAATAATTTGTATGCAGACAGTAAAGTTCGTGTGCAGTCTTTGCACTTCAAGATGGCGCTCCAACACTTGGGAAGGACTCAAATGCGGCTAGTCGGAGAGAAATGTGTCGTTGAGCGCTCGGCCTACGTTTGGCATCTGATAGATACGCGTGACCGGACTCGCTAACCAATGGCTTGCTTTCTGTTTACTCTGGAAGTTCGCGCTAGAGATTCAGCGACCAATCATTATCGTTGCTCTGCCCACGTTGACGTAATGTAATTTGATGAGTGAAAGGGCGGGTTTTGGGATGTCGCATTTCGTAAAAGAGTAGCTACGTAAAAACAACCACAAAAAGAAAACTTTTTGAGTGATGGGAGGTCTAGTCAGTGCTAACGAGATTTTTGTTTGATTGACAATAACAATATGCGAATAGGTTGGAAGAAAAGCATAATAGAAAAACAAAGTTATTTGGGGGGCTGTGCTAACTCTGGCGGACGTATTCAACTGCGAATAGAAAATACGGGGCGTAGTCTTAAGTTACCGCATCCAATAGGATGAATGGTTGGTCTATAAAGTATCGGGCGTAGACGTGAGTTGCCATTTCGCTGAAGCAGTGGTCAGTCTAGTGCTGTGGGGGCTGGAGGAAAGGACGGGCGAAGCAGGAACTTGAATATTGGTATTTAAACAGAATCCGGATCCATCCTGATGGAGACGGCCATAAACCCGCCCCATGACAGGTACCGATCGGAACAATTGACTTTAAGTTTGCGATCTGACAGGATATTGTTGCATTAAGATTTGCATTAGCTCATAAACCGATGTTTTCTTATTACCGACATGTACACTGGCTGTACATCCAAAGACTGCTCAGCCGGCGTAGAGCGTTTATATATTTTTTGCAATGAAAAATGATATATTGGACGTTTTGTCAGGATATGACCACTCTTCGTCAACCTGCTAAATAACACTTAATTGGGACGACTGTCGTTTACATTTTGCTGCACCGACGCCATCTTCCCAGCGTCTCGGCTAGTTTTGCCTAGCCCAGTAAGAAGTGAACTAGTTTCACGTTGTGACTGTATATTATTGCTGGCGACGATGGGGATAAGCTTGCCGTGTCAGCTAGATAGGTTAGTTGCAGACGGCTATTGCTTGCCAGGGAGTCTGCTTTAGGTACCGCGCTAGCTAGCTACCATGGGGATAAGCTTGCTGTGTCAGTTAGCTAGCTACGGGTACGGCAGGCGGCCATTACTTGCGAATAAGTCTGCTTGGTAGCGATCTAACAAGTAGCTATTTTCCGCTAGGTCAAGTTGACAAATTCGCATGGATTTACTGTAGCACAATCGCGAATGTTTTCCTTAGCTACGTTTACTAGCCATCTCGTCGAGTAAAAGCGTACGTTTTGCTAATCACAACACACTAGTGGCTAACGTTAGCTAGTGATTGTGGTGGCTTGGTAGGCTTATTTATTTAAAAAATTATTTGACCTTTATTTAACTAGTTAAGCTGGCTAGCCAATGTAAGCTCGTAAGGTATCTAGCTATCCTTACCTGTTGGGGCTATTTGGAGAGTATCGGTCTCGTGTATTTGGATGGGGAACTATAGCTAGTTAACTAGCCAGCCGGCTAGTTCAATTTTTTTTGCGGGACACGTTAAATGTTTAGTGAACGTTACATTTCATAGCTGCGTTTCGGTTACGTAATAGTGCTGATAATTTAGTCTTTCTGTATCATTTCCGCCTAATGCCAGGCCCATGCAATGGTATTTTTAACAGCGTGTGCAAGTCACGTGTCTAATTGGACGGAAATAGTTACCCATCAGTTGCTTGCAATGGCCTCACAGTCCACTTACCTTTCCACTCACCAAACCTGCAATTTAAATATATTTGTTGTTCATTTTATGTCACCATGTTACTACAGTACTGGACATCGTTAGTAATCTGACAGTGATGTATTACTGCTCACATAATAGTGAACTAGTCCAGTGCAACGTTCTCAATGGTGGTCTTCCATTTCCCCACATTTATATTTTAAAGGTAGTGCTGCACATGTACAATTATAACATTATACGTTTTTTTGTTGCTGACAAGTCTCTGCGACGTAAGTGTTTTGAGTTTAAAAAAAAAAACTTTATAATAAAGTACATCAAATGTCAAATGTGTTTTCCAACTTGTATCATTGAATAACAGCTGATATTAAACTGTATATAGGGGAGGGGTTATCTCTGACTTGGATTGTCCTCTTGATCAGTATAGGCTACACCCCAAGTTTACCTGTCATCAAGAAACTCTGAAAGTCTTCATTTTGTAGAATTGGTAATGGAACAATCATGACAGCATGACCTCCAACGGGCACTGTGCAGCAGTAGTGTTACTAATTTTTGGGGGTTCCTGTTGAGGTAAGCACAAGTGAATATTAAATTCTGCTCAAAAAGTCTCCGGTGTTCACTTATGAGGAAGACGCAGCCCAACTGATCTAGTCCTGAATGAAGGGACGCACAGACTACAATATGGAATGGTTTGCTCTTTTGATATTCACTTGAGCATAAAATAGATTTATCACACGTGCCGAATGCTGCTGGTGTATGCCTTGTGTTCTTTTCCCAACAATTCAAGAGTTTATGAAAAAAATAAGGTATTGTAAATTACACAAGGTCAATATATACAGGGAGTATCAGTACTAGATTAATGTGCAGAGGTATTTGAGGTAGAGATGTGTGTAAAAAGTGACTAGGCATCTATATAGAGATTAGAGAATTGGATCAACCAAACAAACCACAATTGCTTAATCTTATTTGAGTATTGGGGATTGGCAATAAATATTGAACCCCTGCTTTCCTGTCCCAAGAACACCCTGTTCCCTATCATCTGGTGTAAGCACAATAAGACATGGCACCCAGTTGTGTCACTGAACTTTTCCATGTTTCTTAGCTTGTCTGTATAGAGGAAGTTGTTCATTATTGGTAACATTATGAAGAAAGCACCAAAGAGTATTTGTCTATAAGTGGCTTCTAATTGCCAACAAACTGCACTCTTAAATAGTTGGTCAACTATGTACACACAGTTAATACTCACAAGGCATGGAATACAAATCAAAACATTTTGGCGCTGTTTTACTCATGTATATAAACTTGCCCTTCATTCAGAGGTATGGCGTATGTAAATCATTCTGCTCATAAGGCACTTGAACAGGGTTAAGGTAACCTGTGAGTTGATTGAAGATATCACTGCACCCTTGAGCCCCTCTATTTAAGATTTCTTTTGACACACATATTGTATTTTGATCACAATGCTAAATGTACACACCACAATTGACTGCAGACTTGGACATCTACTTTGCCTCTTGTAGTTGTTGGTGAGGGGGGGGGGGGTAGTGCCTAGTTACCATGGTTATACCAGCATACCATCCAATGGAACAGACTTGTTAGCTTCGTTGCCATGGCGCAATGGGCAGTTAAATGCATGCAAATGGCTTTCCCTTTTTTCTGTAGCATTGCTCTCTTCAAAGCCTCTGGGTGTATAATGGCGGGATTATGGGATCATATCACCAGTACACAATGGTCACTGCAATCAAGTCCACTGTTTCAATTAACAAGCTGCTTGTATGTTCATTTATGTTCACTATGAGTATCACTGTTGCTGTGTATTTCCAGCCAGGCTCTTATCACAGTTTTAACAGATTTGTGTTTCCGTTGAGACCACTTCAGCCCACAGATATTATCAGCCAGGGGCACTAAGCCACGGCCGGCACAAATGATTCATCAGTCATTGGGTTCCTTGTCTTGGTTTATTGCATAAGCTTTTTGGCAATTCGTAAAGTGAACCACACAAATGCCTGCCTGAGGCCAGCTGTCCAAGAACTCCTGAAACCACACCCAGATTCCAGTGTCAGCTTGCTGTATAGATCACATTTTCTACAGCCTGTGACGGTACGGGTATTGAGGCTAATCTTCTAGTTTTTGACAATGCTGATGAGGCAGTTGTGACTCGTAACTAACTCAAAGCTCAACTGAAACCGAATCATGGTGAGGGCGCATGACTCACTTTTGTTAACCTGTCTTCATTTTAAGACGTTTAGAGAGGGCTAGCTAAGTAGAAGGCTAGCTCTACAAAGGCTGCTGTGTCACATCCAATACCCCCTCCTTTCTCCGCCTCCCAATTCTTCTCTATGCCCCACTGCTCTATGCTTATTCCCTCCTCCCTGTCCGTCAACAGCTCCCTGGGCGGGGTCGACGTAGGCCTGCAGGGCGTCATGATGATGGAGCAGGGCCCTCCGGGCCCCGGCAAGCGCATCCGGAAACCGTCACTGCTGTTTGAGGGATTCGAGGGCCCACCTTTGCTCCCACATGGGCAAGCGCCCCCCTCTGGGTCACCACGGCCCCTAGTGTACGACACCAACCGGCAGGGCCGCGCCACCAACCAGCTGCAGTTCCTCCAGAGAGCCATGATGAAGTCCCTGTGGAGGCACCACTTCGCATGGCCCTTCCATGAGCCTGTGGACGCCTCCAAGCTCAGCCTGCCTGTGAGTGTCCCTGCAAGCCACTACCAGAGAGCCCAGTCACATTGTGCTTTAGCTAAAATAAGACTGACAACGGTGGCTATTTATAGATATTCAAATAGTTATCTTGATTGTATATTAGGATGTCCGTTTTCAGAACCAACTGTAGAATTCTTCATCTTTTAGGTTGGGAAGTTTTTTTTTTTAAGCTTGCAGACAATACAGTACTGAATAGGTCTGAAGAGCTCAGTGTACTTATTATCGGTAGAGCAGCATTAAGTAAACCTGCTCCTCTCTGCCTCAGGACTATCACAAGATCATCAAACAGCCCATGGACATGGGGACCATCAAGAGGCGCCTGGAGAACAACTACTACCGCAGCGCCAGCGAGTGCATGCAGGACTTCAACACCATGTTCACCAACTGCTACATCTACAACAAGGTGTGTGACATGCTGTAGCCACAACATTTTCAGTCAGAAATAAGGATTTGACCAACTGAGGTTACTGGCTGGACACTAGAGGGAGTCGAAACTCCAGTTGAGTAACAACGCTCACTGTCCCCATTATCTATTTATATTTTACAGCCCTGATATGATATGTCACTTATAAGAGATATGTCACTTATAAACACAGTCTGGTAGAAATGAGGCTGATCTCACATCTTATTTAGGGAAGTTACATGTATTCTCCAGCCGAATTAAAGCTTTCCGTGGTGACTGTCTCCCAGCCAACAGATGACATTGTTCTGATGGCCCAGTCCCTGGAGAAGGCTTTCCTTCAGAAGGTTGCCCAGATGCCCCAGGAGGAGATAGAACTGCCCCCTCCTCCCCCACGGGGCAAACCGGGCAAGCCAGGCAAAGGACGCAGACCCGCAGGTGAGCATGAGGGGGGTTGTGTGATTCTGTTTGTGTATGGTTAATGAATGTTTTTGAGTGATTGTTTTTTTGGTGGGGGATACTTTTTGTATGATTATTTTGGGGGAAATGTGTTCTGTTTTGATATTGACTCAGATGATATATATATATATATATATATATATATATATATATGCCATTTAGACATGACGCTTTTATCCATATATATATTTCTTATGGGTGGCCCCAGTGGGAATCGAACCCACAAACCTTGGCATGGGCAAACACCATGCTCTACCAACTGAGCCACACAGGACCACGTGAATACACATAATCTCCCATGCGTAATACATTTTTCTTCATTTGCCTCAGTACCAGGAGGAGTGACCACTGCTCACCAGGTCCCGGCAGTGTCCCAGTCCGCGTACTCTCCCCCCACGCCGGACACCCCGGAGTCGCTGCTCTCCACCCCTCCACAGACACTCCAGGCCAAGAGTTTACCTCCTACCCTCCACAGTACTCCTGCTATGCTAGGCTTACCCCCCACACAGCCCACAGCCAAGGTAAGGGCAGCAGTCGATACACAAATACTGTCAACTACTGTCTGTACACTGTTCACTTACCCCTAAACTACACTAATGTTGTACAACTTTACCTTATGGCCTTGCAGCTGACAGTGCTACTGTAAATGAAAGTATCTACTGATCAAAGTGTTTGCGACAATGTTAGGGCAGCAGTTGGTGACATCATCTGACATTGTCATTTACAATTATCTGAAATGGCAGGCTGTTCGGTCAATGACAAGAGCCCCTGTGTCTCCGTCTCCAACAGAAAAAGGGAGTGAAGCGGAAAGCAGACACCACCACCCCCACCACCATGGCCATGCCCATACCCATCACCATGGGCGTTGGCGGGATTGGCATGGGCATGGTCGGTGGACCCGACTCCCCGTTGACACTCACCTCGCTGGGGGTAGGTCAAGGCCTGGGCCTCGGCATGGGGATGGGTATTGGTATTGGTATGGGCCGCGGCAGAGGCATGGCGGGCGCCAAAGCAGCTACAGGGAGGCGGGGAGTCAGCGGGCGCCCTATCAAGCCCCCGAAGAAAGACCTGCCTGACTCGGTGCAGCTCCAACCGGTGCGACGAGGCAAACTGGGCCAGCAGCTCCGGTACTGCAACGGGATTCTCAAAGAGCTGCTGTCCAAGAAACACGCGGCGTACGCCTGGCCTTTTTACAAACCAGTGGACGCCTCCATGCTGGGCCTACACGACTACCACGACATCATCAAGCAGCCCATGGACCTCAGCACCATCAAGGTACATGCCCTACCACACAGCCTGTTTTGTAATCCTTATGGACTCTAGGTAGGGCTGTACATCACAGCTTCATCAAGCACCATAAAGGTAGACTGTAAGTAATTATGTGACGTTAACTTCCTCCACTCTCCCTCTGCAGAGGAAAATGGACAGTCGAGAGTACCGGGACGCCCAGCAGTTTGCCGGTGACGTCAGGATAATGTATTCTAACTGCTATAAGTACAACCCTCCAGACCATGACGTGGTAACCATGGCACGCAAACTACAGGTACGGGTCAACACATTTTACGCATGGAGATATGTCTTTTTCTGGCTGAGTTTTTCTGGCCTTGCACAGTAGTTTCATACAGCTGAATGGACACGAGTTCGCTGGTCTGATATAGCCCTCCCCCTCTCCAGGACGTCTTTGAGTTCTGCTTTGCCAAGATGCCCGACGAGCCTGCGGCCCCTCCCGCTTCCATGGGTGGACGCTCCTCATCTTCTTCCTCTTCCTCCTCGTCCTCGTCTGAGAGCGACCCCAGCAGCGAGAGCGAGAGCGACAGCAGCCCCAGCTCGGACAGCGAGGAGGAGCGTGCACACCGCCTGGCCGAGCTGCAGGAACAGGTGTGTACACAGGTAGACTGACCCGGCCCTGCGTCCACCGCAACACCACACACACACACCATCACATTGCATCCTCACTATAATACATGGCATTTTTGTCATTTAGCGGATGTTCTTATCCAGAGCGACTTAAAGTTAGCCTATTCATCTATAGCTAGATGGGTGAGACAACCATTTCTCAGTCATAGTGAGTACATTTTTCTTCAATAAAGTAGCTGTCAGCAAAGTCAGTGCTATTAGGAAAAGTCATGTATGGGATTTTTGTATTTATATACAGTGTGTATTATTTATATATATATATATATATATATACACAGAAATAAAAAATTGCAAAAGTATTTCTGTGTACCTTAGCTGGAAGTGGTTGCCACAACAGTCACTGACCATGTCCTCTCCACGGTCCCATCAGCTGAAAGCAGTTCATGAGCAACTGGCCGCACTCTCCCAGGGCCCCATCGTCAAGCCTAAGAGGAAGAAAGAGAAGAAGGACAAGAAGAAGAAGAAGAAGCCCGAGAAGCATCGGGGAAGCCGGGTGCCAGTCGAAGAGGATATGCCCATCCGGCCGCCCAAAACGCCCAAGGTCACCAAGACGTCGAAGATGCCGAAGACACCTAAGACCAAGAGCAGCAAAGGGGGCTCCACACAGGGCAAGAGGGGCACTGGCAAGAAGAGCAACAAGAGCAAGTGAGTGCTCTCTGCTAGCAGCGCTTCAACATCTCTTTGATATGATTTATTGTCTCCATGCTATAAAAATTCCCCAAAAGTATTCCTGACATAAACAAAATGTGCACCTTCAGGATTGAATCATTAAATCACACTTTCACCCTCAGGTCCTCCAAGAAGTCGCAGGCGGTGATGCTCAGCATGCACCAGATGAGCGCTGCGGCCATGCTCCCCCACTACGACTCCGAGGAGGAGGACGAGGTGTCGCCCATGAGCTACGACGAGAAGCGCCAGCTCAGCCTGGACATCAACAAGCTGCCCGGGGAGAAGCTGGGCCGCGTGGTTCATATCATCCAGGCGCGCGAGCCATCGCTGCGTGACACTGACCCAGAGGAGATCGAGATAGACTTTGAGACGCTCAAGCCGTCCACGCTGCGTGAGCTGGAACGCTACGTTATGACCTGCCTCCGCAAGAAGCCTCGCAAACCCTATGGTGAGAGAGCTTTCCTATGTAGTGCCAGATCTGTTTTCAAATCTTCTCTGATCCCTGTTATGTGTCCCTGGATGGGCGAAACCATAGGGTTTTTCTGTCACAATTTTGGTCAAATGTCATAAATATTTCCCCTGTTCCCAAGATTTCACTGGGTAGCATTATAGTGACTTAGTCTCCGGTTTATTTGGATCGGTTGGTGAATGCAGACATTGCATCATCTAACCTCCCGGTCTCCTCTCTGTTAGTAGGGAAGAAAGGTGGAGCAGGGAAGTCCCGGGAGGAGCTGGCTCTGGAGAAGCAGTTGGAACTGGAGCAGAGGTTGCTGGATGTCAGCGGGCAGCTCAACTCTGGCAAGAAGCCTCAGAAAACCAAAGGTGAGTCGGAATAAATCTGGATCACTGCCCACAGGGTACACATGACAACTAATTTCAGAGCATGCATAGAGATGTGAAACTACAAGCCCAAATGTATTTAAATATTACTGGCTCAGTACATTTTCACTAGCATATGGCCATGTCGACCTACATAGCATGTCATGAAAAAGTTCTGGACGAGATCAGCTCGGGTCTTTGGAAAACGTGTGGGTTATCTCAACATTATATTACAAGTATTTTATCTTGTGTGTATCGCTCAGCAGAGAAGCCCAGTGCTGTGGAGCCCCATGCCGTGGCGTCTCGCCTCAGCGCCAGCAGCTCCAGCTCAGACTCTTCTTCCTCTTCCTCATCGTCGTCCTCTGACACCAGTGACTCGGACTGAATGCTCCGGAAGGACGGGCCTGGATCCCGCGAACCCCGGATAGGACAGTGCAGAACTGCTAACAGAGCCGCAGGCGGATCAGACTATAGTCAGAACTGACCTGAAATTAAGAGAAAGCTTTCCCTGTGTTCAGAGAAGCCAAACCCAACAGAAATAGTGGATGGAGAAATATTGAGTTGTTTCATTGCTTTAGAAACCTAGAGGGTTGACAGAGAGATGATGCATCATCTCATTGGAAAAAGTGCCCACGGTAGGATCTCTACAGGCTCTAGAAAGGCGGCAGGATCTCTACAGGCTCTAGAAAGACGGCAGGATCTCTACAGGCTCTAGAAAGACGGCAGGATCTCTACAGGCTCTAGAAAGACGGCAGGATCTCTACAGGCTCTAGAAAGACGGCAGGCTCTAGAAAGACGACAGGATCTCTACAGGCTCTAGAAAGACGACAGGATCTCTACAGGCTCTAGAAAGACGACAGGATCTCTACAGGCTCTAGAAAGACGGCAGGATCTCTACAGGCTCTAGAAAGACGGCAGGATCTCTACAGGCTCTAGAAAGACGGCAGGATCTCTACAGGCTCTAGAAAGACGGCAGGATCTCTACAGGCTCTAGAAAGACGGCAGGATCTCTACAGGCTCTAGAAAGACGGCAGGATCTCTACAGGCTCTAGAAAGACGGCAGGATCTCTACAGGCTCTAGAAAGACTGCAGGATCTCTACAGGCTCTAGAAAGACTGCAGGATCTCTACAGGCTCTAGAAAGCGAGACGGGTGGATGAGTCCAGAACTCTGGGATCATCTTGTACTATGTCTTTCTCGCCACACTGTGTATATACCGTGTACAAATATATAAATATCTATTTTTCTTTTATAAAGAAGAATTTTAAGGAATCCTCAAATGTGGGGAGAAAGTAAAGGTGTGGAAAGGCTGGCTTTAGTCTTTCTGTATAGAGGGCAAAGTGTGTGTGAGAATGTGTGGGGCACGGCCTCGCACAGTAAACACAGTCCTGCTTAGTTGTTCATCTTGTTGATGCAGGTTGTTTAAATCATTGTGCATTGTAAAGCACCTTGGCTCAGTATAAATGTATGAACTGCACACATGGAGAAACTGAAGAGCATCAAGACCGCAGCATACGCATGTACTTCTACAGCTTGAGAGGGGTGTCCGTTGTACACATTTAATGAGACGTTTTGGTTTAAGCAAACTTAACTTTTTCCTATTTTTTTCACTCTGTAAATGACGTGTTTCTATCTTCTTGTGACCAACCTGCAAATAAATTGTGAGGACATGTCTCCATTCAACATTTACCCACACACAAACAGATTCTTCCCTTGTTTTGTTCCGTCAATTGGATACGTCTAGGATTTGTCTAGTGAAGTCTACAGACTACTGAATGGTCACATCTCTCTTGCAAGACATTTGAACTTGCATGGGTAGTGCACAATGACTAGATTGAGACTTCACCTTTTCATTTCACTTTGTCTGGGGGAATTTTTTAAATTTGATATATATATATATATATATATATATATATATATTAGAGAGAGATTTTATCTTAGTATGGTTCAGTGGGGTGCTGATATGCCTTCCTTGTACCCCAGATGTGATTCCCATACCGTTGCCATACCAGTGCTTTGCGGCACAGAACCACACTTTATTTTAACTACTTGGCCTTTTAACTTTTTGGCAGCTGGATGTTTTATTCAATTTAGCTAAATCTGGTTTGGGAAGAAGATTGTAGTGACTATTTCCTTGCTCATAGTGCGATTAACAGAAGCTGTATATATGCTTCATGAGATTCGGAGGTACTAAACTGATTTAGTTAAGAACCATGCTTTTTAAAAAATATATAATAGTTTGAGAATTTAGATTTTGTACTTGTGTGATCAGTTATTTATTTCCCGGGGATTTGAATGGAATCCTGGAATCTTTATTGCATTTACTTGAAGGCAATGGAGAAAGTTATATTGGTAATAATGACAAAAACTACAAGCAAAAATGTGTACAGCTTTAAGGAAAAAAGGCAAGACTTAGACTTTTTTTTAAAGTGTGGAGCATGTTTCTACCACGGAGGTTCCTTGTTTTGCTTTTGTTCTCTTAGTCGTTCCCCCTACAATTGAGTGGTTGTTTCTTGTGTTCGGTTTCTTTTCTAAGAAAAAATACTTTGAACTGTCCACCTCTAAAAATAAAGAGAGAGAGAAAGAGCTCTTTAACATTGACTTTGTGTCTGTTTTGATCAAGAAAATGGGTCCATGGAATGATTTGATACAGGGATGAGAAGCTTTCACTTATTAGTGACAATTGTTTTCAACAGTTCAACTTCTTACCATGAGGACATGGATCACTAGATGGCAGCAGTCAGTGAAGAACATGTGTGCCGGCCTATTCTCATATCTGTCAGAGAGCAACAGACCCATACACTATGTGGACACCTGCTCGTCAACCATCTCATTCCAAAAACATGGGCATTAATCTTGGAGTTGGTTCCCCTGCGGCTATAACAGCCTCCACTCTTCTGGGAAGGCTTTACACCACTCCGGCTGACGCTTGGCATTGTGGTCTTAGTCTTGTGTGTGGCAGTGGAGGCTGGTGGGAGGAGCTATAGGAGGATGGGCTGAAATGAATGGAAGAGCTGAACAGTTAGTGTGCAGCTTCTGTACCATAATGTATCCATCTAAAAGACAGGGCAAATAACACAACCTCAGCAAAATATGATTTTTATCATACAGTGTTATTTGGACTTATGGTTCCCGAGAACACGTTTTGAAAGGTTTTCCAAAATGTCCAAGATGGAGGGAAATCTAGCCTGACAGACCTCATGGGTCCTTGGGGCAAATTTGTTCAGCTTAAAGAAAGACACCTACATATACATTTTTAAACCGGGGCGACAAAATATGAGGGTTTAAGTGAGACTGCTTATAACAGTGCTCCCTATAGGCCAATCAGTGCCATTCTTTTTGACCAATTTTCTCATGGCCTTTCTGTGTGCCAAATTAGAAAACAAGTTACCAATCTATGCTTGAGTTACTTAACCATGTCAAGAAATAAATAAATAAGAAGGATTCAGACAATAACAATAGGCGTTTATGGCTTCGCATCGCTGAGAACCCTTTAAAAATCTAAAAATATTCCCCGGACCATCTGCAGTATCCCAGCGGACCACGAGCCCGAGGTTGAGAAACACTGATACTGTTTCGGCCTATTGAAGTGCAATTGCTTTGTCTGAATGTTTGTGCCTATAGCTTTCCATATTAGGTCAAAATATTATTATTTCTGTATTACCTGCTGCAATTAAAATATACTGAGCAATATTAATGCTGTCTTTTTGTAGGGACGTACTTATGGTGCTTATGGTGAAATGAATGGGGTTAAACGCCAAATACGGTCTGTGGTAAACATAGGTTTAGGAGATCTTGTACAATTCGTGCTGTGATAAAGAAAAATATATTCTGTGTGTTTTTGAAGCGTTAATGCAATCAAAACAACACAGAAAAGGTCATGTTAACACTGCCTGATATTATCTCATAGAACAAAACGTATAAGATATCCTAAGCCTGTGTTACTCCTAACGAACCCCATTCAACATTCATTTCCCCCTTAAGAATGGCCGAACGAACCCACGTTAGGTTAGAATGAACCAGAGGAAACTCATTCATTTTTTTAGGACGACAAACTGGCTAGTTACGGATATGAGCTCAAACAAAACCTGTCAATGTGGCGCCATCTCCTGGATCAAGAGAGAACAACTCGGTCTTCAACGACAACCATCATGGCGGCCACCACACGGCTCATATCAAGGTTGACTGTTGTCACGGGTTAGTGTCTTCTTTCACGCTTCGTCGGCCTTTATATGCAACTTAATACATATGTAAGGTAGGCCGATATATCTGCACTTCTCTTTAGGAAATTAGTGGGGCAGATGTGTGTGCTTAGCTAAGGTGCAATAGATTGTGTTGTTGTAGCTGACCCTTGGGCTAGTTGTTGGACTTCAATCATTTTATTTCACTGCAGGACAATATTGTAGCTAACGGCCTTTGTAACATTGTTTCGACTAAGCTACATAACTGTTACAGTATATTATCTTCAGACATTCTTGAGCATATTTGCTTTAGAAAATACAATAATAATCTGTCCTGTGGTATCGCAACAGCCATCCAAGTCAGTTTGTTAATGAAACCTTAATGACAATATCCCAATTAAGTAAATTTAACATGCACATATATTTTAGCCTAGGCCATTTTTATTGGACAAAAATGTGTTTGTCTTCACCCCCCCACCCCCCACTACCCATTGTCTCCAGGAGGGGGCAGCGGGATTGGCCGAGCCGTATGCCAGCGATTTGCTTCCGAGGGTGCCATAGTGGTGGTCGCTGACATCAGCGAGGAGTCAGCCAATCAGACCCTGGACAGCCTGAACCATGACCACAAAGGGCAGGACCACATGGCGTCTGCTGTGGATGTTTCATCAAGGGAGAGTGTAGAGAAACTATTCACAAGCATACAGGTGATTGACTTATGTGCAGACACACGCTCACTAATTCAGTGTGTGTGTTTGGTGTAATTTAGTTATTATCCTAAACCACATGCTGGCGTCTCCTACTAGGAAAATGAGTCAATCATGTAACGTTTTTGGACCTTGACCTAAAGTACTCCACTCAGTACTTTAGCAACAAAATCGAGAAGTTAGAAATTGCCTGAATCTGAAGAGACGTTTTGTGTGAGTGAGTCACTGAATGCCGTAAGTGATTAACTCATAGACAATGTGCTGTGATACCCTCCTGCAGTGTCGGTACTTCCAGCCTCCCTCGGTATGTGTGAATGCCGCAGGGATCACTCGGGATGAGTTCCTCCTGAAAATGGAGGACGGGGACTTTGACAAGGTTATCCAAGTCAACCTAAAGGTATTTCCCTTTGTTCTTATTGTCCTGACCACAATATATTTATATCAGTGGAAGAAAAGCAGCAAGGGTTTCTCTCTCTTTTAGGCTCAGTGACTCTTTTAACGTTGATGCACTGAAATCAGAGTTAAAACGTTGTTACAATAAATAGTGCTTCCTACCCTCGTCTCCCACAAACCCCTCTCTTTTCCCTCTCTATCAGGGTACATTCCTCCTGACTCAGGCTGTTGGCAAGGCTCTGGTTGCCTGTGGAGCTCCTAAAGGCTCCATTATTACCGTGGGCAGCATTGTGGGCAAGGCGAGTCCGACATCTTAGCTATTGGCACTCCAGGCATTATCTTTCAAACAGACTTACATTCATTCCTGCCATTCTTTAACCTTCTCTTTGTGTTTCTGGCTGTTACCAGGTGGGCAATATTGGACAGGCAAACTACTCTGCTTCCAAAGCAGGTGTGGAGGGCCTGACCAGAACTGCAGCCAAGGAGCTGAGCAGGTGAGGCACACCTGGGTAATGTTCATTAGGACAAACCGTAGCAAAATGTTTTGCAACAGAAACAAAAATGAGCATTTTAATATTGTACAAGTTGAGATGGTACCGACCCTTTTTGGGCTGTTATCTTCTGTGCTGTGTCTACTGAACATGACCCTGCATTTGATTTCAACACCCCAAATTTGACCCATTCACCAATAGAGAGAAGATGAATAGGCTATAAACATTATTTAGTGAGGAGGGCTGGTCTCCTGATAGCAATGGAATTTAAGCTTACGAGTGTTTTAACAATCCATTGCTCCTACGACGTGTGTTTCCCAAAACACCAGGCAGAGAAAACATTCACTAAGTGCGTCGTTGGAGCCTGTGTCCATCTGATAGGATCTCTCGGATCAGCTTTCTCCATTCAAATCTTATTTTAACATTAGAATTAGTCCACAACACTGACGGTGGATCAGCTCCTAGAGATATATTATTACTTGGCTGCAAATATTGAGGTTTATTGTAATGCTTACCCTATAATAACTTAATCACAGATTTGACACATCATGTTGTCATACATCAGGAAATTACAGACAGTGTAGCCTACAATCATTTTTAAAAATGTTGCCTTTATTTATCTAGGCAAGTCGGTTAAGAACAAATTCTCATTTACAGTGACGGCCTACCCCGGCCAAACCCGGACGACGCTGGGCCAATTGTGCGCCGCCCTATGGGACTCTAATCAACGCCGATGTGATTCCGCCTGGATTCGAACCAGGGACTGTAGTGTCGTCTCTTGCACTGAGATGCAGTGCCTTGGAACGCTGCGTCAGTGGCAAAATAGAACTCAATTGACTGAAATAGATCGGCCCATATAGCCTTTAAGCCTACTGTGTGCTTTTTTTGCAGTCAGCTTGGTTTTCATTTGAAGCATGTTTTTGTCTTTCACTTTGTTTGTGCCAATTGCAAAGACATTGGCAACTTTGCATTGGGCGGTCACAGAGCGACAGATAAACGCCTTGATTCTATGTTTAGCGGAGATCTTCTGTGTTTAAAAGTGACTCCGAATGGAGCAGAATAAAAGCATTAAACGACCACTTTGCTGTTCTACGAGTGGTCTGAGGCAGTCAGACCACTAAATAAAGAGTGTTTTCAGGTGCAACTTCAGTAACGCTGCTTTTGGGAAACAGCTCAGAGTTTTAACGATGCTCCCAAGAAGGTTCTAATGAACTTAGCCTTAAGATGCGTTTGGGAAACTGGGCCCAGGTGTGGTGTGAAGTATGAATATTGCCTAAAACCTAACATACATCTGCTCTCTTTCTCCAGATATGGGATCCGGTGTAACTGTGTGCTTCCAGGGTTTATAACCACACCCATGACTGATAAAGTACCAGAGAAAGTAATCAGTCAGGTACGACTGAGTTCTCCTTTTTTATATTAGATAGAAAGTCACCACCTCAATGTTGTTTTTGTATAAAAGTGTGTGTTTAACTTGCTGTGTTTGTGTGTGCAGCTTACGTCCATGGTGCCACTTGGGAGGATGGGAGAGCCTGCAGGTAAGAATACTGTATACATACTGTACACCTCTGTGCAGTAGAGCACATCACAAATGCAGAACTCCGTTCCCTTTATAATCAAGTTATAAGACTTAACGTCGCTCTGTCTCTCTGTGTGTATAGAGGTAGCTGATGTATGTGCCTTTCTGGCTTCTGATGACTCTCGCTACATCACTGGAACCAGTATTGAAGTAACAGGTAATGGACCCACCTGAAATACATAAAAATTATTGAGTAATGTTTAACAGGAAATGCCATTTTTTTTTTACTGCTGTCCTGTTGACAAAAAGCATTTCCTACTCACCTCCAGGAGGCCTTTTCATTGGCTGAGACAACATTCCATCATCCTCATTAAGACCAATGAGGCAAGTTCCCATCTCGGTCCAGGAATGGAGTATTGCTTCAACGTTCACATTGTGCCTTCGCTTGTAATAACACAACTGATTGTTTTGTAAATCTAGTCTTTTTTGTGCAATAAATGAAAACCAATGTTTGTAGCTTTTGAGATCTCGTGTTGCGGAGAGAGTTCACAATACAGAGAGCAGGTCAGTGTTCAGTAGTTTCCCAATGTAACCAAGTTACACCTCTAAACGCTCTACAATTATGTACAGTTACTATCATTTAACTAGTGAAACTTCTACTAGTCATTACTATCAGGGTTGGATTTAGATGTTTATGAACAGAAATGGCTGGCTTCACACATGCAAAGGTACTCTAATACAGTATGCACACAGAAAATGCGTTGGCATGTGGTTTAATTGGAGACTTCGGACAGAAAATAACAAGCCAAGAACAAACCGAGACAGTGAAACTAAAAGCAAAACAAAAACCAACAGAAAACGTGGTAAAAAAAATGAAACACAAATGAAAGAGAGCAGTGGACTGTAGAGCGAGAGGGAAGCAGGCATAGATCAGAATCAAACTGGAGTGAAAACACTAGAAGGGATCTTTTGGGGTGTTGAGGTGATAAATAGTGGAAATAAGGTTGGGATGTGACTGATTCTGTGTTAACTGGAGATTTGTGAATGTGGTTGTATTCAACTGTCTGAGCTACTGAACGCAGCAAGTCGAGAGGAATCAAATTGAAAAATATTCTAGCTATTGTGTAGCCCCGGGCAACATGCAACACCAGCCAGTTGAGAGAGAATGAAACAGGAGAGGGACTAAGAAAAAATAACAAGGGAGTCGAGCAGCTCTTTTTAAAAAGATTATATATTACAGAAACAAACATTTAAAAAAAAATACTTACATAAAAGACTTTCTCTTTTCAGCACCATGTTTTGTTGAAACATTTGTCTTTAACAATAGAACTAACCAATAGATGCGATTTTCACTCGAAATCACAAGGTAATTATTTTTCACCTCTGGTTTAGTTAGGTCAACCCCCCCCCCCCCCCCTTCTCTGCAATATCAAAAGAAAAACAAACCAAAATACCCATAATGATATTCAACCCCATAGCCACATTACTTACTCATAAACAAAATCGTAATAATTCTTCCCCAGGTGGTTGCTAGAATTTTCCCTCCCTCCCTCTTGCTGTCCCCTGCCCACTGTGTTCTCACAACCATAGAATCCCGGTGTCTGTTTGTCGCCCACGCCATACTCCTGCAGCACAGCGCAGCTCAGCATTGGCAAACCGCAATGAAATATAACAGCACAGTACAGTTGATTGCTAAAGGTTTACAATGAGATATGGCCACAAATGACACGTTTTCTTTTTCACCAGAACTGTTGACATGCATAGACCAATGGGGTTCGCACAGATAACTCGGGTTAATGTTTTGTTTAATATGTATTTAATTGTTTTAACCATCAAGTGAGAACTACAGGAAATAAATACAAAATGAAATACCACATTCGACTGGCATATTTGGCTTGTCGTTGTTTGAAGCACCTTGTTTGATTTCAATAAATACAATAGAATTTCACTATGTCTGTACAAATGGATTCTAATGCACATTTCCAGTAGGAGAACTGGTGACAGCATCATGTGGCTGTGATGGAGACAAACTTGAATTATTCACGCTGAATATATTAACGCTTTGGTATAATTAGCACCGTGCCACAGTTTTTGAAAGCATGCATTTATTCACTGTTGTACGAGAGAAACTTTCGGCCGTCATCTATTAAGCTCATACACATATTTAACCCTGATACCTTCCCTGCTTGAAAAGAGACAGAATGTCACAAATCCTGGTATGAAACCCTGTGTTCTACATAAAACAAGAATCAAATTCCAGGCATCACACCTGTAAATACTGGACTGGTTTGATGGCATTCTGGCCTATTCGTTGGTCTCGGAACGCAAGTTCTGGCCTGTGTATGACAGTTGTAACAAGGATTAAAAATACATGTACCAAACATCACGTTCAGTACAATTTACAAGGTTAATGGCTTTTGATTCATTGGTCCTTGGAGAAGGCAAAGACACCCTTCCGTCCCATTGCATGCAACATTATTGGCCCAATAATAAACAGCCATACAGTTCAGAGACAGTACATTGCTGTTAGGACTTTATTATTACAGTACTGAGCAAAGAGATGTTCATAGTCACATCTTAGGTTAAAGCCGCGATAAAACTAGAGATCTCACCGCTTTGCTTCCACTCCACAAAGTTTCTATTCACCCACCTCTAGTGTGTTTGACCAGCTTTAGGATAACTAGGCTGATATAGTTGTTTGGTACAGAATTTCACTGTGGAGATGAATAGACCATGAACTTAGCTAGACAACATGGACGTCTCCGTTTCGTCAGGCCTGGTTGGCTACAGGCTCGGCTGTTTTCCGGTCCTCTGTGCTCTTCGTGGAACTCCTATTCATTCATTGGTTTCCCCTTAATGTGGTGAGGCAGCAAGTGAGGCGTAGGATGGGGCGGGGCTTAGATGCAGAAGACGTACAAGTGTGTGGGGAAGGCAATGCAGAGAGGTAGAGTGGGTGAGACAACTGGAAAGAGAGACAGCGGGAAGAAGAGAGGAGTGAGAGGGGGGTCCGCGACGGTGGGCTCTGGTGTGCACGGAAGGAGGAGACGGCTCTTTGGGCCAGCTGTTCGTTGGAAAAGAACACGCTTTTATTCTGCAAACGGTCAGAACTCTATCTCTCTTTCTCGCAATCGATCTTTGGTTTCCTCTTCGTGAGAATGTTTGTGTTCTACTTTTCTCTCGTCGTCCATTTCTATTTGGGAGATGTTTTCCCCTGGGCATGTACTTGAGTGAGTGCATGTCTGTTTCACAACAGTATTTGTGTGTGTGTGTGTGTGTATATATATATAAATGGTCGGGAATGAACTTGATATCATGAAATACATTTGCAAATTACTGGACATGTACTGTATATTGGTGTGTGTGTGTGTGTTCATCAGTGTAAGTGTATATTCTATACGTGTAGGTGTTTCTCATTTCTCTGCATGGTGTTTTAGCCCAGGAAACAGACAGGTCCCACTTCAAAGCCAAATTTCTGGTTGCTCTCCCCAAAGTCTGTGATCTTGAGGTCCCGCAGAGGAAGCTGTTCCACCTGGGGCGTGTTCACCTCCACTACTGTCCTGTCGAAGCCCTTACGATACTGCAGACAGACAGAAACAGAGAGACAGGTGAGATCACTACACGTGCAGCAAGGGTATCTGCCTTGGATTCATTATTATACTTTGATTGTGTGTAATGGAAAAATACAGTTCCGTAGTAATACTTTTAAAGTATTAATCAGATTAAAAATAGAGCAACATTCAGGGAATTCCTTTTTAAAAAGCTAATGGGGGGATGTACCCCCGGACCCCCTATAAAATCTCAGGTTTCTTAGTTTACTTTTTGAGATACTTGAGATGCGCATCCATAACTTGAATGTCCGCACACAGAGGTAAGCTAGAGATGACCTTTGGTTACCATGACTCCCTGGAAAACACTGGCAATTGTTACTGAATATGACCACATTGTTTAAATAAACCAATTAAATAAGACTCACAGAACAGCCGTCGACCAGGGCCTTGATGTATGGGCTGGTCTCGTAGCTGAGGTCCTCATCGTTGGCGCCTTGGAAGTGTAGCGCCCTCTTGTGGCCATCATTGGCCGTGCGGTCGGCCCAGGCCACAGAGCGGTGGCAGTGGTAGGTGAGGTTTTGGCGGGCCTGGACACTCAGCAGCCGCAGGAAACCCAACTGGACCACGCCGATCGGCTCGCCATTAGAGTCCACATACGAGAGCTGGGGGGTGGGGTGGGAGAGAGGACGCCCCATGAAATGAAAAACTCAGATAAAGCCAATAGATGTGAACTCTATAATAAGCATGAAAGCAGAGTGTGATGTCTCAAACCTGACATTAAATAAACATGTTGCTTAGTGACAGTGTTATGATAATGCTTTGATAATTTTCCTGATCGACATTCATCTTTACCCATTGGTTGATATCCAGGTCAAACATAGCACACTTATGGTCTATAATGAATGTCCCTCTGGGATTCTCCACGATGGTGCAATAAACCCAAACTAACCTTGCTGCCAGTTGCAAACTCACTGTACCAGGAGCCTGGTTTCTCCGTGGTCCAAGAGCTGAGCTTTACCTAAGAGAGAAATAGAGAGACAATTAGACTTACGTTTAAACATACAGCTACTTCAGGGTAGAGTTTGTGTGTGTTCATTATTGACTGACAGGCCCAGTCTCTCTTCTCACCGTGTCCACGCTCTTGCTGGGGTACAGGCAGGTCTCCCCACCGGCGGTGAAGTTACAGAACACCTTGAGAGAGTCGCGAGAGCAACCCTGGTTGGGGTCGATCCAGTACTCTCCTACAGGGGGGAGCAGAGAGACGAGGCACGGCTAAGTACCAAGGAACTCAAATTCAAATGTCTTAATGTGACTAAAATTACAATGTGAAGTCGCCATTTATCTTTCTTTGCATTGATGGTGTATTAACCAAATAATTAGCATAGTACACAAATCCCCATCAAAACCCATCTGTTTAAGCTAGAGATATGTTTGTTTTGCATGGGCTGCGTATCCATTCACCGGATCCGCCGACGCCGGCCTGCCGTGTCTGGGGTGGAAGGTGGCTGAGCTACAGCGATGTTTGTCAGACCAGGAGACATCCCGAACAGTTTGGGCTGCAAACTAAGGCAGTGAGCTCCAAAAGTGTTGGGACAGTGACAAATGTTTGGTTGTTTTGACTCTGTCAGCATTTTGGATGCGAAATAACACAATGACTAACTATGGAACATTGATACATGTGTATTAAAGTAGTCAAACGTTTAACATTTGGTCCCATATTCCTAGTTGTATTTGCTGTTTGTTTTCATTGTTTCCCAGATGATTTTGTGCCCAATAGAAATGAATGGTAAATAATGTATTGTGTCATTTTGGAGTCACTTTTATTGTGAATAAGATTATAATATGTTTCTAAACACTTCTACATTCATGTGGACGATACCATGATTACAGATAGACTTGAATGAATAATGAGTGAGAAAGTTACAGAGGCACAAATATCATACCCTCATACCCCCTGCTAACCTCTCACCATTCCTATTACAATGGAAGTTAGCATTTTTTAGGGGGGTATGATATTTGTGCATCTGTAACTTTCTCACTCATCATTATTCACGATTCATTCAAGTCTATCTGTAATCATGGTATCGTCCACATGAATGTAGAAGTGTTTAGAAACATTATATTATTATTCTTATGTTAGAATTGCCACATTTTTGTGAATTGTTTTACGCCTGAAAGCCCCGTACCGTCTTTGAGCTCTGGCTGGCCGAGTTTCAGGTCCTGGCAGGTGCGTGCGGGGCTGTCCTTGGTGCCCAGAGGGAAGCGCATGGTCTCGATCTCCTGTCGCAGCGAGTTCAGTGAGCCGAAGATCTCCTCCATGCCCTCACTGCCTGTCAGGAACTCTGTGCCGGTGGCGTCGGCTGCGACCGCCTCTGCGTCTGTCTCGGACAGCATCCGGCTGGCGTCGATGGAGCGCTTGGACTTCTTGGAGATTTGGATGGGCAGCGGCTGGATGACGTCGCCTGGAGGACCCTGATTGGAGGCGGGTCACAGAGAAAGGTTATTACTGGTTGATATTCATTCATGAGATTCGTAGATTTAGGTTAAATTGAACTTATTTATGTTTGAACTGAAAACTGTAGATGTATGAGAGCATATGCTATGCTCTAGAATGATGTAAGCAACTAACCATAGATCTAGGCAGGACTAAACTGAAAAATGGCGGTAAAATACGAATATTTAATTTGTTTCATGGAGTAAACTGATTATGCAAAGGATGGGTACTCACTGGAGGCCCAGGAGGTCCCGAGACACCCTTCTCTCCCTTGGGACCGGCTCCTCCCTGGAACACACAGACAGAAGATAGAGATTTGAACAATACTGTGCACATGGGACTCAACAGGGACTATAATATGGAAGCAGATATTCCACTAGAGAGAGTGCGGAGGAGGACGTTCTACTCACTGTAGCACCCTTAGCTCCCTTGACACCTTGGGGACCCTGGGAAAGAGGCGCAGGGAGGTCAGGGTTATCATTCAATAGACGCTAACTATTACCACTGTTATACGGCCATAGAAAAGAGGACATTTTAAATGATTAGAGAGCGACAGAATTATGCAAGACACAAAAGGCATGGATGTATTCATGCTTAAATCTCTCTATGTTACCATCTTCTTTAAAAAAAATGTATATACACAAAGCAGATAGAAGATGTTACGTGATATACTGATAAAATAACCAGTAGAGGTGATGTAGAAGTGGTTACTCACAGGCATGCCAGCAGGGCCACCAGGACCGATAGGCCCAGTGCCTCCAGAGACACCCTGAAACACACATGAAATTGCATCAGCACTGAACTCAACAGTTTGTCGAAGGGCGACAGAATACATGTTCAGGAGGGACAACAGATTATTTCGAGTGTGCGTGTGCTCAGAGGAATTGTACGCTCTCTTTCAAAGCTCTATAATGTCCGCTAAGGAGAGACAGGTGTCACTCACAGTCTCTCCCTTGTACCCATGTGTCCCCTGTGGCCCTGGCAGTCCTCTGTCTCCCTTCTCTCCCTGCTCTCCGGGGGGCCCAATCAGACCGATCAGACCCGAGTGGCCCTTCTCTCCCTTGTCACCGCCCTCGCCGCGCAGTCCTGGCAAGCCTGGTGGTCCCTTGAAGAGAGAGAGTAAGAGTAAGATGGTACTGTAGCTAAGGAAGTGGGTATATTCACTTGAAGCATCAATATAGCACTGTATGCCTATAGATCAACACTGTGGGAGATACAATCTATTATAGATCTATTCAGGTACACATCTTATCTCACCAGTGGTCCGGGAGGTCCCTTCTGGCCGGCAAGGCCTGGAGAACCTTGTGCGCCCTGGAAGAGATCATCAGAAGGAAGTTAGTGACACTCAGCCTAATGCACCAAACAGCTCAGCTACACTGTTAAGCTCATAGCTAGTAGTAGTGAACAGACGATAATAGACCCTACAGAGCAGAGGGTAAGACAGATGGACACCCGTACAGACAGACAGACTAGAACAGTAGACGGAACCACAAACTGAACAGCCCAGTCTGTCCATGGAAGCGCGGGATCATCTCGCTCACCACTGATCCAGGGAGTCCTCTCAGACCCTCCGTTCCTGGTTTCCCTGGTTGACCCTGAGGTCCGACGGGGCCTGTCTTTCCTGGAGGTCCGTTAGCACCTGGGTCTCCCTGGGCGGGGGGGGGGAGAAAGGAAAAAAAACATTGATAAACTTCAATATTCCAAATCCCCAAAGTGTGTTGCGAGTTGAGCAAATATTTGGGAAACAATTGACGGAGAAATATACATTTTGGTGTCAGGTCTGTCTGGCATGGCGTGCAAACCATCACTAGATAGATAGAAACGATCCACAGGCTAAACTGCCAGTGCCAATACATTGACCGACGACCTTTGAACTCTTACCTTAGTTCCCTTCTCTCCTTGTCGTCCCTCTGGCCCCCTCGTTCCAGCAAGACCCTAGGAAGTAAGCGATGTGTAATATTCTCAACGTTATGATGCTTTTTCACGACCGCCTATCGGGCCACCTAGTAGTCTTCATTGAGTAGATATATGCACTTATCAAACAGAATACATTGGAAACAAACAGATATGTCTGTGGATGATAGTTGTGGTTTGGCCTGTTGAGCTGAACGATCTTACCCTCTTTCCAGGTCCACCAGGGGGTCCATTCTCACCCGTGGGTCCTGGAGATCCCTACAGTAGAGAGCACGATCACCATTATAACGCCGCAGTGACCTATGCAGGGTCAATAATAACTATAGAGAACTGAACCAAAATAAACATGGTTGTTTTAGAGTTCCATAATAATCTACATTCTAGACAGGCCTGAAGGGCGATCTGCTCGGAAGGACTTACAACTTTAATCCTGCAGTGCCATTTTATGTTTCAACAGGTGCTTCAACATGGGAAATACACTTTCCTAGGGCTTTAATTGAGATGGTTTATGGCTGGGACTTGCATACATATGTCCACAGTGGCCCCTTAGTCCTCTCTGACCCCATTACATTTCTCAATTCTAAATGTTTTTGGATACATCTTAAGGATGTGCTTCACATTACAAACACTACTCTTGCCGGGAGCCATTTTGAATCGGGGCGATGGTAAACGGACAACATATGACCTAATGACATCCAGTTCAAAGTGCTTAATGAAGGCTACAAGGACAGTCCTGAAGATCCCATGTAGTACCTATAGTAAGTTAGGGCAACTTACAGCTTGTCCTTGTTCGCCGTCCTCTCCCCTCTCTCCCTTTGCTCCATCTTGACCCTAAAGAAGAGAAACAGAGTCATTATCAATGATGGTAATTGCTAAGATGGTGTCAAAAGTAGATACTTTTTGGGGGTTTTAATCATGGAAAAAGATTCACAGATACACCAGCAGAGACACATCTTGCACTCACTAGGTCTGCAATGGTATGAACCCCCGCTTTGGAATATCTGTTTAACCACAACAAAACAGATCTAATGAAACGTGTGTGAAGAGTGTTTAGATACTCACTCTGGGACCGAGTTCACCAGGGGGACCGGGGTCGCCAGGGAAACCAACAGGGCCCTAGGAGAGAGACACAATGGCATTACGTTTGACTTACAAACTTTACAGACCAAGTGTGATTTTTTTGTGACAGTGTTTTCCTATAGAGTGAGTGTTTGACATACAGGGTTTCCTTTGGGTCCGTCGTCTCCAGGGCCTCCTCTTCCACCCGCAGGGCCAGAAGCACCAGGTTGTCCCGCCTCTCCCTTGTCACCGTGCTCTCCACGTGGGCCCTGCCATTGGACAACAACACTGTCACTCACAGTACAAAACATCTATGCATAGAAACAAATATGTGTGTATGGGACAATACCTTGAGGCCCATGAGAAGAAGCAAAGAGACAGAGTAAGGATCAACCTCTCACCTTCTTTCCTGGCTCTCCTCCGATTCCAGGTGGTCCAGCTTCACCAGGCTCTCCCTGTCAACACAACGTGTTCAGTTCTCAGAACATACATGTACACACATATCATAACTACTACAACAGAACGTGGAAATCGAGTTATTGTGAAGTCATGTATACCTTATCTCCCAGGTTTCCAGGGTTACCCAGACCACCAGGAGGACCTTGAGGACCCTGAATAAACAAACAGATACACATCATAGCGTCAACGATATAAAAACAACAAGAGTCATACCCATAATAACATATATGTCTTCAAATCAACAGGACAACTACAGTAGGTATTTATGTGGGATGGCTTCATAATATCACCAGTAGCATAAAAACTCCATTACAATTAAATAATTTGATATGATTATTCTATAGTGAGGAAAGAGTTCTGGAATGTTTTGAGAGAAGATTAGTACTCACGTCAGCACCGCTGGGACCAGCAGGGCCACGGGGTCCTGGGGGGCCAGGTGGACCCTAAAGAGACAGATAGGATGAGTTTAGCAATATCCTAGTGTGTTTCATGCGAACAATACCTCTTTCCTGAACTATTGTGATTGGCTTCATGAGATCCAATCATCTGTTGGGTTGCTCCAATTTGTCGTCGACTCTCACCATTGGTCCGACATCTCCAGTCTCTCCCTTCTCTCCTGATGGGCCTGGCAATCCCTGCAAGATACATTCACAGTTAGAGATGCCATTGACCTATCGCGTCACAATCACACGTTTATTGTACTGAGGCTAACATCATATAGTCATAACAGAAATCAGTCATCATACCTGCAGTCCAATAGGACCTGGGGCCCCTGGGAATCCTCTGGTTCCTTCATCTCCCTTGGCTCCAAATGGCCCCTGCTGACCTCTGGCTCCTAGTTCTCCATCAGCTCCCTGAACAATGGAGATATTAGTGAAGGGGACATTTCTTAGGGGCACCATGCTATGAATTCCTATGTGTCTGATGCAATATTGATGATACACTGTCCGTTGATGGAGTTAAGGGTTTCTACTTACAGCAGCCCCGGGTTGACCGAGTGGACCCATTGGCCCTGGTGGACCGGGAGGACCCTGTTGACACACAATGTTTGATTGTAGCCAAATGTATCACTGTATTTCAGCAGAGAAAATCCTATTTATAGTATATTGTTCAGACACAATAGATGTAAGGAACATAACATGATCTGTGGATTTGACACGGACAGCAAAATAATGGCGGTAATGTCACTCACATGCTCTCCTTTGCCGCCCTTTGCTCCCTTCTGGCCGTGCTCTCCAACCTCACCCTGTAATACACAATTCACCACCAAGGCTTTTGTTACGAGAGGTTTGAAATGAGCATTTTGATAAAGTTTCAAGTGGTTTGAAATGAGCATTTTGATATAGTTTCTCAAGTGGTTTGAAATTAGCATTATGATATAGTTTCAAGTGGTTTGAAATTAGCAGTTTGATATAGTTTCAAGTGGTAATACAGTAGTTTGGATATGTGATAAGAGACAGATGATTGTTACTAGCCTTGTCTCCGTCCTCTCCTGGAACTCCGATGGATCCGGCTGCACCTGGCAGACCCACTGGGCCCTGGACACCGTCACGCCCAGCCGGGCCAATCGGACCTTTCTCACCCTGAGGGAACGGGGTGGGAGAGAGAACATGTATGAGACATAGAGAATAGAGAAGAACAATGACTCAATCTGACAGCTCTGTATATTGGATATGTTTTGTAATAGTACTCACAGGCACTCCCTTCTCTCCTGATGGTCCTGGAGGCCCCTGGGGGCCGGGTCTTCCTGGGGGTCCGATGGGACCTCCGCTGCCTGCCTGTCCTCTCTCACCTGGGGATCCCTGCACAGGTATGGTTACAGACATGATTACAGCCAAGGTGATGTGGACGTCAACAAATACTGTGCATCACATTCTCTTTTCACAATGATTCATTTCAGATGTAATTATTGCCAGACGTACAGCCGTTCCGGGAGGTCCTGCTGGGCCTTCACTTCCTTTCAGTCCGCCACCTCCCTAAAGACCAGACAGGAACAAGTTAAAACACTGCATGTGCAATCTATATTCAGTATGACATCTCGCCCTGTGATATAGAGAATAGTGTGCTATTTTAGATGCAGACAGAGTGTTGGTTAGCCTGCTCACCGGGGTGCCAGGCATTCCTCTCTCTCCAGGGAAGCCTCTCAGTCCTGACGGCCCGTCTTTCCCGGGGCCGCCTGGGGGACCAGGGTCTCCCTTCGTTCCCTCCTTGCCAGATGGTCCGGAGAGTCCCTGCTCGCCTGGTGGTCCTGGAGGCCCGGGGTGACCGCGCTCGCCCAGAGGGCCAGTCTCTCCTGAGGAACCCTGGGACAATCAAGAGGAGGGAAAGTGGAATGGTGGATATGATCCATAAAAAATGGATTGGACACTGGACAATGTAAATAAAAGAAAGTTGCATTAATCTTACCTGAGGGCCAACAACACCTGGAGGCCCGGGTGGCCCAGTCTTTCCTTGGAATCCCTGTGGAATAGAAAATTAAATGAATTGGGCCTTGAATATAGCCTTGTGTAACCCCTAATGCAATCAGCTCAGGCAATCATGTGTGTATCATGTGAGGAACTAACAGTAGAGCATGAACAGTATAATTTGAGATCAACTACAAAAAACAAATACAAATTTAGCCAAAGGAAGACATGGCACTGTTTGTAAGATACATTTATTTCTGATAGCGTGTACGCCACATGGCCACATGTTCCTGGCACGAAAACAGACTTACAACTTCTCCTCTCTGTCCAGGGTGTCCGGGCAGTCCATCCTTTCCTGGTGGTCCCTGGGTAGGAAACAGAAAGAGTTGAGGGAAAGAAGGCACTTACAGTTTCAAACTACACTAATCATTCTTAAATGATTGCTATATATAGTAGATATTGTGGCCTTACGGGAGGTCCCTTTGGCCCCGGGAAACCGTTTGCTCCTTGAGGTCCGGGCAGTCCCTGAAAGATACAATGGGAGAAGGACAGGTATAAGTCTCTCAACAACATGTATGTTATAGTGGCAAGTGTATATCGTAAACAAATAAATGATAACTCCAACAACCTACCCTCTCTCCTGGTGGACCAGATGGGCCGTCACTTCCTGATGTACCCTAGTGAAAAGAAATAGAAGCCCAGAATTAACACCATCACATGCAGCGAACCAATATTCCAGCTTTACTATGACGTGTCTTCCCTGTGGTGGCCAGTAGGTGAACTGACAGTGCTGTTGAGCATTAACCTCCATAAATGTATTGTTGAGATTCTAGACATTGTCTTACCTTGGCTCCTGATTTCCCAGTAGACCCTCTTGGCCCTCTCTGACCCCTGGGGCCCTGTTGGAGAGATATGGAGAATCGATTAGGAATGGTATGGGCATTTGGTTGAGTGTTTCTGATCCACTTCATGTTGGTTCATCTCAGTAAACTAACCAAACTGTTGTTTGTTCCCAATACAATATGAGCCCTGGTTTAAACAGCGATGCATAAACTATAAAGAGAGACTTTGACAATCAACAGTAATATAAATAAGTGGAATTTAGTGGAGTTGAACTGTACCGTTGGTCCTCTTTGTCCTCTAGGTCCAGACTTTCCAATCAGACCCTGAAGAAACGCAGACTCAGTCAGACAGACACACAGGCAACATCAGCCATCAGAATCAACGTCAGTGCTGTTGACTTTGTACCTGGGTTACATCACTCATAGAACATACTGCGACAATTTGAGTTTTAATTCCCTTACTCTTGTTCCCTTCTCGCCGTTGGTTCCAGGGAATCCTGGGAAACCGAGGGAGCCCTGAAAACACATCAAGCATTTGTTACATCTAGCATCCGTATTGTCAGTCCTTTTAATAAGATAACATTTCAATTGTTACCTGCAAACAATTCGAAGGAAATCGGGGTTGTCGTTACCTTAGGTCCAAGTCTTCCAGGATAGCCAGGAAGTCCAGGAACACCAAGTTTACCCTGCAATCAGATACTGTCATTAATGACCCTCTGATGAACCTATCAAAATAAACCAAAACCAACAACATAGACGGAACCACCATCATGTAAAAATTGGCCAACCAGGTAGGTGTGTTATGAGATACTTTCAAATATAGTGTCATTTTAATCAAGATAAAACAAACTTCTGTTATACAGAATATGAACCCTACTCTCACCTTCTCTCCAACCAGACCGATGGGCCCGAGCTCGCCAGGGGGCCCAACACGACCCTTTGGCCCCTCAGGACCATCCTCTCCTCTGGGGCCGGGCACTCCACCCTCTCCCTGTTAGCAGGAACACACAGGGGAATCAATCAACACTGATACATAAACCACATAACCATACATCAAATCAAATGTGAATCAATACATAAACCACATAACCATACATCAAATCAAATGTGAATCAATACATAAACAACATAACCATACATCAAATCAAATGTGAATCAATACATAAACAACATAACCATACATCAAATCAAATGTGAATCAATACATAAACAACATAACCATACATCAAATCAAATGTGAATCAATACATAAACCTTAAATAAAAAAATAAATTGTATGCAAATAACAAGGCAAAGAAACAAGGCAAATAACTTCAAACATGTAACACGACATTGTAAAACAATACATAATACTTGAATATAATTCTTTGGAGGAATTATTTCATAAACAACATGTATCTTACTCTCTCCCCCTTGACACCAAAGTCTCCTTTAATTCCAGGGAAGCCATCTTCTCCCTAAAAAAAAGGCAATTGTGGTTAATATTGAAAGCTGAAGGCCTTATACGGTCAATCAAGTGTTTGGGATGTTGTCCCTAAAATGCACAAATCCAAATAAAGTCTTCCTAAGAACTCTTACAACATAAAGAATTATGAAAACGTTGGTGGAATAATATTTAAAGTGTAAAAAAAAAAACAGTATGTACATCTTCTCACGTTTAGGTCAGAGAGAGAGACAATGAACTTTGACACCTGTGTGGCATTCGTGTCTGAAAGTGTGTCACAGTGCGCCCTCTAGTGATCCTAACCTAAAAGTACAGATACCAGTGGCTGATCTCTGAAAACTGCATAACCATGGCTGTTGTCATTCACAAAATACACTTTAGTGGGCTGAGAGACATAACTTTACAACATTTCTAAACGTATGTCAAATCAATCGAACCCAAACACTAACGTAAATGTTACAGAGGTGTTATAGCCCACGACATTACTGTCATCATGACACAAGACCAGCGTTGTACGTCACCTTCAAGATACCAGAATCAGTTCTCAAAGTGAGAGGCTACTTGTTTTTTTTATCGAAAAGATAAGATGTTTTATTGTCACATATACTATTCGTCAATCCCTGATACACTGGATGAGGTCACCTACCTTCTCTCCTTTGTGACCCTTCAGTCCACGGATACCTTGAGTTCCCTGCAATTACAACTGGATTAGGAGGTCAGTCATTAATCAGGCATTTATCGTCACAGATTAGTGACAATTAATGACGACTTTAGCCCCAAAAAAACTCATCTCACCTTAATGCCACGAGGGCCAGGATAGCCAATAGTTCCCTGAGGACCGTTGGGACCCTGTATGAAGATAGGAGAGAGGGTTAATGATGCACTACCTCACACAAGACACAACGTATAAGACACAATATATAGGCAGGCATCTTGGTGGGGATTTTGGCGCGGAGGTTGACTATATTTCATGAATACTGTGCAGGAGAGAGACGATTAGAGGATCTCACCTGGTTTCCTTTGGTGCCAACAGGTCCCTCCTTTCCTGGGTGACCCTGTGAGGTGAAGAGAGTATCAGAGGTCAAGAGAGGCATTATCAAGGACAACTTCAATTCAAGATGTGCTGATTACTTGTTCTTACCACTTTGTTCCATGAAAATGCAATAAAGTACCAGTGGAATTCTGCGTAATGCATTATTTATTTTACCTTTATTTAACTAGGCAAGTCAGTTAAAAACAAATTCTTATTTTCAATGTCGGCCTAGGAACAGAACGACAGATTTGTACCTTGTCAGCTCGGGGATTTGAACTTGCAACCTAACCACTAGGTTACCCTGCCGTCATCTCATGTTAAAAAACCTCTGCAGATTACCAATAATGTTTCCATTGCTCTATTATAACATACAGTAAAGATGAGTCCAATATAGGTCAGTGAGTACGTGACTTACAGGGGGGCCGTCGGCTCCGGGCATTCCTGGCAGACCAGGTTTTCCTGTGGGGCCCTGGGGGAGGAGATGAGAAGAAAGTCACAAGTTTACTGGACTACTGATGACAATACTGGTAACAGTGTTATCATCACTCAGTCTAAATACACTAGGACCTAAGTTGCAAAGTACACAATACTTTGTCTCCTTGTCAATCATTCCTGGCTGAATATTCTGAATGTGACGCTTCACTAGTTGTGACAAGTTCTGGAGACTTTACTGGAGCCTGTCGGGATGGTCAATATCTTTATGAAGGTTCATTACATAGTAATTACACACACAACAGTCATGGATCACTTTGTTCTCTTACCTTATCTCCCGGGGGGCCGTGGGCTCCCTGTGGCCCTGGCATTCCCTGAAACAAACATGTCATACGGTCAGATCTGGTCAGAGATACATCGCTTGGGGCATTATTACCACAGATTACAGTTGTGTTATTAGAGGTTGCTTATTTTTCATTGGATCATCCCACATTGTAAGGAGGTCGAAAATTTGAATGTGATATCCAGTCATTTGCAAGTGTTTAAATTGGCTAAAATCTGTCCCCAATAATGTGTCTCCTGCTCTGTGACGTTTCTCACCTGTGTTCCTGAGGTACCCTGCTGCCCTGGGGGCCCTGGCTCTCCTTGGGGACCCTGAGAGAGAAAAAAGAGAAGAGAGAAGAGGAGGAAGGAAGAAGAGATGGTTTGAGACTTTAAGGATGGTTTGCTCTCAATGGGAATACATCAATATGTTCAACTCCACAGAGGACAAAAAGGACAGAAAATCATTCACTGACCAGGTTTCCTTTAGGACCGTGGGGACCGTCGTTTCCACGCACACCCTGAAAGAGGAAAAAGAAAATAACATAAAATAGAAAAGACTGCTAGTTATCATAGCTATATGCAGGGTAAACAGACCTGACCTTAAGTGGCCTTCTACAAAATGACTATCTAGATGTACTAGTGATAAGAACATGATCCTGCACTTTAGGGGCTTTTTAGCTGGTGACATGAGGTTGATGTGGTCTGCTGACACTGTTGATGTGGTTCCTGGTCATATAGTTGCCTACTTTAGGGGTGCTTAGTACTTTCAGGGGTAGTATGAGGGTAAAGTTGTCATTCTGGGATGTAGTGAAACTATCCCAGTGCAGGGTCTGCTTGGTCATGGTGTTGTTTTAGGGTGCACCGTCATTGGCAGATCATTTGGCATATTTTAACCTAAAAAAGGTTTAAGTCATTTAACATATTTCAATATATTTTTCCCAAGATGTTTTACCCTAATATGACGCTTTAAGGTAAAATATCTTGAAATAAGATCAATTACTTGCATTAAGCCTTTTTAGGTTAAAATAAGTGAAATGATCTGCCAATGAAATTAGATCATTTAGCTTGGAAAGCAAGGAAAAAAGCACACATTTTAAGTTAATTATCCCTCAATATAAGATATTTAGGCTTGCTTATATTCACTTTTTGCAGTGTAGCTTCACAGCCAAGTATATTTAGAGTAAAACTGACATTCCAGTGTGGTGCACCAATGTGTGTACTTACAGGAGGGCCGGGGATTCCATTCGGACCTTTAGGCCCGAGCAAACCACGAGGTCCCTAAAAACAAGAGCGAAACAACAAAGGAACACAGAGAGAAAAAGCCAGGAACGGGTCAATAACAAGCCAGCTAAAACAGGTAGTCGCTATAAACAACACAATACACACACTATTATCCCAAAAATGTGAACGGTGATGGTAGTGAGACGGAACCGATGTCAACGGTAGCGTCAGAAATACACTCACGGGTTCACCTGGAAGTCCTCTCGGTCCGATGTCTCCGTCGTCTCCCTGGAAACAACACACACACACACAAAAGGTGAATGATAGAGACAGGATGTGAGGAAGGAGTTTGAAGGATCAATGGGGTCATGTTAAAAGACCACGGTGAGAAATGTAGAAATGTAGATGCAGTGTGTGTGTGGTTCTAGGTTCAGTGACCACTCTACTGTAGTTCTGGGCTGATAGACTCATAGTTGTATAGATCTCTATGGAGACATGGGACTGATAGGTCAATGTCTGATGTTTCGCCAAACTACTTACCCTCTCTCCGTCCTCTCCAGGACCTCCTAGGGGTCCCAATCCTCCAGTATCACCCTAAAATGGTGGAATAGAGAGGGAGGAAGAACAATTAAAACGACAGCATGCTTCATCACACTTCCGATTCCACTCTGTTTTTCCTCTGTTTCCGTCGATAGGACAGAGTCTTCCTTCCTGGGCAATAACCACGAGTCATGTTGAGTCACAATAGTTCCAGATGGAGTGGCTTGGTTTTCCCCGGTCCCTTGCTGCAACACGATTTCATTTAATGTGACACTCAAACTCTCTTTGACGAGGCCTCTACCATGTGTCTACGGTGGTGTGCTGGGTTGACCTTCGACCGTGAACTCACCCTGTGTCCTTTGTCTCCGGGCAATCCAGGCAGTCCGTCGAAACCACGGTCCCCCTGCGAGAGACAGACACGTCGAGTCAGGGGGTGGAGAAAACGGAAAGAATGTGTGCGGCTGTTGGATGAATCCCATCGACAACACAGTACCGCGGCATGTTCAAGGCGCAGCAGTAAGCCAGAGCATCAAATGAAATCCGCACTGAGAATGGAAAACCATTCATGTGACCTGAACAACGATTCAAAAGCAACACGCATGCAAAGTCGAGGCCATACAGACCGTTTTCAGAGAACTTACGTGAGGTCGTAGAACAGAATCGGGAAGAACAGATGATGTTTACGACAAAACAAGCAGCTGAGAGCTTACCTTAGGCCCGCCCTCTCCTGGCATGCCTCTGGCGCCATCAGCTCCAGCACGACCCTGAGGGGAGATAGAGGGAACCACACAATCACATCTAATGTCACTGCATTCGCGTTTATTGTAATCTGCATGGCTGTAGACATAGCATACCATTTAGTGTGAAGCAATGTATTGGGCATGCATACAAATAGCATGCTAGTATCAACACTGGAATGTGGGCAGTGAGCATCCAAAATGGCACCTTATTCCCTATTTAGTGCACTACTTTTGACAGGGGCCTATAGGGAATAGCGTGACATTTCGGGCGGATTCATAAATACAGTAATGGAGATCAGATTGCGCTCACTTACTCTTCTTCCTGATTTGCCGAGAGGGCCGCTCAAACCCTGTGGTCCTCTGGGGCCCTGAAAAAAAGAATAGATGTCTGTGATGAATGCCTGTCTGAATTGAGTATCGATAATAAACACATAAAGAGAAATAGTCTCTACTACTACTACATTACAGTTGAGGGAAAACAACCGTCTCTTCACAACTGACCAGCACTACAGTGGTGTAAAGGTACCTGTATAAAGCCAATCTGTGGTCTGAGTCAGATATAGGGGGAAGAAATGTCCACAGACGTGGTTCTGGAATGAATATCTCTTTACCTGAGGTCCAGGATCCCCACTCTCACCCTTCAGACCAGAACTTCCAGGGGTACCCTGACATAGAACAGAAACAACCATTATTGTGGAGGGACACACAGACGTCAATCAAATAGCCCAGTCACTCTGTTTACTTTATCCCCGTGGTGATCTGGGGATCATCTACACACGGTCAATATTCTTATGATACATCGACAGACTGTTATTGGAGGAAATGTGACGGAGGAAAAGGGAGGGTACACACCAGAGGTCCTGTGCGTCCAGTGTAGCCCATTGGTCCGGGTGGTCCCTTCAGAGCCAGCTAAGAGAAAGGAGTAACAACAAGAGGCCACGTCAGCCCTTAGCCATTACTCAGACCATTTTGAACACATGAGAACTGCCCTTAAGAACACTGTCCCGAAAGAGATTGCATTCAACCTACATGTTGTCTTATGTTGTGTTCGTTAAATCATTCGGGGTGTTTTTGTAGTGCGTGCTAAAGCTGTGTGATAAACCAGTGTGACGGACAGTGTTGAACTCTCATCCCTCACCCTGGCCTGAGACAGAATGGCCTGAGCCTGGGCTTCCTGTGCTGAGACCATGGGACCCTTGTCTCCTCCACTGCTTCCAAAACGGAACTACAGAGAGAGAAAACATACAATTATTCCCAATTAAGGCAGTTTGTCATCTTCAACCTTACGACTCAGTACTGGGGTCTGAGTCGGAGAAAGAAACAAACTGATGAAGAACAGGGTAAAGATTAAGACTGTTCAAAGACAACAGAGAGAGAGAGAGAGAAAAGGTATGGAAACGAAAGGGGAAAGAAAGAACGTAAGAGGGCCGTAGGGATGATTGCCAGAAGGGCATCAGTCGTTCACTCACGGGCAGCATGACAGACGTTCCGGGGGGGCCAGGGACGCCATCGGCACCGGGGATACCAGACTTTCCAGGGATTCCCTACAGGAGGAGATACCAGCACAGTCAACCACCACAACAAGACAACTAAAGCCATAGACAAACAATACATCAAGTTTAACTTGTTCAGAAACACAGAAATACATTAGATAGTAGGTAAAAGTAGGACTCCCGAGTAGAGCAGCGGTCTAAGGCACTGCATCTCATGGTTCGAATCCAGGCTGTATCACAATAGAATACCGTGATTGGGAGTCTCATAGGGCGGCGCACAATTGGCCCAGTGTCGTCCAGGTTTGGCCGGGGTAGGCCTTAATTGTAAATAAGAATGTGTTCTTAACTGACTTGCCTAGTTAAATAAAGGTTAAATAAAAACTCACCCTCTCGCCAGGATCACCAACAGAGCCAGGAGGGCCAGATGGGCCATTAGGTCCGGGGAGACCCTAAGGGAGAAGAAGAAGAGTTTGGGATAAGTACAGTAAATAAAGGTATTCTATTCTATGAGACGCAATTCAGTAGAAAGAGCTGGATGAAATGCACTTACTGCTGGTCCCTCTGGTCCCGGAGGTCCCTCAATCAACATACCCTGTGAAGAATGTAAAACATGGGGGACTGAGAGACAGTGGTGGTATTTCAACGTCAGACGTTGCTACTTATTTCCATATCAATTCCATCCACAGGAAATTCGGGGAATCCTCTGGCCTTGTGGTAACTCGGTGTTCGGGACAGCTAAACTGTTTCTTGTGAAACGTACGTTGACTACTGAATGTTGTGGTGCCCCCTGTAGATGAGGAGGTCACAGTGCACAGGAGTAGCTATAACAACGAAACAACAACGTAAATGGCAACTCACAGGCTCAAGGACAGCAGGCTCTCCCTTCTCTCCTTTTACGGCACTCACTGAGGCCTGAGGAAAACACACATGTAACCCACAATACAGCACAGTCAATGAATATGCCTACAGACCCGACACACACTCCACCAAGAGCTTTTGTCAAACCTGCCGACATGGCGTGTAGCCAACAGGTTGAGGTAGAAATAGTCATAAAAGCAAATCCACCAATAACAGTTGATTCCCACGTCACCCAAAGGTAGCTCAAAATGGTTCTATGGCACGGCCTTGGAGAAATGCGGTGTTGTAGCGTTTGTTTGTAAAAGCAAGGGAACTATTTTAGAGGTTAACCATTTCTCAAAAGGCTTCGTTTCATAGGACATTTTGTAGCTCCTTATCAAACTGGACAAATCAATGGCTCATCACCAAGTTACAGAAAACATACCTGCAAAGGATGTGTTCTGGGTTGATAATATCACATACACAACATAGTATTAATGAGAGATATATTCAGTACAGACAGAATACTGTATATACTGTGGTCTTTCCTACCAAAAGGCAAATGAGCAGAGTGGGTTTGAATCATAAAATGGTCGCCAAAAATATTGCTATTTACAAGGTTGTAGAAGCAATAAATTTCACCTGTTTTATGTCCGAAATACTATGTAATCTTAAGAGTACTCTAAAGAGACCACAGTGTCTAAGTGTATAAACAAATAATGTAAATAAGTCCAGACCCTCGTTGGGCGTCAACTTTTATCAACTCTCCTCACTAAAAAGTCTTCAGAGCATCCTTCCCTCGGGGCGACCTATAACTTCAAGCTTAATAGCAAGTCCAAATGGAGACATACACATAGACAGGCATTAAAAACAAATGAGATCCGAGCCAGATCATTTGCTGCGCCTTTAGTACCTCTTTGTGTATGCATACTAACCAGAGTATACACCGAGTATACACAAATCCTATTTCAGCTCCTGCTAGGATTGAAAGAAAGATTTGGTGGAAGCGCAGTGACTTACGCCTCCCTCGTCTGTCACAGCGGACAGGGCGGGGCCCATGTAGCCGTCAGTCTCTCCTTCGGGCAGAGGCTCGTTGTAGTCCTTGTAGGAATAGTCGTATTCCTTCATGCCCAGGTCTCCAGTCACATACTCCTCAGTAAAGGCCTCGACCTCACCCCCTGCCTTGGCCAAATCTACCCCCTCTGCCACCAATGTCTCCTCCACCTGGGGCAGAGCGATGACGGAATGGAGGTGCCAACAGAGAGAAAAAGAGCAAAGAGAGAGATAGAGAAAGAGAGAAGGGAGAGGAAGACAGGAAGAGGAAAAAGATCATAGAAAAGAAATCCAAGACATTGACGAAAAGTAAAGTGACAGTAAATGATAGATGAAGAAGCAGAGAGATACCGGGAGAAAAGGAGACGGCAGAGAGTGTGATAAGTCTTACCTTTTACAAAACACAGACACTGACAGAGGGACATAGAGCATAGTGACACCTGGTGGACATCAAAGGAACAGCCAGTTCTTCCGGAAATTTCCTCACCAAAGCATGGAAAGCTTAAGGTCCATTCATGCTCCATTAATATCGCCACAATTTTCATTAAGGGCCTTCTGGGCCTTTGAAGCCATCATCTCTTACAAATGTAGGCATATTTGTGTTTATTCTTAAACTTATAATAATGGCATGTTTCCACCAAAGCTTCTAGGGTTTATCACCAGCTTGTGTGTTTGTGTCTAATGATTGAGTTAACTGAAACGGAAGCAGAATAATTGTGGGCTAGCAATATACTAACATTATCAAAATTAAGTGTGTGAGGGAAATTTCATAATTCTTTACCTAGGCAGTTTTACATATTCCATTCTACACAATGGAGATTAAAAGTTGGGTAGCAATATACTAATATTTTAGTGTACAAGACTCACTGACACACACACACACAAGAATGAGGTGAAACCCCCCCACTTTGTGAAAACAAAAGCAGCTGCTATTATGCAAAGCTATTACTATGTTACTTTTCCCTATTCAACTTACCACTGCTGGTTATGTAAAACATTATGTAACAGGTCCAACATTGATCACATAGATAGAAATGACTGAATAGAATGCTGGCTATTGAAATAAAGGAACTGATTTATTTCTCAATAGAAAACAAATCTCAGAAACATTTTTCCAATGATTTACCATTTCTTCTTTGAAGATAATCATTTTTTAAAAACGATTCATATAAAATAAAGAGAACACATACAACAGAACTGTGAGGAAAGAGTCACACATTCTGGCTGCCACTAGAATTCTCTCAACAAAATACAGTTCCGTATGCGCTCAAACAAGAATGCATGATATCCATTCCTCCGCTGTGTATATCAAACATTCGTACGCGACTTCCATTTTCTCAAGACTGTTGTTCTTATTTCAAGACTAAATGTGTTATCAAATTAGAATATTGATATGAGAACAAACAAAAAATGATCTTGGGTTAGGGAAAATGAGAGCCACATGAAAATGTTTGATACGCCAAAATGAATGTGATTGCGTTCCTCTTTGAAAAAGTGTGGCATGTCTCATGGCTCTGGTGGCAACAAAATGGGTAGGAGTTGTTATGGTGCGTGACAACCTGTTAGACCACTTTGTTGTACTACCGGATGGCTGGGCTCACCTCCACATAGAGATTACTAGGAAGAATATAACAGTATCTAATAATTCATGTTGTATTGACTTTAGCTGGGGAGTGTTTTGAACTAGTGTGATATCGATGGTGTCTTCTCCCACTGTTTTGCTATGTGCGGTTTACCTGGCCAGTCGTCCCTTCTTGTCCAATCACCTCACTCTCTGGCTGTAGGACTGCCTCCTCGTAATAATAATCCGTCTCTGTAGGGGTGTGGCCAGCCTCAGAATTTGCAGTTTCTACATCCTGATTGGTCAGGTCAAGAAGAGGTGGGGGGTGGGGACCAGGGTGGAGGTAGGCGGGTTTGAATGAGAAAGGGTGGTTAGTTTTAAGATGGTCAGTATTATGACTGATGTGTTTAAAGAAAAGATGAGACACATTAAAGGGGATGTTTGTCAGGTAAAAAGGGCAAACATCAAATAGTTTTGCCAAAGAGTTCTCTGGCAAAACATGTTTTCAAAGTTTAGAAATGTCACTTTGAGCTAGAAATACATTTTAGCAGTTCAAAAAATCTTGATGACTAGAAATGTTGCCATCTGCAAGATTTAGGAACGGTCCATACTAAAATGTATTTATTGAATTCCTGAAAAACGTTGTCTGGTAAAAAAAAGAGCCACAAAGCCACGATAGGTTCATTAGGTCAAGTCTGGTCTTCTGCTGATGTCAGAAGGTTGGAGAAGGCCTCAACTTGACCACTCCTGGTGAGATGGATTATCACTGTTATTAATAGTGGATGCATATTTTGTTTGGTCTCCTCTATGAAGTGGGAAAGACTTTAACCAGAGACACGGGAAAAAGTTTCAACCACAAAAAGCAGCCTCACAGAACAAGTTCAACAAGTTCCAAATAACCTCAGAGCAGAGATATTCACAACAACTAAATACTTACCCGTTTTTCAAATCAGTACAAACTTATCTGATAACTGTAATACATATGGCTTTGACATATATATATATTTTTGAACCATCTCAGAGCTTCATTACATTGACATACTCGCCCATCTCAATTCGACTTGCATGTTAATAGTAACTGAGCCAGAGGTCTACGACGTGCACTGAGTGGAGTTGAACTGATACCTAAGCATATTTAGCGTGCTTAGCTTCTGTGAGACTGCTTCACTCATATTTCACTCCAATATGATCAAAACGGGGGGGGACACGTCTTCGAGAGAACCCACGTTTGAGAGGACAGAAGAGAAGTGAGAGAGAGAGAGAGAGAGAGAGAGAAACGGGAAAAGTTGTATTCTATTGTCTACAGATTGTGTGGGTACATATGTTTTATGTCTCCCTTTGTCTGTGTAAGAAACGCATGCACACAGGTCAATCCCTTCACTAGCGCGCCACTCAATGACGGAAAAAAAGACAACAACAGGCCCCGTGTGAACGCTGAGAACAGGTTCTGAGTTTCAGGAGCTTTGAAGGGGAGTTTGTCAGGAAACGGAGAGGAGACTGTACAGGTAGCCATGCGTCAATACGACAGTCTGTTACACCGCTATATCATATAGGTTCTCACCATCATATTGATCATATGATATGTAAACGGAGGAGAGGGTCCAGGTTGGTATGAGCCAACTTCCTTTCTGAGGACCAGGCAGTCCACCACCTAGCTAGGTCTTTCACACTCAATTCCATAGCTGTTAGTGGTTGAGTCGAAAAAAGAATTGCAGTCCCAACGAATCCAAATTGGTCAGCAGCGTTGAACTGTGCAGTTTTAGCTTTATAGATGTTACATCCAAGATTTGTAAATGATATGAATCATTCAGACAAGTATAAAACATTTACTTCTTATATAGATATGAGTATGAAACAAATAAGAGTCACAGCTTTTCTGTATCACTGTAATCTATGTACGTAAACATACCCATAGTGAAGGTATGTACCGTTGTATAAAAATGGTTTACCTTCTCTGCGGCTCAAAATCATTTGAGAAGTGTGGCTAAAAAAGTATAAACTCTTTACACCTAAAACGAGGCACTAAAACTATCATTCGTTTAAAGTAGAACTACAAGCCTGCTTGTTGAACAGACATTTGCAGTAAAATCTGGATGGAGAACGACCTGGTTCCCAGAAGGGATAGCTGGAAGATACAGCTCTGGACTGCCACCATGGGCTCTTTGTTTGTACCTGTTGATAACCGTTGCCCGTTTTCTTCTTTGGTTTTTCCGGCACAGGGACGACGGTGCCACTGTATGCAGTCTTGCCGAAGGGAGGCATTTTTTGGGTCATCGATTTGACGTTATTTACATCAAGCACCACCTTGGTTCTCTCTGGCTTCGGGGAAGCAGGTTCTGGGCTTGGCAGCTCTTTCTTCGGTGCAGGTTTGAGGAAGGGAGGAACTTTGATGACAACTGACTCTCTTGGTATGACTTTAGTGATCTCGGTTTTCGCTTCCTTAACCTTTGTGACCTCGGTTTTTACTACTTTAACTTTGACTTCGGTTTTTGCTACCACTACTTTGGTTTCTGCTTTTGCTGGTTTCACTTTGCTGACCACAGTTTTTTCTACTTTAACTTTAGCGACGTCTTTTTTGGGCTGGGCTTTAGTGGTTTCAGGTTTTGCTGCTTCGGTTTTGCCATTAGCTTTTTTGTCACTGGCGCTTTTTCCATTACCACTCACTTTCTTATCCTCATGGGTTTTACCATTGCCATTAACTTTGGCCTCACCATTTAGTTTCTTCTCAACTATAGGTTTGGCATTGCCATTGATTTTGGCCTCACCATTTACTTTCTTCTCAACTCTAGGTTTGGCATTGCCATTGATTTTGGCCTCACCATTTACTTTCTTCTCAACTATAGGTTTGGCATTGCCATTGATTTTGGCCTCACCATTTACTTTCTTCTCAACTATAGGTTTGGCATTGCCATTGATTTTGGCCTCACCATTTACTTTCTTCTCAACTATAGGTTTGGCATTGCCATTGATTTTGGCCTCACCATTTACTTTCTTCTCAACTATAGGTTTGCCATTTACTTTTTTTTCACCTTTTTTCGCAGCAGGTGTGGGCTTGGCCACTGGTGTGGCTGTAGTGGGTTTGATCTTGTTCAGGAGGACTTCAATTGCAGTAGGTTTGGCTTTGGCCGGGTAAAGCTTGGCTTTGCTGGGCTTGGTGGCAGCAGGTACGGCTTTAGCTGGTTTGGCTGTGGCCTCAAGCTTAGCATGCTCTGCTTTCACAGGTTTGGTTGAGGCAGGTTTTGCCGACTTAACTACTACAGGTTTGGGAGCCTTAACGACTATAGGTTTGTCCGCCTTAACGACTATAGGTTTGTCCGCCTTAACGACTACAGGTTTTTCTGCCTTAACGACGATAGGTTTGGCCGCCTTAACGACGATAGGTTTGTCTGCCTTAACGACTATAGGTTTGTCCGCCTTAACGACTATAGGTTTGTCTGCCTTAACGACTATAGGTTTGTCTGCCTTAACGACTCCAGGTTTGTCCGCCTTAACGACTATAGGTTTGTCAGCCTTAACTACCACGGGTTTGCGTTTGTCAGCATTGCCATTGGCACCCTTCTGTTGTGCATGCGTGTCGGTTGTGTTGTGTTATAGTTTGTGAGGGTGGGTGTTGAGAGAGAGGAGAGGTAGAGAGATACATTGGGGGGTGGGAAGGGATGAAAGCACAGGGGATGGATAGATGGAGAGAGAAAGACAAAGGTGGATGTTTTGAGACAGTGATTTAAAGATGGCTTAGGCTTGGGTGATTTACTGAGACTGTTCTGGCATTACTGGATACAGCAGAATGTGGGCAAAGGTGCTTTACAGTTCCTATAAAGAAAAGTTGTTTCAATGTAGCACTGGAAAGATGGGAACTGAGCATTTTAAAGCCAATTGAAACCTTGACTAATCGGAGCAAGGTAGGAATGGTGCTATGTGCCAATGACAAGACTTAAATTACAACAGGGGACAGTGTAGAATTATATTTTTGGAAGTCAATGTAATACAATGTGTAGCCTAATACTCAGCTCGTACAGTGCAATGGATGCTGATCTCTCCAGTAATGCCATTCTCCATATTAAAAAAGCAGCATCTCTGTGCTAATGACAAATGGAGCCTGTGGCTTGCGGAGGCACTGGGGATGTAACGGTCAGGTAAAGCTGTAGCCTCTGATGCACTGAGCCGTCCAACTGCGAGAGAGCTGTGAGCTCATAGCCACAGAGAAGCAGCAGCATTGGGTGTCAGGCGAACAAAAGTTTGTTGTACTGGGGCGTGATCTGATATTCTAACAAGTGAAGAATATACACAGATATAACCGATATATTCAAATTCAGGCAAATACAAAAATATGTACAGTGTGTGTGCATATATGTAGAGAATAGCTCATTGGACATGCAGTGAGAAACATGTATATTACACATAATGAGATATAGACAACAGAAAAGGGACATTGAAAAACACAGGTATTTAGACAGACAGTTAAACTGAGGCACAGAGAGATTGACAGACAAATGGACAGACAGGGGCATATTTATGCCAGATCCAGGGGAAATGCATAACCATGGATGTACAGGGGGACAGACACATTGATACCTTATATTGACCAAAAGACCGATTACAAAAGTCAAATATGTGGAAGCATGCAGTAACATTTATACACATGAAAAGCAGAAATGCAGTGGTTAATCCCAGAAAGAATCAGACATGCAAATGATGTTAATACAGACACATCTGATACATGACAGCCCTTTCTCACCCACTGCTGTCTGAGTTGAATAATCCTTCCTTATCCTCAGCTAGTCATTTTGTACAATTGCTCCGTTGTTTTGTCATAACTGAGACTCAAACTGAGACTCAGACCCAGTGATATGATGTATGTCTACCTTTAATGCCTACTTTCATACAAAACATGTACTGCATTAATTAAGTTGTTATTTCCAAGTTGAGGGTAATAATCATATGAGCAATTGCAAAAAATGATAGCAAAATATATAAAGTCCATTGTTTTGTATTCATTTATTTTCCTTCCTTCTCTTGACAGTTGGTCCGGCCCAGTGTGGCCAGAGAATAAGGGAGAAAGGGGCAGTGTGGACAGAGAATAAGGGAGAAAGGGGCAGTGTGGACAGAGAATAAGGAACAGAGGGGCAGTGTGGACAGAGAATAAGGGAGAGAGGGGCAGTGTGGACAGAGAATAAGGGACAGAGGGGCAGTGTGGACAGAGAATAAGGGAGAGAGGGGCAGTGTGGCCAGAGAATAAGGGACAGAGGGGCAGTGTGGACAGAGAATAAGGGAGAGAGGGGGAGTGGGACAGAGAATAAGGGAGAGAGGGGGAGTGGGACAGAGAATAAGGGAGAGAGGGGCAGTGTGGCCAGAGAATAAGGGACAGAGGGGCAGTGTGGACAGAGAATAAGGGAGAGAGGGGGAGTGGGACAGAGAATAAGGGAGAGAGGGGGAGTGGGACAGAGAATAAGGGACAAAGGGGCAGTGTGGCCAGAGAATAAGGGAGAGAGGGGCAGTGTGGCCAGAGAATAAGGGAGAGAGGGGCAGTGTGGCCAGAGAATAAGGGACAGAGGGGCAGTGTGGACAGAGAATAAGGGAGAGAGGGGGAGTGGGACAGAGAATAAGGGAGAGAGGGGGAGTGGGACAGAGAATAAGGGACAAAGGGGCAGTGTGGACAGAGAATAAGGGAGAAAGGGGGAGTGGGACAGAGAATAAGGGAGAGAGGGGCAGTGTGGCCAGAGAATAAGGGAGAGAGGGGGAGTGGGACAGAGAATAAGGGAGAGGGGGGGAGTGGGGCCAGAGAATAAGGGAGAGAGGGGCAGTGTGGCCAGAGAATAAGGGACAGAGGGGCAGTGTGGCCAGAGAATAAGGGAGAGAGGGGCAGTGTGGCCAGAGAATAAGGGACAAAGGGGCCAGAGAATAAGGGACAAAGGGGCAGTGTGGCCAGAGAATAAGGGAGAGAGGGGGAGTGGGACAGAGAATAAGGGAGAGAGGGGCAGTGGGACAGAGAATAAGGGAGAGAGGGGCAGTGGGACAGAGAATAAGGGACAGAGGGGCAGTGTGGCCAGAGAATAAGGGAGAGAGGTGTGTGTGCTGTACCTGGTCCCCCAGTGCCCCCACATTGTTAACATACCTACACATACTCATATATACGACAATGACAACATGTAAATGACATTAATACAACATTAATAACACAATGTTAATACAATGTGATAGGTGAGGTGTAAAGAGGTGATGTCAGAGGACGAGCTGTCATGTGAATGACACCACGAGAAGGGTCGTATTACAGAGGAGAGTAGGGAGAAACAGAGTGGCAGGGAGAGAGGCATGGAGACCTAAACTTTTTTAATATGATATTGAAAAAATGTAACACGCAAATTTAACTTACAAAAGGGATGTCTTACAGTAACAAAAAATGATGTCATTATTTTTTCATGTACTGAGCCTGAACCTTATTTGTCTTCACACCTCTTTCCCTGTGCCTCTCTCTCTCCCTCCTTTCCCTCTATTTTGATTCTCTTGCTCCCCTTTTTACCTGTTGAGTGGGGCCCCTTGGTCGGGCGGAGGTGAGGTGGACAGAGGAGGGGGGGGGGGGGGTCTGTTGTTTCCCCATAATAATAGAGGTACTCATGGTCATCTTACTCCTCATCAAAGTACTGAGAGAGATGGGGGTGTGGCCAAGAGGGTCGTGCAGGCAGAGGAATGGAGGCAGTGGAATGAAGGACAGGAGGTGCGAAGAGTGAGTTTCAAAGGCAGAGAAAGGCAGAGGGGGTGGACAGGAAGTCATGAAAGGAGAAGTAAAGGGGGAAATATGGTGGGGATGAGCGCGTTGGAAAAGAAAATAAAAGCAATGTTTTTCGATTCATTAGGACTCCATGTGTTGATTAATGTCTGGAGAGCTATTAATGGAGACACACGGAGGATCTTGATGAATGAGAAAACAAACGCAATGAATAAAACCACACCGATTTATATTCATTCCACAGCACTCATTTCAGCAGCATTTCTAACACGTGTTTTCTGTGATTGGTGCAATCCAACGTGATAATTCTCCTGATACTCATGAAATTAAATGTAGAGAAGCAGGCTACTTGTATCATCCTCTTTCCCCGACCTTTCTGTCTTCCATTTTGTTCTAAAACAGCCTTTTATTCCAGTTGAGTGCATATCGACTGTGATTCAATGCTTGTGTGTCTATATTGAAATAAGTCTTGCACCAGGATTTCAACAAACACAAACAAATTAAAAACGTCATTCTTCTGATGAGTTTCTCATAAGTTTACTGACGTACTACGGCATTGTTTAATGTTGTATTGTTTGTAGTGGTAGAGAAAGGGCTCTGCTTTTATTGAATTCCCTCAGAACACACGTAGGTGAGGGGGAAAGTGGGTAGATACAAACTCATAACGCGAGAGGACAGAGCAGCACTTTGATGACTTCCTGGAGCTGTCGATGGCTGGGGAGGATGAGGCCTCACTGCCTTCAGTGAGCAGAGGGGTTTGTGTGGACATCCCTTCATATCAGTGTATATTGGGGCTTGGGATAGCAGTACTGCACTATGCTATCCTGTGTTGTGTTGCACTGGGATGCGTGGTCCTGAGTTGCTTTATGCTGTGGCCGTGATGTTGGAAGTAGCTGGACTGCAAAGAGAGACTCTAGTGACGTGAGCTCCAAGTGGTAAACGTACTACAGAAAACTGTTGTGACTTGTGGTGGCGCATTGGTGAATCCTAATTCCCTTCCAGGTGGCTGTTCAGTGTCTGTGGTGTTTTGCTGTGTTACTCACGTATGTGTTGGGGTCCTGGGACTGGGTCTTGGGTAGAGGGGAGTCACAGTCAGGGCTGTAGTGTTCACAGAAGTCATAAGCAGCCTGAGGGTTGGATGCGATCAGCAGCTGTTGGATATCGCCCTGTGGGAATTAGAAAACCAACAGAAAGCCTCATTGAAATGACAAGTAATATCACTTGAATCAGTTCCTGAGCTGAAAGCAGATCCGCTGCCGTTGAAGGGAGAAGGGTTGATCAGGTTTTTGCTGGACAAACAAGAAGAAGAAGAACATGAAGATTAAACGAAGAACATTGCAGTGATTGTGAGAGGTTCAGCTTGGTAATGCCATAACATGGTAGCCAGTTTACTGAAGCAGATCTTAATGAAAGTGCTACCATTACAACAGACAGTAATGGTAACCGTGTCCCAGGAGACTCCACATTCCTGGCCCCCTTTTCCTTTCAGACCACAAACCTGTAAAAACTTGATCGGTCAAAGAAAGATGTTAGACCCATTTTCAGTCTTTCTACCCATTCTGTTCAGGAAGGAGAGGAGACAAGAAAAGATAGCAGTCTAATAATATTGGGACAGGTATATCTCTATGGTACTAGGGTCATGTATGTCTCTATGGCACTAGTGTCATGTATGTCTTTATGGCATTGGTGTCATGTATGTCTTTATGTCATTGGTGTCATATATGTCTCTATGGTACTAGTGTCATGTATGTCTCTATGGCCTTGGTGTCATGTATGTCTCTATGGCCCTGGTGTCATGTATGTCTCTATGGCCTTGGTGTCATGTATGTCTCTATGGCCCTGGTGTCATGTATGTCTCTATGGCACTGGTGTTATGTATGTCTCTATGGTACTAGTGTCATGTATGTATCTATGGCATTGGTGTCATGTATGTCTCTATGGTACTAGTGTCATGTATGTCTCTATGGCACTAGTGTCATGTATGTCTCTATGGCACTAGTGTCATGTATGTCTCTATGGCACTAGTGTCATGTATGTATCTATGGCACTAGTGTCATGTATATCTCTATGGCACTAGTGTCATGTATGTCTCTATGGTACTTGTGTCATGTATGTCTCTATGGTACTAGTGTCATGTATGTCTCTATGGTACTAGTGTCATGTATGTCTCTATGGTACTAGTGTCATGTATGTCTTTATGGCATTGGTGTCATGTATGTCTCTATGGCCCTGGTGTCATGTATATCTCTATGGCACTAGTGTCATGTATGTCTCTATGGTACTAGTGTCATGTATATCTCTATGGCACTAGTGTCATGTATGTCTCTATGGTACTTGTGTCATGTATGTCTCTATGGCCTTGGTGTCATGTATGTCTCTATGGCCCTGGTGTCATGTATGTCTCTATGGCCCTGGTGTCATGTATGTCTCTATGGCCTTGGTGTCATGTATGTCTCTATGGCCCTGGTGTCATGTATGTCTCTATGGCACTAGTGTCATGTATGTATCTATGGCACTAGTGTCATGTATATCTCTATGGCACTAGTGTCATGTATGTCTCTATGGTACTTGTGTCATGTATGTCTCTATGGTACTAGTGTCATGTATATCTCTATGGCACTAGTGTCATGTATGTCTCTATGGTACTTGTGTCATGTATGTCTCTATGGTACTAGTGTCATGTATGTCTCTATGGTACTAGTGTCATGTATGTCTTTATGGCATTGGTGTCATGTATGTCTCTATGGCCCTGGTGTCATGTATATCTCTATGGCACTAGTGTCATGTATGTATCTATGGCACTAGTGTCATGTATGTCTCTATGGTACTAGTGTCATGTATGTCTCTATGGCACTAGTGTCATGTATGTCTCTATGGTACTAGTGTCATGTATGTATCTATGGCATTGGTGTCATGTATGTCTCTATGGTACTAGTGTCATGTATGTATCTATGGCACTAGTGTCATGTATGTATCTATGGCACTAGTGTCACGTATATCTCTATGGCACTAGTGTCATGTATGTCTCTATGGTACTAGTGTCATGTATGTCTCTATGGTACTAGTGTCATGTATGTCTTTATGGCATTGGTGTCATGTATGTCTCTATGGCCCTGGTGTCATGTATGTCTCTATGGCATTGGTGTCATGTGTGTCTCTATGGCCCTGGTGTCATGTATGTCTCTATGGCACTAGTGTCATGTATGTCTCTATGGTACTAGTGTCATGTATGTCTCTATGGCACTAGTGTCATGTATATCTCTATGGCCCTGGTGTCATGTATGTCTCTATGGCCCTGGTGTCATGTATATCTCTATGGCACTAGTGTCATGTATGTCTCTATGGTACTAGTGGCATGTATGTATCTATGGCACTAGTGTCATGTATGTCTCTATGGTACTAGTGTCATGTATGTCTCTATGGCACTAGTGTCATGTATGTCTCTATGGCACTGGTGTTATGTATGTCTCTATGGTACTAGTGTCATGTATATCTCTATGGCACTAGTGTCATGTATATCTCTATGGCCCTGGTGTCATGTATGTATCTATGGCACTATTGTCATGTATGTCTCTATGGCACTAGTGTCATGTATGTCTCTATGGCACTAGTGTCATGTATGTATCTATGGTACTAGTGTCATGTATGTATCTATGGCACTAGTGTCATGTATGTATCTATGGCACTAGTGTCATGTATGTCTCTATGGTACTAGTGTCATGTATGTCTTTATGGCATTGGTGTCATGTATATCTCTATGGCACTAGTGTCATGTATGTCTCTATGGTACTAGTGTCATGTATGTCTCTATGGTACTAGTGTCATGTATGTCTTTATGGCATTGGTGTCATGTATGTCTCTATGGCACTAGTGTCATGTATGTCTCTATGGCACTAGTGTCATGTATGTATCTATGGCACTATTGTCATGTATGTCTCTATGGCACTAGTGTCATGTATATCTCTATGGCACTAGTGTCATGTATGTCTCTATGGTACTAGTGTCATGTATGTCTCTATGGTACTAGTGTCATGTATGTCTTTATGGCATTGGTGTCATGTATGTCTCTATGGCACTATTGTCATGTATGTCTCTATGGCACTAGTGTCATGTATGTCTCTATGGCACTAGTGTCATGTATGTATCTATGGTACTAGTGTCATGTATGTATCTATGGCACTAGTGTCATGTATGTATCTATGGCACTAGTGTCATGTATATCTCTATGGCACTAGTGTCATGTATGTCTCTATGGTACTAGTGTCATGTATGTCTCTATGGTACTAGTGTCATGTATGTCTTTATGGCATTGGTGTCATGTATGTCTCTATGGCACTAGTGTCATGTATGTCTCTATGGCACTGGTGTTATGTATGTCTCTATGGTACTAGTGTCATGTATGTCTCTATGGTACTAGTGTCATGTATGTCTCTATGGCACTAGTGTCATGTATGTATCTATGGCACTAGTGTCATGTATGTCTCTATGGTACTAGTGTCATGTATGTCTCTATGGCACTAGTGTCATGTATGTCTCTATGGCACTGGTGTTATGTATGTCTCTATGGTACTAGTGTCATGTATATCTCTATGGCACTAGTGTCATGTATATCTCTATGGCCCTGGTGTCATGTATGTATCTATGGTACTAGTGTCATGTATGTCTCTATGGTACTAGTGTCATGTATGTCTTTATGGCATTGGTGTCATGTATGTCTCTATGGCACTAGTGTCATGTATGTCTCTATGGCACTAGTGTCATGTATGTCTCTATGGCACTGGTGTTATGTATGTCTCTATGGTACTAGTGTCATGTATGTCTCTATGGTACTAGTGTCATGTATATCTCTATGGCACTAGTGTCATGTATGTCTCTATGGTACTAGTGTCATGTATGTATCTATGGCACTAGTGTCATGTATGTCTCTATGGTACTAGTGTCATGTATGTCTCTATGGCACTGGTGTTATGTATGTCTCTATGGTACTAGTGTCATGTATGTCTCTATGGTACTAGTGTCATGTATGTCTCTATGGCACTAGTGTCATGTATGTATCTATGGCACTAGTGTCATGTATGTATCTATGGTACTAGTGTCATGTATGTATCTATGGCACTAGGGTCATGTATGTCTCTATGGTACTAGTGTCATGTATGTCTCTATGGCACTAGTGTCATGTATATCTTTATGGCACTAGTGTCATGTATGTCTCTAAGGCATTAGTGTCATTCATATCTCTATGGTACTAGTGTCATGTATGTCTCTAAGGCACTAGTGTCATGTATGTATCTATGGCACTAGTGTCATGTATGTCTCTATGGTACTAGTGTCATGTATGTCTCTATGGTACTAGTGTCATGTATGTCTCTAAGGCATTAGTGTCATTCATATCTCTATGGCACTAGTGACTAACTGTGTGACCTCTGACCTGGAAGACCTCATCGTCCAGCAGGCGTGCTCCGAACACAGTGATGCCCTTGGTATCCACCACGGGGCTGTTGCTGCGAGGCAGGGCCCTGGTCATGCGCTTCTTACAGTCCAGGAGCAGGGTGACGTTCTTCTTCGACACGGAGATAGCGATGCGGTGCCACCTACAGGCAGGGAGGAGGTAAAGCACATCTGTGTAATGTGCTGGAGGGGGTTGCTTAATTAATTGAAACCCCAATATGTACCGTGTAAGTTGTACGTGTGTGTGTGTGTGAAAAACTTATGGGACCCCCAGCCGTTCCACGTACTTGAACTGTTCCAGAGCAAGCACACCAGATTCAACTTGTCAACTAATTATCAAGCCCTTGATAAGTTGGATCGGCGACTTAGTTCAGGGCTACAACAAAATTGTGAAACTTCTGATGGTCCTTGAGGAGAGGTTTGAAAACCACTGTTCTGGGACACTGAGGCAAAATGTGTCAAATCTCATGACAACTCTGCAAGATCTGACTAATCAACAAGATATTCATATGATGTAACGCAGTTGCATAAAACAAAAACAAGCATGCATGCAAAAACTTAAAACCATAGTCCATCAAACAAACCCAGTACACATGCAAATACTGACACAGGCACACACACACACACACACAGAGCCGCGGGACGCGTTGTTACTGACTTGCCGTCAGCCAGGTTGACGCCACTGAAGAGGGGGTAGTCCTCGGGGGCGGGCTTGCCGGTCTGGTCCTCGTACAGGAAGACGGGGGAGCGTCCCAGCTCCACACCCAGCTGCTGGACACCCTGCTCACTGTAGATGGACAACAGGAAGGCCTGGAGGCCCGCATGGGCCTTGACCAGGGCCATGATGGAGAAGTTCTCCGGGAAACGACCTGAAGGGGGGGGGGGCATGAAGGGAGGAAAAGAGGAGAAAGAGGAATTTAGGAAAGAAAGAAGAGGGAGGCATTGAGGGAAGAAGGACATTAGACACAGGAGAGGGGTAGACGACTGATGACAAATTAGAGTTAGTTGTGTCTAAGTGTAGACAGACGCACATTTTATTGGATCTTAAAGGTGAGGGTTTGAAGGATTGAAGTGTGAACAGACATAAGAGGTGGGTGTTGAAAAAATCTAAAACCAGACATAGAAAATGAGCTTCTGACTTTTCAGGATATCTTTCAACCACATAAGTGCTACTTACAATCCTAGCGCGCTTCAGGGTCTCAGACGATAGTTAGTTGGCCCTTCACTTGTTTAGGCTCTTCCAAAGGCATTTACATTTCACATGCTCTTGCACGAAATAATTATATGCCTAGCGCAAAAGCAATCTAGCACTAAAGCTGCAAAGTTATGGCCCAACTAACCTCCTTATGGTAATTGTAGGATGAAAATAAACTCTAAAACCGAACAACAATGATAAGAACCACCAAAAGAGACAAAAATAGCAATCATGACACATTACAAAAATAAATTCACAGAATGCACGTGGCATAAATTGTATGCCCCAGTCTGTGTCCATTATTTCAGCAATCCATCCCATTTACAGGTAATGTAGACCACATCTTTCCAAGTCAACCTGAGAGATGAGGTATGTTGAGGCTTCAGTCCAGTTGAGGCCTGGGTCGTGTTCATTAGGGCACCCAACGGAAGGCATTTTAAAGCGCTTTGCAACGGAAAATGTCTTATTAGGAAAGTCCATGTAGTCCCTCCCTGTTTGAATCAGTTTTCTTCCGAACAGGACCCTAGTTAGACATGGATATAGAGGTACTGTACCTGAGAAGAGCTGATTGGTGGGGGCAGAGATCTGGGCCTTCTTGGTGATGCGGTAGGCGTGGTCAGCGGAGCCGGCACGGCGGGAGGTGCAGAAGCCTGGAACCTTCCGCACCCCTTCGGGGAGAGAGGGCAGCTGCAGCATCCGCAACACATCCACTGGATCTGAGAAGAGACGGAGAAAGAGAGAGAGAGAAAGGGTTAATAGACAAAACTGCATGGAGTTATGGTCGTGATCCTTTGTTACAGCTTCATGAATGGACTCTATCATGATATAGCTTTTACATTGAAACCAATTGACTAGAATCACCTTACATATAACAGTATGTTTCTTTATAGGTTGTGGTCTGAGACCCACCACCACAGACAACAACCATTCCAGTAAGATTTGTAGATTCAATATTAGGCCTATATCCTACACCTACACTCATCCAGAGGTCAAAGTATCATAGACATAATTATTTCTGTAAGACAAATACATGCAAAACGTTTTTACGGCAATAGAAGGTCCCCAAGTCTAGTCCACCACCTATCTAACCTGAGGAACAGGCTCCTCTATTCAACCAGTGTCTGTCAAGCAAATATAACAAGTACCATAAATGGGATAGTGCTGAGTCATGGAAGTCTGTGCAAACAGAATAAACCGACCGCAGACATCACCGCCAATCTCACATCCTGCCTCCATACCAGGTATGACTGTCTGTCACCCATACTTTGCTTGGCTGAACCAATGGGCTGACTCCTCAGGGCCAGTTTCCCAGGCCTAAACCAATGGGCTGGCTCCTCAGGGCCAGTTTCCCAGGCCTAAACCAATGGCCTGACTCCTCAGGGTCAGTTTCCCAGGCCTAAACCAATGGGCTGACTCCTCAGGGACAGTTTCCCAGGCCTAAACCAATGGGCTGGCTCCTCAGGGACAGTTTCCCAGGCCTAAACCAATGGGCTGACTCCTCAGGGACAGTTTCCCAGGCCTAAACCAATGGGCTGGCTCCTCAGGGACAGTTTCCCAGGCCTAAACCAATGGGCTGACTCCTCAGGGCCAGGTTCCCAGGTCTACATTAAGCCTACATCTGGACTAAAAAGCACTTTCAATAGAGATTCTCCATTTAGCATACCCTTTAGCTAAGACTAGGCTTAATCTGGGAAACTGGCCCTCACTCAATGTGCCACGTTGAACCTGTCTATTCTGCCCAAGTAAGAATTGGTTGGATAAGATGTGGAAATCTACAGCCTTATTCAATCAAACCAGGAAACAGAGTTTCTGAGATAAGTCAAACAACTTCTTGCGATGCAAGAAGGCATGCTTGAATTCATGTACTCAACAAAGCACTTATTACTTCCAACATGCTCTATTACCTAGCAGGATAAATCGTTTAGACTCCACCCAGTTACCAATTTAGCCGGAATGGGGCACTTGGTTGGTTCCGGAATGTGACTAAGTTCCTAGACACTCCAACAAGAGAGCAGTGTGTACAGCCTAAACAAGATAAGGTACTCCCCATCTTTCTTCACTATGTTTCAGTGGAGGGACTTTTCTCAAGGTTGTATTATTGCAGTCAAGAGTTGGTCTTGGCTGCCCTGTCTGTGTTCGAGACGCTAGGTCCATTTCTTCTATACCGTTAGTGGGCGGCAACGTTTCATTTGTAGCGCACCCGGCAGTGACACTAGTCCTAATATCCTTATGATGCCAGTCAAGCATTTTACAGGCAGGAAGTATTGGAATGACTGAATTACCACAGACCTTTAATGTTGCCATTACATTAAAAAATAAAAATAAACAGTAAGCCACATTTACTATAGCAATTTCCAGCCACTTTACCGAATAGCACTTTGAAACGAAAGAGAAAAGCAATCCTAGCCTGGAATAGGAATGTATCTTTTGATCATTGAAAAATGCCCCCAAACGAAGCACATTCATATGTAATGATATGATACTCGTATTCCCATAAGCCAGTCTGTACTCTGTATTGGAGTCTCAATGTAAAATGAACTGGACCATATGATATTATATCATTTTCATCACAATTATCCAATCCAGGCTAATTGTGTTTAGGTCACACCCTGCTAGCAACATGTTTGAAGGCCTCAGATGACAATATTTATAGTGAACTCTCAAATGGTGCGTTAATATTGACTCAGAGAATCGGGCCCACAGTCTGTTAGCAGCACACTAACTGAGAGAGAGAGAGAGGGAAAAGGAGGGATCAACGGTGTAGCAGAGGGGGAATTCTCTACAGACAGAGAGAGTGGGAGAGTGATACTGTATTGCCCCATTAACTCTCCAAAACAGTAACTGGGATAACGAGTCGTGGGGGAGAGAGGGAGAGAAAGAGAGAGAAGGTGGTAGAAAGAGGGAGAGAGCGAAGGAGAAAGAGAGAGGATGAGAGCGACCGTGAGAGAGGGACGAGAGCGAAAGGGGACGAGAGAGGGGGGAGGAGAGAAACCGCGATAGCACGGCCTGTGTCAGACTCCACCGCAGGATCACGCACACAATGAACACCTCTGTTTCGGCCCGCTCACCGCTGCTCTGCTCAATGGGCCCTTCCTGTCAGTAGGCCTTGGGAGAGGAGAACGAACCAAAATATAACTTCAGAAATACACAACCCCCCCCCAAAAAAAAAAAAACACGGGACAAGGAGCAGGAAAATATGGAGCCAGACGGGGTTAGAAAAGGCAGGCACGCAGGCAAACCCCCGCTTTCTCTTTGCCTGCTTTCTTTCTTCTCTCGCCCTCCCCTTTAACCACTCACGTATGGTCACAGTGTAGAGACCACCCTGTACACAGCGTCACTAAATGGGAGTGCCGGGTGTGTCAAGGGAGTTAACACCCTGTGCTGTAAATGAGAATCATTCTGTTGTCCTTCACGTTGCTTTATTCACAGCAAAATAGGAAAACAAAACGCGATGTGTTATTGTCACATACACCGGATAGTGAGCTACGGTGATTATGGAATCACATTGCCCAATCGCACAGTCATTGAACTAGCCTATCCATTTTCTTTCATGGAAATAGCCTACATACATGTACAGTAGTATGCTCCATCCATGATAAACCAGAACGTTAGAAATTGTTCATGGTGTCTTTTATATGCAGGCCTAATTATGAAGAAAAATGATTCACATTTAGCATTATGCCCAATCAAAACTATTCTAAATGTAAGACAATTGGGAGATATAGTGCAACGTAATGAAGTGCAGGTAAAGAAATATGATTTGATTTGATTGATTTGAAACAGGAGCTGGGCGGCTGCTTTATTCATGTAATTAACTTAATTGACCACTAGATGGGGCTAGGTCAGACACAGAACTCTCCTGACAGCTGTCAGAAAGGAGGGTGAAACGTGACAGAACGCTCAGATAGAAAAGTACTGTGTAGAGCAGACGTGATTGTCTGTCAGGTAGAATAAGGACTCCTGTTAGCTCTATTCATTACATTTCTATCTGCAGTTGCATGTCTTATTTCACCCTCAATTATTTCCAAAGGTTTAATTAACGTTAAATACAAACAATATATTGGGGGTGAAAAGCAATCTATGCCTTGATAGGATGGCATAAAACACTGATGGATATAGCCTACTGTTTCATTGTATTTGTGACAGAATGCACACTGTAACAGCACACACACTGAGGCACACACACACCAATAAAACCATTCAACAGTGTTCATAACTGATCACAGTTTAAACACTGAGTCCATACATCCAGGCCAATACATCTTTGACCATAAAACAGCTAACTGACCCAAACACCAACTGTCCAAACACAGAGACTGGGAACAGACAATGTTGAAGGAGACTAGGAGACATGACAATACACACGCTGAACAGAGCCCTTTGAAACCACTGCAGACCAGATCAGTCACACTCCAGATGACCCTCTAGACTTTTGTAACACTGTCCAACGTTAAACAAGGAGGGTGAGAACCAGGACTGAGGAGCATTCTTCACCTCACCCCGTGGGTAACCTCTTGTTTCCCGCCTCCACCCCCGCTCCTTTCACTCTTTCTTCTGGGGCCTCCTCGTAAGGCTCCAAATACCAGACAGACCCGCAGCCTGACACATTGACCTCTGACCTTTACTGCCACACCAAACGGACATTGTTAGAGAGAGAGACAGTGAGAAAAACAAAGAGAGAGAGAGAGACAACAGAAAAGAGTTGCAGACAGGATGGAATGAGAAGGAGACAAAAATAGGATGAGAAAAGAGATGAAACATAGATGACACGGAAGACGATTCTTGCCTTCGAAAAAGGACCCAGACCAAATCCAAGTTGGTCCTCGATTTCCTCTCTTTGAACTCTCACTCTATCGTTCTCTCCAGCCAACCACAACAGTTAGGCATGTGTGTTCAGCTCAGACTGGAGGTTAGGCCTATAATTTGTATCATTCTCTATAGTTATAATGTATTTATAATCATCCATGTACACAGACAGAAAATCCATTATAACCACCCGCACTATAAAAAGGAGTTATTGAGACATATGATATACATATATTTATATACGATTCCGATTTAATATGAAAGACCGCACAACTTGTCACTGCGGTAGAGATTTCAAAGTGAGGTAAAATGTTTGGAAGAGTTGCCTGGGGTTAAAGTGTTAGAGACGACTGAAGATTGACGAACTCAACCTCAAATTGAGAAACTTCTAACGACTTCTAACCGTCAAACCATTCCACAAAACCACTGATGAAACGTTGCCATGTCATACAATTAAAGAAACCACCTGTCGTCTGTCATGTACATACAGTGTTGGGCACGATCAGCGTTTCAAACAGCCTAGCTAACACACCTCCATGTCTGCTCCTAATATGGTCATGGGTGTCTCCAAACACGTTTCATTCGACAGAGGCGTTACTAGACAGGAGATCACATTATCAGACAATCTGTTGTAAGCCCCTGACTACAGCGTAGGTCTAACCTAGTAATGGCTGCACTTCCTTTTGTCTGAGGCCTGCAGCCTCTGGAGAAAAAAACATTCAGTAGGGTAGAAGATCACAATAGGTGCTATAAAGAAGATCACAAGTCAACGCCACAAAACATGACATAGGAAAGCCCTCGTTCTTCTGCGTATGGGATCGTACCCTCAAGCAACTCCGGGTGAATGGTAGGGTAAGACAAGCAGGACAGCATGGTGGACAGTGGTGAATCGCAGCTCGTTCTGTTTAATATGAAGCTAGTGAGGAGGTGGACTAGCTATAGCCTGGTTAAAACAGACTTGAGTGCTACGTTCACTGATGTTTTACTTTGAACGCAGCGTTCAGTCTGGTTTAACCAGGCTAGGAAGATTTGAACCTAACCATTGCCCTACGCTACAAAAAGTAGCGCTACCCCCCCGACCGGCAGTTCTACCGCAGAGTGCCAACGTGGACCGTGACGAATGTTCCGCCAGTTCAGTTCAGCCAGTGACTCAGTTGGGCCTAGGACAGGATTAGCCCTTAAGGGAGGATACCCGGACCACAATATGATAGGCCTTGGTGGCCTACTAAAACATACAAGCCCAAGACAGCCGCTGCCAAATAAAGAACTGAAGCAAAGTTGGAAGGCTAAGATACTGCACATGTCTTCTTGACAGTTAGGCCTAGTATCCAACAGAAGCACGAGCAAGAATCCCAACTCAGGGAGTAACAACTTAGTGCCTTTCCATGTTAAACACATGGCTGAACTTGTCCCACATCCTAACCAGGGGATCCACAACTCTGTTTTACATGTAAGTCCAAACGCAATGCCTTTTATAAATATACAACATAAATTGTTGTCACTTTGTAATGTTACATAGTTGCCATAACCATGAGTCTGACTGGTAACCAGTGTTTTACCCAATAAATTACTGAGAGTTTATACACAGAGTGTGCGACTCTCTTGATTTAAAAAAAATAGAAAACAGTGAAATCAAACCAGACTTTAGCAAAGTATACCAAAGAGCTTAAACCCCATTTACCACTGAGACTAGGAATGGTGATAAAGTCAGCCTTGTTAAATAGTGCTGTGGAACTATGCAGATTACAGAACAATAAGGTATCATCATCGTTTATGGAGACCCTTGGAAACAGCCAATCCGAATTGGGGAATTCCCTTCAGTAAAATCAACTAGCATTTTGAAATGTTTATCGTTGAACATTGTCTCGAATTCGAACATCATGCGAGGTGGGAGACGATGGCAGGCTATGATTTTTAATCTCTAAATGGCCCACTATGTTATATGAAGGGGGTCAGGGGTGATATAGGCCGTACAAGCAGCCATTTAAACACAGAAACTGTCTGGATTCCCGGTGAATTGTCCACAAAAACAACCATACATTGTGAAAATCATAGGTCTCGAAAACACTTATCGTGATCAAAAACAACACTAAAATAGCAAGAGAATTCTAGATGACTAGGTCCATATATTCTAACTACAGTTCCGGATTAGACTGTACAATAGCAGAATGCATGATCTGTCATTTCTATTCTTACATCTCATGCATGTCCCACTAATGGACAGCTGAGATCTTCAAAACATATATAAAATATTGCCAGTCTGAAATAATTGATACAAATCTACATGCAAAAGTACCCATCTGAGTTCCCGAACACTCCAACACACTTCCTACAACCAGGGAAATGACAGTGATTAGTCTACCAGGAACAGTAGGTCTAGACTGACACTGTATGATTACGCTTTGGCACACGTTGGCAAGTCAATTTTCAGAAAACCCTTGAAGGAATGATGTCTAACTATCTGTCTCGCAAAACCCAAATCATCTCCTCAAAAGCAGAGTGTGGAAAGTGCCTCTAGTCGGGGTCTAGTCTGATGGGGTCTAGTCTGATGGGCTACTGCGGTTAGTCTGATATTTATGGTGGGTGGCGACGTGAAGTGGGTAGGCCCTTTTTTGACACTGCAAGATTTTTGATTTACAGCTTTACATGGTTGATACGCAGTTAGGGCCTTAGGTCGTGCACGTTTAACATCTACAGTATGGCCGCGGTCTGGGCCAAGCCCTAAGTCTACGTCTGGGTGTGCGGAGTGGGATGTGGGCAACTGGGGGGGGGGGGGGGGGGGGGGGGGGGGGTTCATGACACATCGTGGATGACTTGATGCCCCTTTGGTTTTTCTTTGTGGGCTCTTGACCAACCCTGAACCACTCATCAACTCAAATGATAAGTGAACGGAGGAGACGGACACCTCTCATGGTACACTAACACTAGGCCCTTGTGACTGAACAGTTTCTCGTAGGTAGTGTGGTGGTCTGACGAGATCTCCACCACCGCTGCTTCCTGTTGGAGGCAGCTAAACGCGGCTACGGTACTGCTCAACTTCAGGGACAAGATGCAACTGGACAAAAGCAACAAGGCAGGGAGAAAAAGAGGGAGAGGTGAAGAGAGAGCGAGAGCGAGAGCGAGAGAGAGAGAGAGAGAGAGAGAACAAGAAATATGTGAATAATATGTCCCACGTGGGGGGAAAAATACAAGACAAAAGGACAATAAAGGAGACAGGCATCCAGTTGCAGAGTACACATAGATGAATATTCAAACGTATGTACACCCACAAGCATGCCTGTGGCATAGGCTGAGAACAAATAGCCAGGGCCCTACTAATCGGCCCCACAGTGGCTCTATTCACTACCTCTGTGACTGCTAGGGGGAGGAAGAGTGAGAGAGCGCAGGGGAAAGAGGGTGTCAGTGAGGGAAGGTGTTTTGTTTGGAATATGTGAGACAGACCGTTCTTTGAGAATGATTGCTTTGAAATTAGGTTGAGGAACATCCATGTTAAGAAAATATTGCCCACATATTTTGTTCATTTACAAAACCCTGCTTTCATTCCTTGTACCCTCTGTGTCTGTCGTGCTATATATGCACACTTTTTTTTACCCCAGATGGAAGGGAATAAACAGTAGGGGCAGACCTTCTGGAGGGAGCCACAGCACAGACCATCTCTAATTCGGGTTTTCATTGCCTGGGTGGGGACCTGTTTTAGTGTTTAGCCTATATCCACATGCCATTGGTGAACATCATAAACCAAGAAGCCATCACGCAGTAGCATGGGTAGTAGCAGGAGTTTGAATGAATCTTTAGATACGGCCTTGTCTTACAAACGAATATTCTGTTCGTTGAGTAATTATCATAAAGAGAAAGCACTTCTGAACTTGTAAATTATCTTATGCATTTCTGCAAGCACACTCCATCCATATAGTTCATAACGCGAGAAAAAAACAGTCCAAGGTGTCAGAGACACAGAGGTGCACATTCATTTGAAAGGGGCACTTCATCACCCGAAATGTAAAAAAAAATCCATAGGGTTCACAGACGTATAAAAAAACACAACTGTACAAAGCGAACATACACTCCGAGACACATACGCTTTCCATCTCCGTACCTCTCTCTCCCCGACTCGTTCTCGCAGAAGCGCACACTCCCGTATAATAACCTATTCATAAAAAGCAAAAATGTTCAGACTTCCTCCTCCAAAATACACACAGCAGTCGGACGACGGGAAAATGCAATCGGCTCGGCAATCTGAAATTCGTACTCGAGCCAAGGAAAACAGAAGAGTGCACACATTATGTTACAAACCCCCATCCGTACACACCAGCATCTATTCCCACTTAAAACGCCTAGGGCATTAGAGCGTAATTAACCAAAACTGAAGAATAAAGTCGCATTCATTCAATGTCGCACCTGAAGAGAATAGCTATGTGTTTTGAAAATGTTGGCTATATTAATATATTACATTGCCAATATCTTGCAAGAAGTTTCCCATGCAGGCACCACAAGCAGTGCTCTTTTTACATACATTTGGGATAAAGCTCACTATGCAATTGCTATATAAAACTGTAGGATATTATTGTTATGCTATAATATAATTATACGAGTGCCTATTATATTAGCATAATAAGGTGTCACCTTTAATGGATCAATTGTAGGCCTATTATTAGTTACCTATGTCCAAATGAATAAATAAATAATTGATAAAAGTTCAATTCTACGGAAGTAACATTTTACTAAGACCATAACTAGTAGAGTTGTGGGAATGAATGGTACCTCTGTGTTAATTAAACATGACGGAAACATCCAAATGCGCATGTTATAATGTAGTGGTCAATCACGGAATTACCGTCCTGCCTAGAAGACATTCTTTGACACCAAATTCTCCGAAAAAACATTGACGCTGTTGAATCGTAAAATAAATAGTTATCCATGTATAATTAAAAGTATTATAATCATAACGATAACTGATTAAAAAAGCTAAATTATTAGTAGACCTAATTAAAAGTATTGATCGGCTATTGTCGATTAGGGTATTGTTAAGCATAAGCTGTTGTTCGCTTTAAACTGCTTATTGTTCAAAAGGATCACATAAATCAATAATATGATTCAATCATGATACATTAACTTAATAAAAAAAATGGTAACTATTTTTAGAAACCGAAAAACAAAACAATAGAGGTGACCAATGTTAAACAACGTAACATTATGGGCTATCACAAGCAGGCCTAAAGACAGGATGGAACACAAAACAGCCTTTTGTACATACACTGTATTACAATGCAAAACCATCCTCACACAACAATAAGAGTGATGAGAGGCGATGGTGATGGGGAGGGGCGGGGTGAACTGATAAATATCTTATCAAGTCACCATACAATGTCCACAGTCGTTACTTTTTGACGTTGCCACTGTATATCCACATACCTACATCCAGTAGTGAAGAGAACGATAAATCAGTCGTCAATTCCAAAGTAGCCTATCTCAGTATAATGTCGGCTGCTGAACGCACCGTCCTATCCTATGGCCCCGTCTGGAATGACAAGCGCATCGATGCGCAATGGGTGCATGAGGTTGTCAAAAACCTAACTTAATTCCTCCTGAAAAACCTTTTGCGTTTAAAGCTATTGTCAAATCTAGAATAAAACATTACATTCACAACAACTACAAAAAGCGTCTAAATATCCGAAATGGTTGAGCCGTTGGGATAACTGCAATAGGGCACTGACTGACACCTGTCAGCGCAGCGCGTTTCACTACGGCCAATTGAGGAAGAAGACAAAGAAAAAAGCCTTAAAATATTGTTTGAGAATAACATTAAATGAGTTATAAACCCTGTTCAGAATGTACTGTTTTGGGGTAATGTTGGCTAGCAGTAGGCTAAACTACCACAGGTCACCTGTAAATCTAAGCTAGAAATCATGCCAAAGAGCATCACTTTTAGAAAGCAAATAGCACAGTGCTTGACAATTCTGAGATGTGGTACAATATGCATGGCATTTCAGACAAATATTTAGCTACAAAGTCTCACTGGAACGCACAAAAATAAAAGCCATCTTACCTGCCCGAGCCACGGGTAGTTGGCACAGCGCGAGCACCAGGGTTACCAAGGCAAAAGAGGAAAAGTCCAAGCGCCATGGTCTCCGCTTCTTCCGAAAGGGGCAATCTCGAATATCCATAGTTTTTTAGTTGTTTGACGTTGGACTATAAAGTAGGATATGTTCAAATTAGATATCCTCTCTCACAGAAAGTCAGTCGAAGAGAGTTTCGACTGGACCTCCTGTGAGGCAAAAAAAAGAAGAAAAAGGCTCGCCTCTGGAGACGTGTTTTACCTCTCCTTAACGCTTCTTTAATAAGTGACCTATATCTACCTATGCTATGTACAAATTTTAAATAGTAAAAGGGGTACGGGCAATAAATATTGATTTTATATCCCTAGTGCTAAAGCTCCATTGAGTCAGCGGAGTGGATATGAGTACCCACCACGGAGAGAGCAGAGAGACCTGAAATCACTCTCTCTCCTTTCTCTTTCTCTCTCCCCCTTCCTACTTTCTCCCACGAAAAGTGAGGGAGCGTGTGTGTGCGTGCGGAGAGAGAGAATGACTGAGTGGCAGTGGGGAAGGAGGGAGGGAGAGATTGTGCGTAATAACGCGCGCGGCACACGTAGGTTACGTAAACCTGTGCCTTCTTATTAGGTCCAAATTGCTGTCGCGCCTTCTATTTCCTACTTTTCATCCTTGTTTTAGTATCCTTTGCACTGTGCTGCGCTCTCTCCAGGCATATGCTAGATTTGTTAAATTACGAGCGTCCGTCTGTCTGTCTGTCAGTCGGTCAAACAGATTTGTTTCAGTCCCGGTATATCCCGATAAAACAGCCGAACCTTGTAGGCCGGATGGGTCTGCAAAAACAGTGTAGGAATTGCCACAGCCAATCATTTCGCTGTCCGAACTCGCACACGAATGTAGTCCACGCCCATATTAAGATGCCTTCGAGCTTCCCGTGCTCCTGTAAAGCCTGATTGGTCAGTCCAACGTGGCGTCAGCGGCTAACCCAGGTGCGACAGTGAGAACGTTTATTGCAGAGCAGGCACATTTCTCATGATCATAACTTGAACTTGTCCATTTTCATTCCCACAGCTGTTTTATGACACTGGGGGTTTACATGAGTAGGCTAGATATAACAGGGTTCGGGTTTAGAGTTGGGGTCAGTTCCTTTTTTATTAAAAACATACATTGAATATCAATCCATCCGCTGAATTGACCACTTGCAGCCTACAGGTATGTCATGATGCATGTATGGCACCTTTATAATGTCTTATAATAATCTCATAATGATCTAGACTAAATAACAGACGTTTGAGATGGTTGAAAATGATATGCATAGAAATACATAAAACATTAAAAGCCTTGCTATAAGACATTATAAATGCTTATACGTGATTATATCAAGTTATAAAGCTAGCTGGATGCTTTAAGTAAAGTTTAACCAATATTATTATTATATACCTTTAAATGTCATTTTCTGATTGCCACTGATGTTAGTGTTCCCATATTTTTTCTTAGGCAGGGCAGTGGGCCTCGAAGACAATCAAAATATAGGGCTGCCAACAACAACATTTTCTATCAATATCCATTGATCGTCAGATGGATTGACGGCTACAATGGGAAGTATTTTGTGCTAGTCATTGATGGAAATGGTCAAGTATTCCATCGTAAGTCCATTACAAATGGTTAGAGCTGGAAATCTGCATTGCCTAGATCTGATGATATAGAACCCATGCCCAAAAGTATGTGGACACCTGCTCGTCGAACATCTCATTCCAACATCAGGGGCATTAATATGGAGTTGGTCCCAGTTGGTCCCTCTTCTGGGAAGGCTTTCCACTAGTTATTGGAACATTGCTGCTGGGACTTGCTTCCATTAAGCCACAAGAGCATTAGTGAGGTCAGGCACTGATGTTGGGAAATTAGGCCTGGCTCGCAGTCGGCGTCCCAATTCATTCCAAATGTGTTCGATGGGGTTGAGGTCAGGGCTCTGTGCAGGCCAGTCAAGTTCTTCCACACCAATCTAGACAAACAATTTCTGTATGGACCTCACTTTGTGCACATGGGTATTGTCATGCTGAAACAGGAAAGGGCATTCCCCAAACTGTTGTCAGAAAGTTTTAAGCACAGAATCGTCTCGAATGTTATTGTATGCTGTAGCTTCAAGATTTCCCTTCACTGGAACTAAGGGGCCTAGCCCGAACAATAAAAAACAGCCCCAGACCATTATTCCTCCTCCACCAAACTTTACAGTTGGCACTATGCATTGGGGCAGGTAGCGTTCTCCTGGCATCTGCCGAACCCAGATTAGTCCGTCAGACTGCCAGATGGTGAAGCGTGATTCATCACTCCAGAGAACATGTTACCACTGCTCCAGAGTCCAATGGCGGCGAGCTTAACACCACTCCAGCCAATGCTTAGCATTGCGCATGGTGATCTTAGGCTTGTGTGCAGCTGCTCGGCCATGGAAACCCATTTCATGAAGCTCCCGACAAACAGTTATTGTGCTGATTTTGATACCATAGGCCGTTTGGAACTACAGGTATACTATCGGAACTCGGTAGTGAGTGTGGCAGGGGGTGTCCACATACTTTTGTATATGTATAGTGTAGCAGAGTTAGAGATCACTGGCTGCCTCAATCACCTCCCCTGTGACCTGAAGACAGTTATTCATAGTCTGGGGTCCTGGATCGAGGTGTATTATTTCCAGTTCTGTATACTTTATTTTGTAGTAATGTATATTTCTCGTTTCTTATGTTGTTTGTTTTTTTAAATTCTCATTTTTACAGTTAAGTGTATTGAGATGTTTTACATTTGATTTCAATCTGACAACAAGAGAAACGGTATTGCTGAAGAGGTATTCTTTTTTCCCCCCAAAAGTGTCACATCTGCACGTCTTTAACAAACGTAGTTTGTCAAAACTGGCGAAGTCTGCGGCCCAGCACTAAAGAAAAAGCCAATCAAATATACTGTTATAATACATCTCAATCGTAAGATGTTCCGTTAATTGCATCTTGCCTCTAATAGTTTTCTTTGAATGAGGAATAACCTTTCATACAAGGTTGTTTCAAAGGGCTGCTAATACTTCTCCCTGTCTATCGTAAACTTAAACGTCCATATTATTCTCCATTTCAAAGTTATCATAAGAACAGATATACGGTCTGGCTTTATGCTTTGTAAATTGCTGTACGGCAAAACCTGTGTTTAGTACATATCTTTGAACGCAGAGCCAGAGGGCAATAATGAAATATAATCATCCTTTGATGTTCTTTGCCTCTTTCTCACTCCCTCCCTCTCATTTCTCCCCTATTTTTTACTTTGAGTCTCTGAAGGCAAAAACGTTTATATTTTGTGGTATTTTGACCATCCCACCTCTCAGTCCCAATCACTCGTGTCTTGACTGGATGCTAGTCTGCAATTCCGAGGACTAAGTAAGGGATCATTTAGAAGTAGAAAGGACTAAGGTCTTTTTTTAGGGTTCTGTACACTGGCACTGTCCAGACTTTTGCATGAAAGGTCTCTTATGAAAATCATGCTCCCCTTTATAAGAAACTATAGGGAAAAGTATTTTTTTAAATACAATGAAAAGAATAATTCATCAGCCAATGTTAATACACTGCTCAATAGTCACCAACCATCAACTATTGCATCCACCAATTATGAATCAGGGATTATATGGCAACAGCGCTCAGACAATATTCATAGCTACCAGCAAGACTACTATTGGAAAACCTAAAAAAGGGACAACCAGAACTCATATGTGGATTGAAAAAAAAGCTTAGAGCATCTCTGTTCTTGGACAACTGAACGGAACACAATTCCTCATGCAATGGGGTAAACACAATCAAAAATCTCTCTGTGACAATGTTATGGTTTTATTTTGGACTGTAGAGCACATTGGACGCTCTGTGGTTTTGCCCCCTAAAGCCGGAGTGTGGATGCCGCAAGCTGTGAAAAGAGACACCCTAGAGAGAGCCTTGGTATGTGTTTGTGCCATGCTCTGCTGGTACACTGTAGCCTAAAGGTTGTTTCCATATTAAAGGCCCCAAAATGCAGATTTTCCTGTGTTTTAAACCACATTGCACAATAGCTGATGAAACTAAAGACTGTAAAAGTGTGAAATCATTTGATCAGTGTTATTTCCGGATAGTTGAAAATACAATGTACACAAGACCTTCTAATCAGCAGGTTTGCATGGGCGGGAGTTCCGGCTTTCCATGGTGACATCACCATGCATTAAATTGGTCACTAGACCAATAACAAAGAGAGTTCCAAACTTCTTTGCCAATAACAGCTAGTTTTCCTTTTTCCCCTGCCCACTCAGACTACGCCCAGAAAAAATCCTAGCAAAATTCTTGCTTGAGAATTTCTTGTTGTTGCTAAAAAGCTATTTTTGCCCATTTGAATGGAAATCTATTACAGTAAGTTACTTCACTGTTACCCAGAAATGATTTGATATTGATACAAAAATGGCTGCATTGGGCCTTTAAAATTGCTATAATCACAGCTTTTGTTGAACCAGAGGTTCCCAAATACACAGTGGCGGGGAAAGGAGAGGGGTGGGCAGAAAAGGACAGATAAGAATGAGAATTGGATGAAATAGTGAATGGGGAATTATGTGTTGTGTGGTCATCGGCTAAGCAAGAATATCTTTGAATATCTTTAATTATGAACAACAAAAAGAAGTTGCCTAACATTGGAGAGAATACACTGGGCATTCACACACCCATAGCAGCAGTAGTCATAAGCACAATCGGGTGAATATCACTCTATGAATGTACCACAGCTTATGGATGTACCAAAATGGGCGAAATTACTGACTTCACACACCCAGAATAAGTTTTTGGCACAATGTGAAGAAGACATTTTACCATGAGTTTTGACTGTAAAAACATTATTACAGTGTAAAATCTGCTGACAAAACAAGCAGATGCTCTTCAGAGACTAAATCTGGGCAGCAGGTTTTAGGGTTCAATCTGAACCACTGAATTCACCTTGAATGTCAGCCTCTTTAAATGAATAAAGCCTACTAATTTGTCTGCAGTCATTTTAGGGTTAGGACAAAGACCGCAAGGCTCTGTGGTTCATCGTGGCCAGGGTTGACGTCCCACGTGCCAGATTTAACACTCAGCTAATGAAAACTAATTACATTTGATTGACTATGATGATGTCAAAGGCTGTGCTTTATCTACCAATGGGATTCTGAGTTTGTGTGCCAAATAATAATAAACCAAACGAGAGCTGGCCAGGGGAGTTGAGGGGGGTGCAAAAGAAAAGCAACGAGTGCCGTAGAGACAGACACAGCAAGTGCTTGTGGGTAGCCTGGCTATTTCCAAAACGGGAACCTTGTAATTACAATAAAGCGACCATATTCTATTGCTGACTTCCTTGAAAAGTCTGTATTTTACTGGGCAGGGCTGCAAACCGAGCACACACACCCTACTCGCCACATGACACAGAAATAGATTGGGGGGGGGGAGTAAATGTAGGACGTTAGCATGGAGTGTATGTGTGTTTGACACATGCATGGCCTGGGCACACTGATAGAGGTGATGCAGGTAAAGAAGGAAATGAACGATAGAATGGGTCACTGATGACCGTGAACACACCCAACTAACCACATGCATGCATGCACTAACAACAGGCATTCAGAGAAGGAGAGAGAGAGAGAGAGAGAGAGAGAGAGAGAGAGAGAGAGAGAGAGAGAGAGAGAGAGAGAGAGAGAGAGCAAGAGGAGTAGAGAGAGGGGGGGTAGAGAAAGAGAGAGAGAGAGAGGGGTAGAGAGAGAGAGAGAGAAAAAGAGAGAGAGAGAGAAAAAGAGAGCAAGAGTGGTAGAGAGAGAGAGAGCGGGTTAGAGAGAGAGAGAGAGAGCGAGAGAAAGAGAGCGAGACAAGGAGAGAGAGGCCTACACAGAGAGAGGGAATGCATAGGTGGGTGTGTTTATGTGTGGGGTGAGTGAAGTTTGTATGCCACCCTGTGTATGGTGTCTGTGTATGGTGTCTGCGTATGGTGTCTGTATATGATGTCTGTGTATGGTGTCTGTATATGGTGTCTGCGTATGGTGTCTGTATAGGGTGTCTGCAAATGGTGTCTGTGTATGGTGTCTGCAAATGGTGTCTGTGTATGGTGTCTGTATATGATGTCTGTGTATGGTGTCTGTGTATGGTGTCTGTGTATGGTGTCTGCATATGATGTCTGTATATGATGTCTGCATATGATGTCTGCGTATGGTGTCTGCGTATGGTGTCTGTGTATGGTGTCTGTGTATGGTGTCTGTGTATGGTGTCGGTGTATGGTGTCTGTGTATGGTGTCGGTGTATGGTGTCTGTGTATGGTGTCTGCGTATGGTGTCTGCGTATGCTGTCTGTGTATGGTGTCTGTGTATGCTGTCTGTGTTTGATGTCTGCGTATGATGTCTGCATATGGTGTCTGTGACAATAAAACATTTTTTTTTTACTGAGTGTGATTGCCTCTATAGGCATGTCTTTATAAATGGTTATATGTATGTTCAAATACTCCAGGCCTTAACATTTCTGGGTGCGTGTGTGTAGGTGCAGCATGTTCCCCAATCCCCAGTGATAAATTTAGCAAGTTAAACACTGATTCGGATAATTTAGCACAATCACTATTAAATATCATTTGGCCATTAGCAATACTCACAGAGCCACTGATGTAACATGGAGAGAGTGGCAAATTGGGCCAACTACATGAACTCAGTATGATATGGAGCCTACCAATATACTGGGTTATATGTGTTTATAACAACTTCAATGGGTTTCGCATCAACAAAACCCCTATTTAAAAAAAAATTGTATAATGCTTTAGTAGAAGACCCACATAAGCATACATCTAAATGTATAGAGAGCCAAAAGATGGAGGTAAGCGATATGAGGCAATTTAAGGGGGGGGGGGGGTAAGTGAGTGAGTGAGTGAGTGAGTTGGGAGGAGAAGGGAAAGCCATGGAAAGGTACAGGCAAGAAAAATCATAGGAATGAATAGTGAAGGAGGGAAGGGGGTACAGAGGCATGCAGACGGTGAGGGGGAATGAATGAGGGCCATTGACGAAGCGAGAGAGAGAGAGAAGGATCAAACAGTATTTACACAGGGAGATTCCAGAAAAAAATTGAGGCGGGGAGGGGAGAGGCAGGCAACCGGGGGGGGGGTTCACTTCAACTGACCTACTGACTAGGGAATAGGGTGGAACTTTGGGGAAACTGATAGAGAGAGGTAAGAGAGAGAGAGTTGGGGGGGGGGGGGGGGGGGGGAGAGAGAGAGAGAGGTGGATTGAGGTAGACAGGTGGAGAGTGAGTGTGTTTAAGAGAGAGAATGACTAAACAACATGACTAAACAGTATATTTCTGAATCAGTAAACCTACAATGGTTTCATGTTGGAATAATGATTACAATGAATTCCTTCAGTCACCTCACTGTTAAAGGGACAGTTCACTTTTTTTTGTCCAGACCCACAAGCATTAAAAGGTTCCAGATTAAACATACCATCAACCACACCCTCACGGAATGAGGAAGAATTAGGTAATTAGGTAGCATCCTCCTACATTATGGCTTTACAGTGATTGGTCTATCGTGCACTATTTCTTGATAATATAGGTGCAAGAGTGTTGCAATGAGTGTTGCAAGTGTTTGCACTTAATTTCAAATTTAGCGGCCTGGAGGCGAATGCCGAATGACCCACTCAGAAGTGATGGTAAAACTGGCTTTGACTGGTGGAGTCGAGAAACAAAACAACAAAACACGCAAGGAGGAGACGGACAGTGAGGTGTTAAACTTCTGATCATTGATCAACAGACATTACAGCAGCCATCCTTAGAAACAAATAGAATTGTGTCTTGTTGCTGTCTGTCATTTAGTCACAGAAAGGATTATAGCTTTTGTCGTGGAAATTACCACTAAAGGACCCCAAAGGCAAGTTTAAATGTATTTATGTTCATTCACGCCAGCGGAGACAGACAAACAGCACTTCTTGTGTAGGTTAGTCAGAAGCTCTGACGAGGTATTTCCCCCTCAGCGAATACTATCGCTACGGGTTACACAAAGATAGCCAAGTGCATCCTTTCTCAGCAAAGCATTTGCTCCCAGAAACTGGCAGCAGAGGAGGAGAACACCTGGCAACCACAGAGATTGTGGGAGTCCAGCCAATATTTCCAGTCCCGCTGAGCCGACCTTGTGAGAGCAAAGTAGCCATACAATAGACATACACTCAGGTGAGCACATGATCAAGTCCATAATATCCTTATATTAGCAACAGTGATTGGTAAAAGTGAAAAATAAGTCTAAATTGTCATACCCCAAAAAGTCAATTGTATTTTGTTGCGGTAGTGACACTGTTTCAGAAAGAATGCAATGTTTGGTAAAGACATGGAATGCAGTGTTTGGTAAAGACATGGAATGCAGTGTTTGGTTTTCGCCATACATAATGGGACCCGTTTCATCCAAAAAGTTGATTCAAGTTTGCCAAAAAGCACCTGGAATGACCTGGATGATCGTCAAAATTCCTGGAAGAATGTTCTATGGACGGATGAAACCAGCCTTACTGTCAACGTGTGGTTGACTCTTACAGTCTCTCTGATGAAGAGCTATATACTGGTAGCTATTTTACAGATGAAACCAGCCTTACTGTCAACGTGTGGTTGACTCTCCAGTCTCTCTGATGAAGAGCTATATACTGGTAGCTATTTTACAGATGAAACCAGCCTTACTGTCAACATGTGGTTGACTCTACAGTCTCTCTGATGAAGAGCTATATACTGGTAGCTATTTTACAGATGAAACCAGCCTTACTGTCAACGTGTGGTTGACTCTACAGTCTCACTGATGAAGAGCTATATACTGGTAGCTATTTACGGGTAGCTATAACTTTTTGGAAGACGTGGGTCCCGTTATGTCTGTTGAAAACCAAACACTGCATTCCACAGTAAGAACCTGATACCAACGGTCAAGCATGGTGGTGGTAGTGTGATGCTTTGGGGATGCTTTGCTGCCTCGTAGTGCTGAGCGATTAACCAAAATGAGCAGCAGCTCTAGTGATGAGCTGGTGACTTGGAATGAAATAATAAAGTCATCAAATAAAACAAATGTAATATACACAACAATTTAAATATTGAATTAAAGTAATGCATATAAATGGTTAATAAGTGATACGCAGTAATGGGCAGTCTGTAATGTGATGCTACTGGCAGCAGAGAAGTCAGGCGCAGGAGAACGGAAACTGATTTACAACAGTTGTGTTTAATAACCATAAACCACCGTCAACAGAATAATAAATTAAATGGGTCAAACAAAACCCGGTCAATACCAGCCTACCGTGCACACGCACTACAACAAACAATTACGGACAAGGACATGGGGGGGAAACACAGGGTTAAATACACAACATGTAATTGATGGAATTGGAACCAGGTGTGATGGAAGACAAGACAAAACCAATGGAAAATGAAAAATGGATCGGCGATGGCTAGAAGGTCGGTGACGTCGACCGCCGAACGCCGCCCGAACAAGGAGAGGGACCAACTTCGGTAGAAGTTGTGACACAGTCACTACAGACTTTTAATAATTGTTATATTATGTGATGTAATATAGCCTTCAACCCACATAATGCATAGTGCATTTAATGTTAAAAAATATATATATATAAAAAATACATCGAAACCGAAATGGAAAACAGTGATATTTAAAAAAAATATCGAACCGAAACCGAGCAGACCACAAATAGCACTAATCACACAGCACTACTACCTTAGGACCAGGACGACTTGCCATCGTTGAAGAAACCAGATAATTCTACAGGAGAATGTCAGGCCTTCTGTCCATGAGCTCAACAACACACAATCAAGTTTACATCAGAATGGCTGAAAAGTTTTGGAATGGCCTAGTCAAAGTCCAGACCTAAACCTGATTGAGATAGGGCCGGGTCCAAAAACTAGAAATGAATGCTTGAAAACACACAAATGTCGCTGAGTTAAAGCAGTTCTGCACGGAAGAGTCCGCCTAAATTACCTCCACATCGATGTGAAAGACTGATCAACAACTTCAGCAAATGTTTGGTTGCCGTTGCAGCTACTGTAAAAGTGTCACAACCAGCTATTGAGTGTAAGGGGGCAATTACTTTTTCACACAGGGGCATTGGGTGTTGCATATCTTTGTTTATTAAATTAATCACCAGATTTGTCTTTTTCTTTAGAAGTTTCCAGCACAAGACTGCAACCAACCAGCACTAAAGCTATATATCCAAATTGTTTGTCTCGCTATAGAAGTGAAGGTTGCCTCTTAGTCATGTGATGGTACATTTGATTTATCAAAGCTTGAAAAGGGCTCTTCCCTCACTAATTAAGGTCAACCTGTCACATTATTTAGGCAACTGATTTCATAAGGGCTTTACTGGGCTGATAAGCTAGCTACATAAGCAACTAATAATTGTTTGTTTTAGTCATAGCATAAGTATGAATGTGCTCTGCCATTTATCTAATGTTAACAACGCCCAAATAAAACGTATCTATTGTCACACAATATACAAATAATAATGCAGACATTGAGTAATTCACATGTCCCTGAAAGAACTCTGCCGGTGACCCCTGCTCCACAGTCTCATGGTCAGCAGGGGCAGGTAGAGCACAGTGTCATGCTAAAGTCAAAATGACCCCCATGACTTTCCCTCTATCCACAGAGGCCAGCTGAAGTTTCCGGCCTGGCTGCTGTTTCATACCCTCACAACCAGCAACAAATGGCACAGCTTCCATACCTCACAATACTCGCTGCATGTCATCTGTCAACCTTCACAATGGAAACCCCCACGACGGGATTGTTTTTCAGTACGCCATCATTTCATTCTAAAATGCTCAATTAAAGTCGTAAAAAAAAACACAAGTCTACCCCAATGATAACACAAATGACAAAAGCAACGTAACAACATAGCTATGAAAGGCTACACCCAGGCATGAACATAAATGACTCAGAATTAGGCCCTAACTCCAGTAACCAAACAGCTACCCGGACTATCTGCATTGACCCTTTTTGCAAAAAAATTTTTTGGGCTCATCACATACGCTGCTGTTACTGTTTATTATCTATCCATTGCCTAGTAAATATCTACCTCAATTACCTTGTACCCCTGCATATCGACTCGGTACTGGTACACCTTGTCTGTAGGCAAGTTATCGTTACTCATTGTGTATCTATTATTACTTTCATTACGTGTTTTACTTTTCTATTATTTCTCTATTTTCTTTCTCTCTGCATTGTTGAGAAGGACCCATGAGTAAGCATTTCACTGTTAGTCCACACCTGTTGTTTACGAAGCACGTGACGAATACATTTTGATTTGATGCGAGTATGTCGGGACAATAATCAAGGAAACAACTGAGGGCCACAGTTTACAGGAACAGGTACTAGGCCTGTGTTCAGTCTAGCTGAGGCACTCTAAAACATCCACTATGCTCAACAGTGGACCTCTATGGTTCTGTTCTCACTGAGGTGAACGAGGTACTCCACAATGGGACTGGTCAATATGGAATGCAATAGGGGAAGGAGAGGGAATGTACCACTGGGGTGTTGAGGGAGGGGGTGGGGTGGCAGGGGAAACAGAAGGGCCTTTTGTGAGACAGGACGCAGCATAGACAGGGCCAGAGGTACAGCAGAGCTTCGGAGGAGGGTGAGCGTGGAGGAGAAGGAGGAGAGAGACGAGAACTGTGGAGGCTTCATCCCACACAGTCGTATCCAAGACCAGCTGTACAGTGGAAGTGTTAATAATGATTATTCAGGCAAACAACATATACTGTAGGCACAATATATGCCATATATTAAACAGGCTGGTAAATTAACTTTAAGGGCCATTGCACCAAAAGTCTACCACTTCATAGTTTCCCAAGCTGCCGGAGGGGGTTGGGAAAAAGCGGCACAAATGTTAGAAAGTCTATAATTCCCCCATCACACAAGATTTGAGGCTATACAGGCAAACCAGGATTCTAAACATTGTTTCACCAATGACAAATAAGCCACTGTGAGCAACGGCTGAGATAGTAAATAAAACCCAGACAAAATAAACACGTTTCCATGAGGAGACCGGGTGCAATTCCCACAGAAGAAAGCAAATGTACTCAGCACCACAAGCAGCCAAAGTCCATTGGTATCAACACTCCATTCCAGTCTACATGATATTCCACCTCCCCTTTCAGTTTTGATCCTGCAAGGCCCGTTGGCAGAATTGGACAAATTAAACCATCATCTGATGATATAGTTCATTAATTAGTTATAATAAGAAGCAGCAGAGACGGGCCCAGTGATCATGCTCTAGAAACAACTCCCAGATATTGTGTCACGCCCTGACCTTAGTTATCTTTTCTTTATTATTTTGGTTAGGTCAGGGTGTGACAAGGGTGGTTGGTTTAGTTTTTGTATTGTATAGGTGTTTTTCCCTGTCTCTGGTTTTTGTATATCTATGGGGTTTTGGTATGTCTAGGTATATGTAGGTCTATGGTGGCCTGAAATGGTTCCCAATCAGAGGCAGCTGTTTATCGTTGTCTCTGATTGGGGATCCTATTTAGGTTGCCATTTTCCCTTTTGGTTTTGTGGGTTATTGTCTATGTGTAGTTGCATGTCAGCACTAGTTGTTTATAGCTTCACGTTTGTTTTGTTAGTTTGTTTAAGTGTTAAGTGTTTTAATAAAAGAAGAATGTATTCCAATCACACTGCGTCTTGGTCTCCTCAAAATGACCATTGTGACACCATGGTTAGAATTGGTTAGATGTAAGCAATATTGAGAGGGCAAGGTGGAGCAACTACCATATTTCTCATAGAAATAATTGAATAAGTAAGCTATCTACATGAAGTGCATAGAGGCTATGGGTTGTTTTTGGACCAGGTCTTATCTACCTCCTAATAGGTGGCCAAGGGCAGGAATTTTTCCTCACAATCAATGCATTTTGAAGATTGGAGTCCTCCAGGGCTCAGTGCTTGGTTCCTTGCTGTTCTTTGTTTGGATTCCTATGATCACCTCATCAATGTATCGAACAAAAGAATCACCAATGATAAGCACATGTTCAACCTCAGCAACCAGGCAGAGCCCGACTATGTGATTTTAGTCATGGCACCACAGTAACAGATTAGGTCACATCCCTGACCCAACCAGGGCGCGAACATCAGCTCCTTATGATTGGATAACTAACAAAACCCATCTTACCTTTGGAGCTAATCCAGCTGCTGACCGTCTGGTCCTGACAAGTTCTGACTCCCGGTTGTAGTTTGCATCAAAGTAAAGCTATCTGCAGTCCTGTACACAGTGATTGTCACACCCTGACCTGAGAGAGCCTTTTTATGTCTATATTTTGGTTTGTTCAGGGTGTGATTTGGGTGGGCATTCTATGTTCTGTTTTCTACGTTTTGTTATTTCTATGTTTTGGCCGTCAATCAGGGACAGCTGTCTATCATTGTCTCTGATTGGGAATCATACTTAGGCAGCCTTTTTCCCTGTTGTTTTTGTGGGAAGTTATCTTTGTTAGTGGCACTAATGCCCTGTTAAGCTTCACGGTCGTTTCTTTGTTTTCTTGTTTTGTTGGCGACATTTACTATAATAAAAGGAAAATGTACGCTCACCACGCAGCACTTTGGTCCACTTACTCCTTCCAGGAAGATGGCCGTGACAGTGATCCAATCTTACAACCTAGAAAGAGTATTAAAAAAATATAGACATTCATAATCACTCATTTACTAATAGTATGTACACTAGATGTATTTTATGAGCGCTTATTCATTAAAGTTACCAAATAGCATGCAAATGATTGGCCTATAAAATATCTCCTCAGTGATCCACAGTGGTGAAATATAATAACAAGAAATAGAGATTGGGTATAGTTTGGGGCGGCAGGTAGCCTAGTGGTTAGAGCGTTGGATCAAAACCCCGAGCTGACAAGGTAAACAATCTGTTTTTCTGCCCAAACAAGGCAGTTAACCCACTATTCCCCAGTAGGCCGTCATTGTAAATAAGAATTTGTTCCTAACTGACTTGCCTAGTTAAATAAATAAAAAATGTTAATCATGGCAGAGAGCACAATAAAAACAATCCCAAAATGAAAGGAATGTTTGAGGTCAGAAATGTCTGCCTTTGGAAAGTCATCAAAGCGGTTCCTTGCTTGATCTCTGATTTTTGATTAGTCACATCCGGCCTATGCTAACACACAGAGAGCCAGTTAGAAGAAGAAATAACTATGATGATACAGAATAATAATCCCTCCCTTTCTTCCTTCCTGTCTGTACTCTTCCCTTCCTTTACCCATTTCACCCTTCTCACGTTCACTCCTGGCAAGGACCCCACTACTAATACTCTCGTTTTCATTGCAGTGAATGATTGGCATAGATGCCAAAACAATGTTTTTTTTCCCCCGTAAATGTTTTATCCACATTTTAGTCTACACTAGAATCTCATTGTTATTTTGCATAATGGGACAAAATATATGTGGGTCTCTGTTGTTTTCTGGTTTCACATTTACATTCTGCTCATTTATGCAACTTCATCACATTGGGCCTCTAAATACTGCTGGCTTTGTGATGTGTGTACTTTTCTTTTTGGAGCAGAACGGAATTCTCTCAGATCTAGAAATATACCCTATGGGCTGTGTTCCATTCTCATTATTGCCCTCTTTAAGCTATTCTTAGAGGCCCTCGATGTCCAGTAAATGTACATCTGAGTACATTTGGCCCACAGTGCCTTCACATGCCTTCACATTTTGTTGTGTTAGAGCCTGAATTCATTTATTAATTGATTAAATTAAGATTTTGTGCCACTGATCTACAGACAATACTCAATAATGTCAAAGTGGAATATAGTTGGTAGATTTTTTTAAATTAATTTAAAAAATCCAACACTGAAATGTCTTGAGTCAATTAGTATGCGACCCCTTTGTTGTAGCAAGCCTAAATAAGTTTAGCAGTAAAAATATGTTTAACAAAAATGATAATAAGTTGCATGGACTCATTCCATGTTCAATAATAGTGGTTGACATGATTAGAAAAACAACCCCATCTTTGTACCCCACACATACAATTATCTGAATTTCAAGCACATATTCCACTACAAAGACCAGGGAGGTTTTTCAGTGGCTAGCAAAGAAGGGCACCAATTGGTAGATGTGTAAAAATTAACAAAAGCAGACACTGAATATCCCTTTGAGCATGGTGAAGTTATTAATTACGCTTTGGATGGCTTATCAATACTACAAAGTAACTACAAAGACACAGGCGTCCTTTCTAACTCAGTTGCCGAAGAGGAAGGAAACTGCTCACGGATTTCACCATGAGGCCAAGTGATTTTAAAACAGTTACTGAGTTTAATTGTTGTAATATTATAGAACTGAGGATCGATCAACAACATTGTAGTTACTCCACAATACTAACCTAAATGACAGCATGTAACGAGTGCACAAGTTCAGGGAGTGAGTGTTTTATTAAGAAAAAAGAAACAATGAATACGAGCAACAAACAACGCACCGACATGAAAACAGAGTCAATAACACCTGAGGAAAGAACCAAGGGGAGTGACAGATATAGGGAAGATAATCAAGGAGGTGAAGGAGTCCAGGTGAGTGTCATGAGGCACCGGTGCACAAGACGATGGTGACAGGTGTGCGGGATAATCAGCAGCCTGATGACCTAGAGGCCGGACAGGGAGCATATAGTGGGGCAAAAAAAGTATTTAGTCAGCCACCAATTGTGCAAGTTCTCCCACTTATAAAGATGAGAGAGGCCTGTAATTTTCATTATAGGTACACTTCAACTATGACAGACAAAAAAATAAAAATAAATCACATTGTAGGATTTTTTAATGAATTTATTTGCAAATTATGGTGGAAAATAAGTATTTGGTCAATAACAAAAGTTTATCTCAATACTTTGTTATATACCCTTTGTTGGCAATGACAGAGGTCAAATGTAAGTCTTCACAAGGATTTCACACACTGTTGCTGGTATTTTGGCCCATTCCTCCATGCAGATCTCCTCTAGAGCAGTGATGTTTTGGGGCTGTTGCTGGGCAACACGGACTTTCAACTCCCTCCAAAGATTTTCTAGGGGGTTGAGATCTGGAGACTGGCTAGGCCACTCCAGGACCTTGAATTGCTTCTTACGAAGCCACTCCTTCGTTGCCCGGGCGGTGTGTTTGGGATCATTGTCATGCTGAAAGACCCAGCCACGTTTCATCTTCAATGCCCTTGCTGATGGAAAGAGGTTTTCACTCAAAATCTCACGATACATGGCCCCATTCATTCTTTCCTTTACACGGATCAGTCGTCCTGGTCCCTTTGCAGAAAAACAGCCCCAACGCATGATGTTTCCACCCCCATGCTTTACAGTAGGTATGGTGTTATTTGGATGCAACTCAGCATTCTTTGTCCTCCAAACACGACGAGTTGAGTTTTTACCAAAAAATTATATTTTGGTTTCATCTGACCATATGACATTCTCCCAATCTTCTTCTGGATCATCCAAATGCTCTCTAGCAAACTTCAGACGGGCCTGGACATGTACTGGCTTAAGCAGGGGGACACGTCTGGCACTGCAGGATTTGAGTCCCTGGCGGCGTAGTGTGTTACTGATGGTAGGCTTTGTTACTTTGGTCCCAGCTCTCTGCAGGTCATTCACTAGGTCCAACAAGTCCAACAACACATCACTGAGTACCACTCTTCATATTTTAAAGCATGATGGTGGCTGCATCATGTTATGGGTATGCTTGGCATCGCCAAGGACTAGGGAATGTTTTGGGATAAAATTAACGGAATACAGCTAGCTATAAGCACAGGCAAAATCCTATAGCAAAACCTGGTTGTCTGCTTTCCAACAGACACTGGGAAACTAGTTCATTTGTCAGCAGGACAATAACTTAAAACAAGGCCAAATCTGCAGTGTAGTTGCTTACCAAGACAACATTGAATGTCGCTGAGTGGCTAGTTACAGTTTTGACTTAAATCGACATGAAAATCTATAGCGAGACTTGAAAATGGCTGTCTAGCAATGATCAACAACCAATTTGACAGAGCTTGTACAATCCAGGTGTGCAAAGCTCTTACAGACTTACCCAGAAAGACTCAAAGCTGTAAATGCTCCCAAAGGTAATTCTATGTATTGACTCAGGGGTGTGTATACTTATGTAAACTAGATATTTCTGTACTTTGTTACTTTGTCAGTATGCGGTATTGTGTGTTGATGGGTGACATTTTTTGTTTTAATTTCCATTTTCAGGCTGTAACAACAAAATGTGGAATAGGTCAAGGAGTATGAATACTTTCGGGAAGGCACCGTACCTTCCTCAAGTCTACCTGCATCTTTCACTTTTGACCTTATAGTCATAGAAAGAAACAGGATGGGGCCGAAAGAAGAAAAAACATGTAGGCTTTGTGAGCGATAACGGGATAGAATGAAGGCAGGGTTAATACTGAGAGAGGAACGAAGCCAGTGTCCTAAATCAGATGATTTAGACAGAAAGCAACACGGGGGGGGGGGGGGGGGGGATAACAGAAAGAAATGAGATTTAAGAGACACAGCCACGCTGATTAAAATAGATATTAGAGCATGACCTTCGAACCAAGTTCTTCAGTGATAGTGTGTATAACATGCAAATACATGCTTCAATATCTCAAATGTGAGTATAGTGTTTCTTAAATTGCACTGTGATTAAAGCATTCAAACAGTACAGAAACCTCAAGTCTTTCCATATTTGAACATTTGCTGGGACTAAGTGATCAGTACACAGGTTGAATAAAGTTATGACTGCATGCAGCTAGGTGTGGGAGTTCCTTAACCACGCATTGCCCACCAAAATGCTGGCATATGACTTCAAACAAATTGCTTAGTTCTCAAAATTCAGCAATAATATGAATTTAGAGTGATCATACATTTGAGGCATGAGAGTTTAAAAAGAATGTGGAATTCCATCCCTCCATGAAGGCCACATTATGCCACCTTTAACACATAGGGAAATGGACAAGGAGGAGACGAGGGACAGGGGTGGGAGGAGAGGAACAGGATTGGGGAGGGACTGGGAGATGGAAAGGCAAAGTGTTAAAAATAACCTGAGAGAGGTGAAGAAGCCATTTGTAAGAGAGGCCTCCACAGTGTGTGCAGCTGAGAGCAAGGTAGTGTGAAAAACCAGCCACAGCAGATTCTGAAGAATGATTCACTGGCCTTAACAGCGTTGTATATATTCCCTTCATTCAAGAATTTCAGCCGATGCATTTAAAACGTTACTAAATATGGCTCAAAGATACAGTTGAAGTTGGAAGTTTACATACACCTTAGCCAAATACATGTAAACTCAGTTTTTCACAATTCCTGACATTTAATCCTAGTAAAAATTCCCTGTTTTAGGTCAGTTAGGATCACCACTTTATTTTAAGAATGTGAAATGTCAGAATAATAGTAGAGAGAATGATTTATTTCAGCTTTTATTTCTTTCATCACATTCCCAGTGGGTTTACATACACTCAATTAGTATTTGGTAGCATTTCCTTCAAATTGTTTAACTTGGGTCAAATGTTTCAGGTAGCCTTCCACAAGCTTCCCACAATAAGTTGGGTGAATTTTGGCCCATTCCTCCTGACAGAGCTGGTCTAACTGAGTCCGGTTTGTAGGCCTCCTTGTTCACACACATTTTTTCAGTTCTGGCCACAACTTTTCTATAGGATTGAAGTCAGGGCATTGTGATGGCCACTCCAATACCTTGACTTTGTTGTCCATAAGCCATTTTGCCACAACTTTGGAAGTATGCTTGGGGTCATTGTCCATTTGGAAGACCCATTTGCGACCAAGCTTTAACTTCCTGACTGATGTCTTGAGATGTTGCTTCAATATATCCACATAATTTTCCTACCTCATGATGCCATCTATTTTGTGAAGCACCCCCACAACATGATGCTGCCATCCCTGTGCTTCACGGGTGGGATGGTGTTCTTCGGCCTGCAAGCCTCCCCTTTTCCTCCAAACATAATGATGGTCATTATGGCCAAACAGTTCTATTTTCATCAGACCAGAGGACATTTCTCTAGAAAGTATGATCTTTGTCCCCATGTGCAGTTGCAAACCGTAGTCGGGATTTTTTATGGCGGTTTTGGAGCGGTGGCTCCCTCCTTGCTGAGCGGCCTTTCAGGTTATGTCGATATAGGACTCGTTTTACTGCGGATATAGATAATTTTGTACCGGTTTCCTCCAGCATATTCACAAGGTCCTTTGCTGTTGTTCTGGGATTGATTTGCACCTTTCGCACCAAAGTACGCTCATTTCTAGGAGACAGAACGCGTCTCCTTCCTGAGCGGTATGACGGCTGCGTGGTCCCATGGTGTTTATACTTGCGTACTATTGTTTGTACAGATGAACGTGGTACCTTCAGCCGTTTGGAAATTGCTCCCAAGGATGAACCAGACTTGTGGAGGTCTACAATGTTTTTCTTTGGTCTTGGCTGATTTCTTTAGATTTTCCCAAAGAGGCACTGAGTTTGAACGTAGGCCTTGAAATACATCCACAGGTACACCTCATATTGACTTAAATTATGTCAATTAGCCTATCAGAAGCTTCTAAAGCCATGACATAATTTTATGGAATTTTCCGAGCTGTTAAAAGGCACAGTCAACTAGTGTATGTAAACTTCTGACCCACTGGAATTGTGATACAGTGAATTATAAGTAAAATAATCTGTCTGTAAACAATTGTTGGAAAAATTACTTGTCATGCACAAAGTAGATGTCCTAACCCACTTGCCAAAACTATAGTTTGTCAACAAGAAATTTGTGGAGTGTTTGAAAAACGTTTTAATGACTCCAACCTAAGTGTACGTAAACGTCCGACTTCAACTGTACTTGGGGGTCCACACATAGGCCTAGAATACAATTGAACCACTGCTTGACATCAAGCTCATCATGTCTCTGTGTCAGAGGTTATTTATTGTACGTGCTCCCTCTGCCGGCCACAATTGAAACAACAGACGCAGCTTCCTGAGTAGACCTACTACCAAATGAGGACAGGCTCCATCCTCTTCAGTCAAATTCCACCGAATCACAATAAAGTTGGACATTTGTATTGTGTGTGTAACGTAACGTTAGACTCGGTATGGTGCCGAAATAACGTGAGTACATAGCAAAAAGCCTTTTCAATTTCAGTCAAAGCTGCTGCGTGACAGTTATTGACCTAGGACGTTTAGACTAGCATACCGCCATTTACCATTAGGTAAAGGTTACCAAACCTGCAAAACGTGACTTTGAACAATACATTTTTTAAACTATTTCAAAATAATGGGGAATTCAATTGTAACACGGTAGATAAATCTGAGGGACTGTATCCTCAATAAATGGGGACCAAAATGTTTTATAGAAAGTTGTATAGTCCGAGGACTTGTTTTCAATTATATTGTATAGTCTGCTATTTAGGCTATTGACGTGGCCTGTGATTTATGTTCGGCATTTTACCGCGTCGAAATGTACTGTCAATGGGCCCAAATCCTCGGGTTAATTGTGCATAGCGTTCTAGAACTATTTTGTAATTTTGAGGGGAAAGGCAAACAATTGTTGACCGAGAAGAAATTTAAACCAATGAGTCAAAATTGAGGGAGGAGACAGGGGCGGGGGAAGAGAACAAAAAATAAACCTGTAAAGAGAAGCGATCATAGCCAAACAGCGACGAGCGACTGACAGACACTCCGCGGCTAGGCAGCTGGTTACAGGCCGGGGTAGAAAGGACACCATATAGTTGAATGAATGGGCGGACATAGGTCGGCGCTCCCTCTGCTGGGTTCATCACTAAACTACAGCGCCACTGGTCACTCGAGGCCCGGGGGTCCTGCTGGACTGAGGACCATACCATCCGATTTATTGGGATGGGGGACTACAAAGGCCAATCGGGACATTACATTTATTGGACAACAAGTTGTTTTAATGTATGAAGGTTGGGGAAATGCTTACACTGATTTACATCAACTCAGAAGATCAGAATGTATAATTGATCTAAATACAAAAAAAATGTAGTCCAATAGTACATGGTTGTCAAGTTTCCAACAAGTCAAATGTTCCACATTGTTCTTTGAATGCTTCTTTTGAAACATGCACTGAAAAGACTAAATCCACCAAAACACACAAGAGTATATAATTTGCACATGTATGCTGGAGTCAGAGATAAAAAACTAGACAGAGAATTAACATGAGAAAAAGGAAACCCACGTGAATAAGTTTTTGCATTTGTTTAATACTCCTGAATACAGAAAGATGAACAGCTTGGTCATGGGAAAGAGTCAAACACAGACAAAGAAGCAGTGTATTGTGGTGGGAGTCAATGACAGGACATCTCTAGATCTAATTAAAAAGAAAACAGCTTTTCTTGACCAACAAACCATCATCTGATCAAGTCAAAGTGTCCCACCCTATGCCCCACCCTAAGCACTTCAACTCTGAAAGCATTCTTTCAACTGGAGAGCACGACCTCCCTCCTATAAAGAGTGGCGTCTACCATGTTGAGTTGGCCCTCCCCTCAAGTTCATTCCATGTAATGGGACACTATCCAGAGGCGTGATTTCAGCGCGCACCTTTGGAGTCCATGCATTGGCTCCTCTTTTTTTCTTCGGCCCGAAGCCAAGGTTTGCTGCAGTGTCCCAACGCATATTTTTCAACGTAAACACTCCTGTTTGCGCTGGACACGGAAGATAGAACCGTGATCCAAATAGCCGAATGATCTGTGCACGTTCCTAGCTTGTAACTCTGCCCTCTTGGCAATCAAAGCACCAATGTACAGCATTAGCACCATGGTGGCCATTGGCCCTCCCCCTTGCTGTGACATCCTTCTTATAAGGGGCCTTTTTGTGACAAAGCACACCCCTCAGCATGACACAGCATCAACGCTGGCCTTCGCACCTGTTTGGCAGTGTTGCATCATCACATGGGTGGCGCAAACCAGCCAACCGCATGGGGTGTTTAGATCATCGCAGAGGGCCTTTGCTCCAGGGTGCCTATGTAAATAAGTATTGCGCCCCGCTACATACCAATACATGACAGCTTCACAGCCTCAGTTTTAACAAAGAAGCGTTTTAATTTGATTTAAAGCAAGTGATTTCAAAAGTAAGTTGGAGATACTGAACGTAATCAAAAGGTCCAGGCGTCTGCCTTGAGTGCACGCGGTCACAAAGGACACGCATCTTTGGGCCGCACGCCGGCGGTCTGTCTCCAAGGGCGACGACCACCGCCGCACTGCCATCAAGTAATACCAAATGACCATTGCACTCCGTTGGCAAGGGAAGAGGAAGGGGCCAATTTTCACCCCTTCGCTTGCTATTCTGTGCATCTCGTTGTTTTGTTGAAAACCTCTCTCCATGCTGCAGCAGACCCGAGCCTGCTGGTATAACCAGAGCAAGGCTTCATTGTACGCAGTCAACATCGTGACATATCAACATCGCAACATATCAAAATACATTTTTACATTTTTTAAAATAATAATTACTTGGGACCATCTTCTGATAAACTCTCTGCCTGAACAACTTGAAAATGCGTAGCTTATAAAACCTGTCGAATTTGCATAGAGCTGTTATACGTATACTGTACTGTACTAAATACATCTCTGCTCATAGCAAAATGGCATTTTATAGGACAAGACACAGCACAGCAAGGGATTCGCTTTAAATGCACTTTTTTAGCACTAGAAGAGGCAAGTGAGCCATTTTGACTTAATATGAATTTTAAATTGAAATATCTCTGCCATTTGTAGTGTCCTTGACTTCTCCTAAATAAGTCTGTTGAACACACTTATTTGATCATTTCGATATCACAAACAGAATGAGTGTTATAAGCAGTTTTAGAGGACATGTCTTTTTCAGAGTGCCAAAAAGTGACTTTTTCAAATCCTCCTACAGAGTCACATGCAGGTAAGACGTTTTTATTTCGATAGTATCCAGAATTAGCTCCATTTCAAAATATCACTTTTCCCAATAAGAACCACGGTTCAGTGAGCTCCACACTTGAACATTAGGCAACAGATAGCCTACAGTAACATAAACAAATACAAATTCCATTTTGTTCTTTGAAATTATATATTTTTCCGTATTCTAATGTTTACCAAGACATCCATAAACACAACCAAAATATTATTTATTCGATAGCCTATATGAAATGTACTTGTTAGACTTAAGAGTGTTGGGAGTCAAAACGGACTCGTTTGGTCCCTCGAGGCCAGGATTTTCTAGTGTTAATGAAATGGGAGATGCAAGGCGTTCACATTCAACTAAGGAAGCTCCAAAAAAACATGAGGCAATTGCAGAAAGGGGGCTGTTGCCAGCATCGTGAAGGTGTGACAAGATCATGGTTCACACTGGGGATGCACACATAAGATAGTCTACCCTGAGGTGCCACTCTGAAACCGTGATGCGACAACAAGCAACCGCACCTCTTCTCTGTACATCCACAATCTGGACACTGAGGAACAGAGCATTTTCACATGTATAGACATACATAAACCAACAGGTATGTCAATAGTCTACAGTGCTCCTATTGCCTGTTCACATGCTTGGAGTAGGACACACAGGTATAATCCTCCATATCCATATATTACATGGGGGAGGTGTTCCTCTCGCCAGAAAGGGCTGACAGCAAGTAAATCTAGGGGATCGGCTGAAAAGAGTACAGCTGAGCGGGAATCCAATTTTAAGTAGACCTCGGTTTCAAGACGGAAAACGGTGGAGGGTGTGTGTGTGTACTTGCACACTCTTAGCCTTGTGTTTGTCTGTGTACTATGTCTGCGTTGGTGTAAACAAGAGGAGGCTGGAGGGAGGTGCTAAAGGAGGACAGGCTCATTGCAATGGCTGGAATGGAATTCATGGAATGGTACTAAGTATGCTTGACCCCATTCCATTGATTCCGTACCAGCCATTACAATGAGCCCATCCTCCTATAGCTCCTCCCACCAGCCTCCTCTGGTGTAAACAAGCATGTCTATAATTGTAAGAACATATGAGTCGTGTAGCACCCAGTTTAGGACAGCTGAACTTCTGTCCAGTAAGGTGATACAGCAATCTCTATTCTTCATCATCATTTCTGAATAGTAAATAATACCAATTTCTAAATATACTCCAGAAATCACTCATCTAAAAAATGTTATGGCCACAATATGGAAAGGGATACCTACAGTGCCTTGCAAAAGTATTCATAAATGGATTTATTTGGATTTCATGTAATGGACATACACAAAATAGTCCAAATTGGTGAAGCAAATTTTTTTTTAATTACTTGTTTCAAAAAATTCAAAACGAAAAAGTGGTGGGTGCATATGTATTCACCCCCTTTGCTATGAAGTCCCTAAATAAGATCTGGTGCAACCAATTACCTTCAGAAGTCACATAATTAGTTAAATAAAGTCCATCTGTGTGCAATCTAAGTGTCACATGATCTGTCACATGATCTCAATATATATACACACCTGTTCTGAAAGGCCCCAGAGTCTGCAACACCACTAAGCAAGGGGCACCACCAAGCAAGCGGTACCATGAAGACCAAGGAGCTCTCCAAACAGGTCAGGGACAAAGTTGTGGAGAAGTACAGATAAAGGTTGGGTTTTTAAAAAATATCTGAAACTTTGAACATTCCACTGAGCACCATTAAATCCATTATTAAAAAATGGAAAGAATATGGCACCACAACAAACCTGCCAAGAGGGCCACCCACCAAAACCCATGGACCAGGCAAGGAGGTCATTAACCAGAGAGGAAACAAAGAGACCAAAGACAACCCTGAAGGAGCTGCAAAGCTCCACAGCGGAGATTGGAGTATATGTCCATAGGACCACTTTAAGCCGTACACTCCACAGAGCTGGGCTTTACGGAGTGACCATAAAAAAGCCATTGCTTAAAGAAAAAAAATAAGAAAACACGTTTGGTGTTCGCCAAAAGGCAGGTGGGAAACCCCCCAAACATATGGAAGAGGGTACTCTGGTCAGATGAAACTAAAATGTAGCTTTTTGGCCATCAAGGAAAACGCGACATCTGGCGCAAACCCAACACCTCTCATCACCCCGAGAACACCATCCCCACGGTGATGCATGCTGGTGGCAGCATCATGCTGTGGGGATGTTTTTCATCGACAGGGACTGGGAAACTGGTCAGAAGTGAAGGAATGATGGATGGTGCTAAATAAAGGGAAATTCTTGAGGGAAACCTGTTTCAGTCTTTCAGAGATTTGAGACTAGGATAGAGGTTCACCTTCCAGCAGGGCAATGACGCTAAGCATACTGCTAAAGCAACACTTGAGTGGTTTAAGGGGAAACATTTAAATGTCTTGGAATGGCCTAGTCAAAGCTCAGACCTCAGTCCAATTGAGAATCTGTGGTATGACTTAAATATTGCTGTACACCAGTGGAACCCATCCAACTTGAAGGAGCTGGAGCAGTTTTGCCTTGAAGAATGGGCAAAAATCCCAGGGGCTTGATGTGCCAAGCTTATAGATACATACCCCAACAGACTTGCAGCTGTAATTGCTGCAAAAGGTGGCTTCACAAAGTATTGACTTTGGGGGTTGAATAGTTATGCACGCTCAAGCTTTCTGTTTTTGTTGTCTTATTTCTTGTTTGTTTCACAAGACAAAATATTTAGCATCTTCAAAGTGGTAGGCATGTTGTGTAAGTAAATCAAATGATACAACCCCCCCAAAAAAATCTATTTTAATTCCAGATTGTAAGGCAACAAAATAGGAAAAATGCCAAGGGGGGTGAATATTTTCGCTCATCTTATTTACAGATTGTAAAAAGCTAACGGAAAGAGGCTGCAAGCACTGAATGAAACAAGCGGAGGATTCAGAAGGGGGGTTTGTAGGGGTATTGTAGGCCAATAGAACAAGATATTCAATGATATCCTGGCTTTCTTAGAACGGACGGCCATTCCACAGAATGAAGCACCCCCATTAACATATTGGTTCTTAAGAAGACATATGATGAAAGATGGGGAGCGGTTCGTTCGATGACGTGTGTGTTGTGATCGCCCCCAGTTTCTTAAAGATGGGCAGAAGGATTTCTTCTAAATGTTTACTTACACAGTAACGTTTCAGAGTGCAAAAAATGACCATTAGCAAGGATAGGGCATGAAACAAAAGAAAGATCTACAACAGCACCAATGACACACAGTGCTCTTGAACAAGGTTGCACTTTCTGTGCCCAATGGCACTTGTTTGGACTTGAAGACCAAACACCACAAAGAAACAAAAGAAAACATCCTATAAGTCACTTTATTTCTTTGAAAGCCTGGTGTGAGCTTTAAGAAGGGCCAAACAAAGTGCCCCCTCCTTGGATTTCAATGCCTTAAAAAGGTCTCATTATATGAGTACAGTACTTCAAAACAAATTCAGCGCATTTCAGCGTGAATAAAGCATAGTATTCAAATCACATTCGGATTGGTGAACTGAGAGGGGCGCGTCTGCCTCCGTTGGTTGCGTCCCGACCAATAGAAGCTGGAAAAGTTGGGAGACTTGATTGAAATATTACACACCTGATTACGACGGGTTTGGGGTAAACCCAAGAGTAAAACCAAAGGGGGAGTAAGCCCCTCGTCATATCTATGCGTACAGCAATGTATCTGAATAACCTACGAACCCCACAAGAAGCTAAGAGGTCTACCGGATATCGCAGAAGCGTTTACACACAAAGCTGAAGGCTACAAACTGAAGGCTAACTCATGATAAAACTTGTGGTTAAAAATGAGATATTTCCATGTGTCTTAAACCCTACTGTGAAAAAAGTATGTGTTTCTGTGTGCGTGTTGGAAAAAGTGTTTGTTTTTGACAGCATATGGTCTTTTGGAGAGCTGTATCAGCTTGGGGGGGATTTAATGAGTGAAGAAGGGGTTGTGGTGCCAGAACTAGAATCCCTGATGGACCAGAGCAGAACCTGGTTCCTAGGTCAGCTGGTGGGGCGCCTCCAGCATCTCCATGAGGAATGTGTCGATAGGGGTGTCACCAATCAGCTTGAAGAAGAACAGGTGCTCCAGGCACTTCAGGCCAATGGAGCGTAGCGCTGGCAGCCGGAGGAGGAGCTTAGCGAACCTGGGGGCGATGGGGGAGAACGAGTGAGGTCAATCATGACGGTGATGTGGGAGTATTGTGTGGATAAGTGCTATAGTATGCCTGTGTGTTTCTCTTGTACCTGCCCTGCTGGTCGGGGTATCTCTGTTTACAATAGGACTCCAGCGATGCGTACACCTTCTCCCTCAGCAATTCCACTTCACTGGAGCTGGACAGGCCCTTGGCATCTGAACGCAGGAACAAACACCGGCATTATAGCACTGAGATGAATTAACGTGTGATTCTTCCTGACATCATGCTATATCTGGGATGAAATGGCTTATCTTGTCTCAAATCATTACCCGGGTTGAAGAGGATGATGGCTCGGAGGCACCCGAGCTCGGTCTTGTCCATCTGCATGTCTCTCATCTTACTGACTAGCTCAGTGAGAACTCTACAACCGGGGTCGAGGAGAAGGTGGTGTGGAAGAGGGAGGAGAGAGCGGGAGGAGATGGGTTAGCATCTTCTCTAGGGTTCACCACAGTTCCACTCAACGATGCAGCAGTCCAATAGAGAAACTAACCAGGGCAGGGGGGCTGGGATACAAGTCTAACATCCTCTTTACACGTTGTATTTACACTTTACACACAATCCACACTTAACCTTGTGAATGATAGAAATTGCAACAAAGCAATAGCGCAAACCACCACGTATTTATAGACTACGGCACATCGCAATAATGTTGGGTAGTGTAATAGTTCAATAAGGAGAGAAGGAACACAAAGGGAGGAAAGTAAGCAGCCTGCGTTTTGTCGACGCTGCGCCAGCAACCAGTCGAGCCTAAGGTCCGACAGAAAAGAGGAGAAACAGAACACAACACTCACTGGAAACACGTGCGGACAAGATACACACGACCCGCTCTTTTACCTGGGCATATTACAGCACTTTCTTTGCCAGATTCGCTCATTCTCAACAACTGGGCCAAGATTTTTTTTTTTTGGGGGGGTGGCGTTATTTGTTTTGTTTGTTGTTGATAGGGGAAGGTGGGTGTGTAGTGATGTCATTACCTGTCAAATATGGCCCCAACCTCTGCATTGTGCGCACTCTCCCTGTGTATGCAATTACAATGTGTTATTACAATGTTATTACACAGTTACATTGTTATTACATTGTCCCCCCTGCGTTGGTTTGGGCCCAGAGGAACAGGTAAGTTAGACTCTGCAGTGCATTTTGGTGCCCGGTGAACCGGTGCCCGGTTCCACTTCTGGGAGTAACAGGCTACAGGCTCTTGTTGATGGAGACTTGACCTGATGAAAAGGTTTAAGTAAAGCACTAAAACTACAGGAAGTAAAGCACCAAAACTACAGGAAGTAAAGCTTGAGGAATGACAAAAATACAAAGATATGACAATGTAACACAGCAACAAATAGATCTGAGACGTTTGAGCAGAGACAAGATCTCGAGGAGAAAACGTTCCTATTGGGTCAGATTGAAACAAGATAAATAGTTCTATGCAGTATTACCCAAGACCTCTGCTTAACTTAACTACTGTAGTGTTTTAGGCATACTTCCTTGTACCATCGATAATTGTCATATACATCTTCCTGGGTAAGTACGCATCATTTAAAACATTCTAAATGCAACTGGTTTATCCCAAATCAGCACAAAAAGGGTTATGTGTATTAGCATGAGCCAATGACAGTAGAGCAGAAGAATAGGAAAATAGAGGAGTGTAATAAATAGGCATCAAAGGAACAATGCAGTAATATGATCAGGACAGTTTAATCATGTTAATTCAATCGATTTTGCATAAATCATAAAAGAATGCAAAGAAAATAATATTGTAATGAATCAAACAAAAAAAGAGAAGTGAGGATAAAAACATGAGAATTGAGAAATGTCAACAAAAATAAAATAAAATAACATTCACTGGACCACAAGGAGGTCTAGATTGCGATGAATCTGAAACAAAAGCCTGCAACCGGTTAATCCAAGATATGCTTAAATTCCTGCGGGAATTGGGAGTCTTGCAGCTTATGAACTATTCATAAAAATGTAGGTTACTGTGTAATAAACAATGAATTCACACCATGTGATGTGGCTACTCTACTGAGTTGGGGAGAGCACGCCTGTTCCTTGAGAGCTGCGATGAGCGCAGGATTTGACTCAAGACAGGTGCCATGCTATTGAATAAAATACTGACATCTGCCAATGTAAAACAGAATAGATGAATGTGTGGCTGTGATTGGGGTGGGGGTATCCTAGTGAAATCAAGGGCTACGTCTACATGAATCATTAGTCGTCAGCGTCCTGGCACGCTGTGTCATTCTAGAGGCAGACTAGGCAGTAAAGGTTCAGCTAGTCAGAGCCAGACACGCAGTCAGCAGAACCCTGGGAAAAAAAGTGCAACGTTCTCCATTCTCCCTTAATTCAGCTCATTTCAACAAAGCATCTGGACTCCAAAGAGAAACGGACATTTAATGAACAGTAAACTGCAACAGGCATAATTGGACACCATTTCAATGCTTCAATGAATTCCTATGACTGGAAGTTATGTTTTACAAACACATGTATGGTAAAGTGTATATATGACGGCGTGTATGATCAAATAAAACAAAACGGCATTTATTGTTTAAACCAATGAACCAAACGCTTTAATCATTCAGAGGCACTTTTTTTCAATCTTTCTCCCTGAAGTTTATGACCTTCTCTTTGAAAATGAACATGCGAAAGGTTGCTTCTATGTCCTTCACTGAGGTCCATCGCACGTGTGTGTGTGTGTGTGCCTGTTACCTGTCGAAGATGGCTCCAACGCCAGCGCTGTGGGCGCTGTTCCTGTGCACATGCAGGCCGGTGGCCAGTAGGATGCCATCTTTCACGCTGATGGAGCGGTGAGAGAAGGAGGCAATCAGCAGCTCGTTCCAACCTGGAGAGAAGAGAGAGACCGGGCCATCCATGTATTTGTGAAGGATCCCCATAAGCTGCTGCCAAGGTAGCAGCTACTCTTCCTGGGGTCCAGCAACATCAAGGCAGTTATATACAATTACAAATATTACATGACTTTGCATTTCATAACAAGTGGCACCTGACCACACGACTGGACGGTAAGTCCAGGTGCGACAAAACCAAGGCCCGTAGGACCTGCAGAGTTGGGAACAAGTCACTATTATTCGAGTCCCAAGCAAGTCTCAAGTCACAAGGTTTGAGTCTCAAATCACAAGGTTCGAGTCTCAAGTCAAGACTCGAGTCAAGTCCAAGTCGTGCATTCTAAGAGCAAATCAAGTTGAGTCATGTTTTTTAAGTCAAGTAAAAAATAAAAAATACAGTGGGGAGAACAAGTATTTGATACACTGCCGATTTTGCAGGTTTTCCTACTTACAAAGCATGTAGAGGTCTGTAATTTTGATCATAGGTACACTTCAACTGTGAGAGACGGAATCTAATACAAAAATCCATAAAATCACATTGTATGATTTTTAAGTAATTAATTTGCATTTTATTGCATGACATAAGTATTTGATCACCTACCAACCAGTAAGAATTCCGGCTCTCACAGACCTGTTAGTTTTTCTTTAAGAAGCCCTCCTGTTCTCCACTCATTACCTGTATTAACTGCACCCGTTTGAACTCGTTACCTGTATAAAAGACACCTGTCCACACACTCAATCAAACAGATCTCACCTCGTGGGGCATCAATGATCATGAGTTAGGTGAGGGATCAGCCCAGAACTACACGGCAGGACCTGGTCAATGACCTGAAGAGAGCTGGGACCACAGTCTCAAAGAAAACCATTAGTAACACACTACGCCGTCATAGATTAAAATCCTGCAGCGCACGCAAGGTCCCCATGCTCAAGCCAGCGCATGTCCAGGCCCGTCTGAAGTTTGCCAATGACGATCTGGCTGATCCAGAGGAGGAATGGGAGAAGGTAATGTGGTCTGATGAGACAAAAATAGAGCTTTTTGGTCTAAACTCCACTCACCATGTTTGGATGAAGAAGGATGAGTACAACCCCAAGAACACCATCCCAACCGTGAAGCATGGAGGTGGAAACATCATTCTTTGGGGATGCTTTTCTGCAAAGGGGACAGGACGACTGCACCATATTGAGGGGAGGATGGATGGGGCCATGTATCGCGAGATCTTGGCCAACAACCTCTTCCCTCAGTAAGAGCATTGAAGATGGGTCGTGGCTGGGTCTTCCAGCATGACAACGACCCGAAACACACAGCCAGGGCAACTAAGGAGTGGCTCCGTAAGAAGCATCTCAAGGTCCTGGAGTGGCCTAGCCAGTCTCCAGACCTGAACCCAATAGAAAATCTTTGGAGGGAGCTGAAAGTCCGTATTGCCCAGCGCCAGCCCCGAAACCTGAATGATCTGGAGAAGGTCTGTATGGAGGAGTGGGCCAAAATCCCTGCTGCAGAGTGTGCAAACCTGGTCAAGAACTACAGGAAACATATAATATCTGTAATTGCAAACAAAGGTTTCTGTACCACATATTAAGTTCTGCTTTTCTGATGTATCAAATACTTATGTCATGCAATAAAATGCTAATTAATTACTTAAAAATCATACAATGTGATTTTATGGATTTTTGTTTTAGATTCTGTCTCTCACAGTTGAAGTGTACCTATGATAAAAATTACAGACCTCTACATGCTTTGTAAGTAGGAAAACCTGCAAAATCGGCAGTGTATCAAATACTTGTTCTCCCAACTGTATATACAAGCAACAACTTTGTCTATTTATTGAGGCTACCAGACAGCCATTTTCATTATTTTGTCTACAACACATTTTGACTATGTAATTGTAAAATAGGGACCTTGTAGCAGGCATGAAATCAGCAGAAGGCAAGGCAGGTTGACTGCTCAGAGTGTAGATTTATTTACAGGTCTTGGTGATCCAATGGTGAAAGCTCCATATCATACCAAATATACAAGTAGATTTACCAAATATATATGAAATATTTAGGACTGACTTATTTCTTGCCACCCATTCTGAAACTGACTGAAGCGCTTTGTTAAGTGTTGCAGTAATTTCCCTCACTGTAGTAGCTGACGTGTATAGTGTTGAGTCATCCGCATACATAGACACTAACCTTTACTCAAGGCCAGTAACGGGCCTAGACAGCTGCCATGGGGAATTCCTGATTCTGCCTGGATTATGTTGGAGAGGCTTCCATTAAAGAGCACCCTCTGTTCTGTTAGACAGGTAACTCTTTATCCACAATATAGCAGGGGGTGTAAAGCCAGAACACATACGTTTATCCAGCAGCAAACTATGATCAATAATGTCAAAAGCTGCACTGAAGTCTAGCAAAACAGCTCCCACAATAAAAAAAAAAAATTCTCAGCCAATCATCAGTCATTTGTGTAAGTGCCGTGCATGTGCCGTCCTTCCCTATAAGTGTGCTGAAAGTCTGTTGTCAATTTGTTTACTGTAAAATAGCATTGTATCTGGTCAAAATGTGAGGCTACTGTATTATAAAAGATAGTCCACGAGGAGAGAGACAGGGTTATCAGCCTATCCATGTACGGCTGTGTTTTAATGAGGTCAAAGCTGAGCAGGGCCGTGCTCATTAGGGTGCAGGAAACAAACTTTTTATTGGATATGTCCAGGTATTCCTCCCTGCTTCAGTTTGCTTTCTTCCATTTGGTGGCAATGAACATGAAAGGCAAAGGCTTTTTGAACGTACCAGCGCGTAGCAGGATGACCTGGTCGTCCAGGGCCAGCTCAGAGAAGTGGGGGACCCTCTTGGCCCACTCCACCAGGGTAAACAGCTGCTTGTCTGCAGCCTGGCAAATGTTGGTGACCGGGTCGTTGGGCTGGAGAGAGAAACAGAGGGAGAGAGACTGGCTTCAACATAGCATACAAAATAGAGACTACAGGCCTTTGGATCACATTTTTAAAAGTGGGTCTGTGGTCTCAGAATCTACTGTATCACAATAAATTGTTGGTGCAGTCGCACAATCCCATGTCTAGAAATAATAATAGACAGTGTGAGGAACGAAGTAAGAGAAATTGCTATGTGTGCATCGCAGGGCCAGATAGTGAGTCACACACAGAAACACACACACACATTTACCGAGCTGCCCTCGGAGGTCCCGTCGGCATGCACCTCGGTCTTCTGCTCTACGGCCATCTCGGCCTCCAGGATCTTTTCCACGGGCATCTCCTCGTTGACGGCGCTGGTCGACTCCGCCTCACTCTCCCGCTCCTTGTTCCTCTGGCGCTCTTCCTGCACGGCTACAGGGGCACAGGAAGGGCCGAGGGAAGGAGAGGAAAAGAGTCGGCGGAGCGAGGAGGAGAAAAGCACAGGAGGGGATGGAGGGTGACAGGGGAAAGAAAGGGAGGGAGTAGGACGGATGGTGAAAAGAGGAAGAAAGGGCAGGAAAAGGCAGAGTGATGGAGAGAGGGGGAGAGAGCAAATGGGAAGCAAAGTGAAGAAAAAAAGAGAAAGGTGAGAGATAAGGGAGGGGAAATAAAAAGGGAGGAGAAATAGGGAAAAAATAAAGAGACCAAGAAAAAAAGTGGAGAAAGAGGGGAATGTAAGTAAAGCAGAGAATAAAGAATGACAGGAAGTGAAAAACAGAGAGCGAGATACACAGATATGTACATTTCCCAGTTAGTTCAAACAACAATGCTTTCTTCACCTTTCACACCAGGGGTCTCAAACTCAAGGCTTTTGGGGGCCACATCAGGCTCGCAAGCTGCTTTCTTATGGCCCCAAAACTGATATCTGATTTCCATCAGCCCTCAAGAGGATTTTCCAATTAGAATCAACACACAAAAAGGTTTCTTCCTATGGCACATTACAAGTTATATATCTTTGGAGTCACCCCAGACCACAAAAACCACAATGTCAGTAATACTGACAACACTAACACTTCCGCTCCACTAGAAGCGTTGCACTGCTTTGCCATTAGCGTTGTGTCAATGTGATGTTGTTCCTGCTACAAGCACATTGTTGCTAGTGGTTGTACTAAATTATTGTGTAATTACACAAGTTGCTTTTGTTTAACTTGTGAACCCAGCTGGTCAATGTAGCTAGCTAGCTAATCTCAGCAAAAAAAGAAACGTCCTCTCACTGTCAACTGCGTTTATTTTCAGCCAACTTAACATGTGTAAATATTTGTATGAAGAAAACAAGATTCAACAACTGAGACATAAACTGAACAAGTTCCACAGACATGTGACTAACAGAAATTGAATAATTTGTCCCTAAACAAAGGGGGGGTCAAAATCAAAAGTATCTGGTGTGGCCACCAGCTGTATTAAGTACTGCAGTGCATCTCATCCTCATGAACTGCACCAGATTTGCCAGTTATTGCTGTGAGATGTCCCCCCACTCTTCCACCAAGGCACCTGCAAGTACCCGGACATTTCTGGGGGGAATGGCCTAAGTCCTCACCCTCCGATCCAACAGGTCCCAAATGTGCTCAATATGATTGAGATCCGGGCTCTTCGCTGGCCATGGCAGAACACTGACATTCCTGTCTTGCAGGAAATCATGCACAGAACGAGCAGTATGGCTGGTGGCATTGTCATGCTGGATGGTCATGTCTGGATGAGCCTGCAGGAAGGGTATCACTTGAGGGAGGAGGATGTCTTCCCTGTAACGCACAGTGTTGAGATTGTCTGCAGTGACAACAAGCTCAGTCCGATAATGCTGTGACACACCGCCCCAGACCATGACGGATCCTCCACCTCCAAATCGATCCCACTCCAGAGTACAGAACTCGGTGTAACTCTCATTCCTTCAACGATAAACGCGAATCCGACAATCACCCCTGGTGAGACAAAACCGCGACTCGTCAGTGAAGAGCACTTTTTGCCAGTCCTGTCTGGTCCAGCAACGGTGGGTTTGTGCCCATAGGCGACGTTGTTGCCAGTGATGTCTGTTGAGGACCTGCCTTACAACAGGCCTACAAGCCCTCAGTCTGCCTCTCTCAGCCTATTGTGGACAGTCTGAGCACTGACTGAGGGATTGTGCGTTCCTGGTGTAACTCGGGCAGTTGTTGTTGCCATCCTGTATCTGTCCCGCAGGTGTGATGTTCAGATGTACCGATCCTGTGCAGGTGTTGTTACACATGGTCTGCCACTGCCAGGATGATCAGCTGTCCGTCCTGTCTCCCTGTAGCGCTGTCTTAGGCGTCTTACAGTACCGACAATTTATTGTCCTGGCAATATCTGCAGTCCTCATGCCTCCTTGCAGCATGCCTAAGGCACGTTCACACAGATGAGCAGGCAACTTACTTTTGGTGTTTTTCAGAGTCAGTAGAAAGACCTCTTTAGTGTCCTAAGTTTTCATAACTGTGACCTTAATTGCATACTGTCTGTAAGCTGTTAGTGTCTTAATGACCGTTCCACAGGTTTATGGTTCATTGAACAAGCATGGGAAAGTGTTTAAACACTTTACAATGAAGATCTGTAAAGTTATTTGCATTTTTACAAATTATCTTTGAAAGACAGGGTCCTGCAAAAGGGAAGTTTCTTTTTTTGCTGAGTTTATTAGCCTCTTGACTTCATAAATCTTTGTACAATAACCAGTGGTGTATAGTCGAGGCCATATGCAACCAAAATCAACTTTATTTCTCATTACTCCAAATCACAAGATAGAGTGAACGCCAAGTATTGAACCTCTGCGATTCTTGAGCTTGGACGCTGACATTGGATGTGATGCAACGTGAGTGCAACACGGGGGGGTGAAGCAGCTTTCATTGATTTAAAAGGAACCATTTCCTCAACGGCTGACGGCAATGCCGGACGACTGATGGCTATAGTGTAGCAGGGCCATAAGGCTTACTTTGCGCCTGATAATTTGAGTTTCAGACCTGTTTCATACCAACAATACATTCTGCAACGTACCTCACACAGAAATGGGCCATCACAACAAAACAACATAAAATATTGTTTCTCACACATCACTCCTTCCCTCCCTCTTTCCTCCTTACATCTCTGTCGTTCATCTTGGACCACTACAGAAGAAGGGAGACGGAGAGAGAAAACGAGAGGAAACAAGAGGGGAGAGAGAGGGGGGCAGGGGTTAGTGTTTACAAGGCTCTCCATCCCCCTCTCTCCACCTCCTTTTCTCACTCTTTCCATCCCCTTTGAGTGCAATCAATACTCCCCCCTCAGAAATGTATATTACAATATTCTAATAAATTCTTAACAGCTCTTAGACATCTTTATTATACATAAATGATTCCAGTGGATTTAAAACAGATATTTGAAATAGTTTCATAGCAAGTAGCCTGTACAATGTTAATACAGCAGGACGGTTGGTGAGTGGAGGTTTTCCGGTTAGGGTCCACCTGACCACACACAAGGTGTCCCATCAATCTTCTTTCTACTTTCTTACTGTAGCAAGTCAGACCCAATTTCAATAAGGATCCTAGCCCTCCCTCCCTCTTCCATCAGCCTCTCCTCTCCCTTGCTCAGTCTCGCTCTTTAGATCTCACATTGCATCCCTCTCAGTCAAGCCTTTACCCTACCTGGTGATAGCGTTGCCCTTTTAATAAGATATATTGAACGCGAGTTGAGGACAGCAGACTGCCGCCCCTGCCCCCCCCCCCCCTACCTTCCCTCTTCATGCCACAGGCCAGGCACTTCTGGTAGCGGCAGTACTGGCAGCGGTTGCGCTGGCGCTTGTCCACCAGGCAGTCCTTGTTGTCCCGGCAGGTGTAGCTCAGGTCCTTGCGCACCGTGCGCTTGAAGAAACCCTTGCAGCCTTCGCAGCTGTACACTCCGTAGTGCTTACCTAGAGAGAGAGAGAGAGAGAGAAACAAAGAGGAAGAGAAAGACAAGAAAGAGGAATGTAAAAAGACATGACAGAAAGAGAGGGAAGAGGGGGATAGAAAAAGGAGGGAAGAGGGGGATAGAAAAAGGAGGGAAGGTAACTTCAGTAACAAACCACTTTCAATAATTCAGGCATAAAGCCTACAGCACATAGTTCTTCAGGTGTGATGGCAATGAAAGTACATGAAGTGTTTCGGTCCGTTTTAGTAAATGCTTCGCACAGACAAGGGAGAGAAGAAGAACAATTCCCTGCTGTTTTTTTAAATTTTATGCAGCTTTTTAAACATGTTCTATGAAGAGGAAAGGAGTAGTTCACCCCAAAATCAAGGGTTATCTGATGTTTCCATACCTCAAGTGGTATAAGTCCATGTAGCCAATGCCATCTGTTGTGTAGATCCCACTATGCACAGCAGAAATCTGTGGGTGTCAATCCCAAATTCATGGGAAAAGAAAGGCGACACACACTACCTAACTAAATTTCATTCAACGCCTGTCAAATTTCGGGCAGAACAATCCTTTAATAAACCAAGCATATCGCACCAGATGTGCTTCTCTCTCCGACAGACCCTCAATCCCAAATCAAAATCCCACCCCAGCCTGTCCTAAAGAGCGAAGAGTAAATAGTTCAACTTGCCTTCTCACAGGCTGGGTGGGATTTTTTGCCATATTGCTTACACCATTCAATTTCTCTCCGATCTCCACCACAAGTGCATAGGGTCTAGGGGCCAATTTGGGACTCACCGGAGGAGCGGTCGCCGCAGATGGCACACAGGCGCTTCTGGGAGAGCATGGGGCCCCCTGGGCTGTGGCCCCCCAGCCCGAACGGAGGCTTCACGTCGTCCGAGCTGCTGACCGCGTGCAGCCCCGACATGGACACTGTGGAGTTGATCTGGAGGCCGAGAGAAAGGGGGGAGGATAGGGGCAGAAGTGAGAGGGGAACTACTGAATTGAAGGGGGTTGGGAGGAAAAGTCACTTATGTGTGACGTACTGGCAGCACATCTGTCATTAGTTCAATTACTTGGAGTCATCGATGCAGAGTTGTCATAAAAAAACATAATTTTACCTTCATGCATTTAACAATGACATACATACTGTCAGTTCCCTCTTTGAGTGGGCTGATTGATCAGTATTAAAGCAACATAAAATTTCCTGTTCGCACGCCCAGGCATCATCGTCTGAGAAAGGAGCATCTGGGCCTCGCCTCCCTCACCCTCAATGCAGTAGAGATTACAGAGCACTTCTCACCATTAAGGTTAAGGTTAAGTGTCAGGGCATCCTCATAGCCTGATTAAATCATGAGGACGTTTGAGTAGAATCAGAGGGAAAAAGTGAAATGGGGGGAGGAGAATGAAAGCGAAAATGCCAGGGAGGGAAAGGAGGAAAAATAACACTGAGAAGGACCATCTGACATGAGAGAAGAAAGAGGGAATAAAACAATTTTGTTTGGATATTCACTACAGTGTTGCCACTGCGAGCCACTTGGACAAATAATATATATATATTTTTTTTATGACAATGTTCACAGATGCACATACATTCAAAGTAGATTTAAAAACTGTACTTTGTGCATGTGAATTTATGCTTTTTATGTATACAGTGCCTTGCGAAAGTATTCGGCCCCCTTGAACTTTGCGACCTTTTGCCACATTTCAGGCTTCAAACATAAAGATATAAAACTGTATTTTTTTGTGAAGAATCAACAACAAGTGGGACACAATCATGAAGTGACACTGTTGTGTCATTGGCAAATTTAATGATGGTGTTGGAGTCGTGCCCGGGCGTGTGAACAGGGAGTACAGGAGGGGACTGAGCACGCAACACTGAGGGGCCCCTGTGTAGAGGATCAGCGTGGCAGATGTGTTGTTACCTACCCTTTAGGAGCTCAGATGCAAAAATGTTATTACCAACGCATCAACAGCCAAGCTGTCTTCGCTGTCGATACGTTGGTAATTACATTTTTGCATCTGAGCTCCAAGAGTGTCCGGCTCTCTTTTATTTTCCAGTTTTTTACTCCGCTAGCCAGCACCTCGCCTAAATAGGTGTGCGTTTCTTTTTCTTATAGACTGTTACCTACCCTTACCACCTGTGGGGCGGCCCGTCAGGAAGTCCAGGATCCAGTTGCAGAGGGAGGTGTTTAGTCCCAGGGGCCTTAGCTTATTGATGAGCTTTGAGGGCACTATGGTGTTGAACGCTGAGCTGTAGTCAATGAATAGCATTCCCACATCCTTTTATCCAGGTGGGAAAGGGCAGTGTGGAGTGCAATAGAGATGGCATCATCTGTGGAGCTGTTAGGGTGGTATGCAAATTGGAGTGGGTCTAGGGTTTCTGGGATAATGGTGTTGATGTGAGCCATGACCAGCCTTTCAAAGCACTTCATGGCTACAGACGTGAGTGCTATGGGTCAGTAGTCATTTAGGCAGGTTACCTTAGTGTTCTTGGGCACAGGGACTATGGTGGTCTGCTTAAAACATGTTGGTATTACAGACTCGGACAGGAAGAGGTTGAAGAGGTTGTCAGTGAAGACACTTGCCAGTTGGTCAGCGCATGCTCGCATTACACGTCCTTGTAATCCGTCTAGCCCTGCGGCCTTGTGAATGTTGACTTGTTTAAAGATCTTACTTACATCCGCTGCGGAGAGCGCAATCACACAGTTGCCCGGAACAGCTGGTGCTCTCATGCATTTTTCCGTGTTATTTGCCTCGAAGCGAGCATAGAAGTAGTTTAGCTCGTCTGGTAGGCTTGTGTCACTGGGCAGCTCTCGGCTGTGCTTCTCTTCGTAGTCTGTAATGGTTTGCAAGCCCTGCCACATCCGTTGAGCGTCGGAGCCAGTGTAGTACGATTCAATCTTAGTCCTGTATTGACACTTTGCCTGTTTGATGGTTTGTCAGAGGGCATAATGGGATTTCTCATCAGCTTCTTGAAAGCGGAAGCTCTAGCCTTTAAGCTCAGTGCGGATGTTGCCTATAATCCATGGCTTCTGGTTTGGGTATGTACGTACAGTCACTGTGGTGGGGATGTCATCGATGCACTTATTGATGAAGCCAATGACTGATGTGTTGTACTCCTCAATGCCATCATTTGATCACTTTTTTATTGACCGAGTCACTGGCGCTTCCTGCCTTATTTTTTGCGTGTAAGCAGGAATCAGGAGGATAGAATTATGGTCAGATTTGCAAAATGGAGGGTGAGGGAGAGCTTTGTTCGCATCTCTGTGTGTGGAGTAACATGCTTAAAGTTTTTCTGCATTAAAGTCCCCGGCCAGTAGGAGCGCCGCCTCTGGATGAGAGTTTTACTGTCAAATCTACCTTCTTGCCCTTTGTGCTGTTGTCTGTGCCCAATAACATTTGTTACCGTGTTTTGTGCTGCTACCATGTTGTGTTTCTACCATGTTGTTGTCATGTTGTGTTGCTACCATGCTGTGTTGTCATGTGTTGCTGCCATGCTGTTGTTGTCTCAGGTCTCTCTTTATGTAGAGTTGTGGTGCCTCTCTTGTCGTGATGTGTGTTTTTTGTCCTATATTTGTATTTTATTTAGAATCCCTGCCCACCTCATGTTTCAGCATGATAATGCACGGTCCTATGTCGCAAGGATCTGTACACAATTCCTAGAAGCGGAAAATGTCCCGATATGTAACTGTATCAATTTGTCCCCCATCACCATTGCCCTACAACATAAATCACAGTATATAGCAAAGATTGGGGGCCATAAAATAGCAGCCAAGGTTTATTTACCATAAAAGTGCTCTCAACAAGTGATATTCTTCTCAACCAATCACCAAAGAGGCAAGTGGTGGGAGAGACGCACATGTTGAATGCAGCCTATATAGTCACACTTGGTTATCACAGGCCACTAGTGTAAAGCAGCATTTATTGACCCATAATGCTAACTTCCCATCTCTGAATGGCCCTGAGAGGTGATGGATGAAAGATAAAGGCAGAAGGAGAGGAGTGGTAGAATAGAAGTGTTAGCTACCTGTCTGGAACTCAGGGCTCACCTGGGGACTGCTAATGGGGCCGTAGCCCACCGAGGGTGTCCCGGGCAGGCATGGCGACCCCAAAGAGGAGCTGATGACAGAGAAGGGCGAGCCCATGCTGCTGGTGGGGCTGTTGACGTCCGAGGTGAAGGGCGGCAGAGATGTCATGGCGGCAGCTGTGGGGGTCAGGGGGGGTGAGTGCAGGCCCGAGGGAGGGGAGGACACAGAGGAGCTGTCTGGGCTGCGGGAATCTGGTGAAAATGACAGGGATTACATGGCAGAGAGTGATGATACCCTACATACAACTCAAGTTTAAGAAAATATCATTATTGATAGTTTTCCTAGCTACAATGAAGTTAGTCGCCATAACCTAGCTCAACACCAACAATTTAAAATAGGCCACCAAAATACTTCTAATCTCAATTAAAAGACAAATACAGTATAGTGCAGTGGTCACCAACTGGTAGATCTTCAATGCCTTCCTAGTCGATCAACAAACATTTCTGTAGAAAAGTCCACTCCTTTTATTTGTTGCGGTGTTGGCGGTCAAAAGCCCTGCGCAACGGGTAGGCAAAGTGTTCCCATTTCCAACCATTTCATTTGTCTGAAAAGACTAACTCTGCCTAGCCGGCAGATCCGTGGCTAAATCGAGTGTGCCTTCTGCGCTGGCCAATCGGATAGCTCACAACACCGCGTACGGCTTCCACGACCCTGGCCACAGCAAAGTTTGATACAAGCCTACATGAGATTTCATAACTTTAAAACCATGACCAGAGAGAGACTGTGAATACAGCAAAGAGCATCTGTTTCTATGAGCGAGTTCATGTCGAAGGTTATTCAGCACTGTCAACACTATTCCAAAACATACCATGAGCTTCTCCCTACTATGAGTAGCCAAGTGTATCCGATAACCCTGCGTTTTTAAAAAATTTTTAAAATATTTTATTTTTGCATTTTCCAATTAAGAACAAAAGTGAAAAAATATTAAGCAAAAAAATAAAATAATTATAATTATATATACAAACATACAATAAATAAGTAATAATAAAGAGTAAAATAAAAATGAATAATGAGACATTAGATCATATGGTCACCTGCCGTAAACTACATATTATACATTACGTGTGAAACATTGGGGGGAGATTCTCCATAGAGTCAATAAAATGTTGCCAAATTCTGTAAAATGTCTTTAACTTATTCCTCAAGCAGTAAGAGATTTTCTCCAGTGGGATACAACTATTAACTTCCGATAGCCACATTGCAACAGGCAGGGAGGAATCTGATTTACATTTCAAGGCAATACATTTCTTGGCAATCACTAGCAATATTTCTGTTAGCTTTATAGTATGGCTTTGCCTAAGATTGGTGTTAAAGTTACCTAGTAGACAGACCTCCGGGTCTAAAGGGAATGCAACCCCATGAATTGAGGATATGGTATCGCATACCCCCTGCCAGAAACCATTTTGAACACTGCCAAGTGGAATGGAGGAATGTTCCTTCATCTGAGCCACATCTAAAACATAGGGAGGAGATATCAGGGTTGAACTTGTGCAGTCTAGATGGGGTGATATAGAGCTGATGGAGGAAATTAAACTGTAACACCATCCATGCATAGGTCACTCCATAGATCCTCATCAAGATCAATACCCAGATCTTTTTCCCATCTAAGTCGGGGTTTATCTAGCCCAGGCAGTGTTAGTCCTGACATAAGAGCATCGTAAACACGGGAAATGGTCTTGCGTGGCAGAGTTGTTCAATAGGTGACATCTTAGGTAGGTTCCATTGTCCCTTCAGAGTCACCCTAATAAAGTTTTGTAGTTGTAGGTAGCTAAAGAAGTCCCTGTTAGGCAAGTGGTATTTCTGTTTCAGCTGATCAAAAGACATAAAGAACTCCCTCCTCGTAACAATGTTCCAGAAGAGTGATCCCCTTATCAGACCATGGTCTAAAGTTTCTATTCTGGAAAAATATAGGGATCAATCTATTGTTCCATAAAGGGGTTTTAGGGGAAAGGAATCCCCCTCGTCTGAACAGCCCATGCAGTTTGCACCATGACAGGACAGAATGTATAGTTGTCTGGGAATGATTTGACGGCCCCCTTGACCGTAATTCAAGTGTCAGTTTATCCAGGCCAACCCTAGGGGTTTTGCCGTGCCAGATAAACCATCTGGTCAGCTTGTCGAGAGAGGAAAAGAATGCTGCGGGAACAGGGATAGGGAGAGATTGAAACAAATATAGAAATCTGGGCAGAACATTCATTTTAACTACATTGATTCTACCCAGTAGAGTGAGCGGCAAGTCCATCCATTTACAAAGGTCACCTTCCACCTTTTGCAATAAACTGGCCAGATTGAGTTTATAGAGGTTGTTCAGATTACCATCCACCATTATGCCCAAATATGTGAAGCCCATAGGCGACCATCTAAAAGGAAACTTGTGCTTGATTGTATGATGGTCAAAGACAGACAACGGTAAGATTTCGCTTTTATCAAAACTGACCTTATATCCCAAGAAAGAACTATAACACTGTAGTAGGATCTGCAAGTGAAAGAGGGAATGTTCTGGGTTTGTTAGAAATAAGATAAGGTCATCCGCAAAGAGTGATAATTTATGGGTATGGGGGCCCACCTCTAAGCCATGTATGTCAGGGCACGTTCTAATTGCCTCAGCCAACGGTTTGATGGCGAGGGCAAAGAGGTGGGGGCTAGTTGGGCAACCTTGTCTGTTCCCCCTATAAAGAGGGAAAGAGGAAGAAGTAATCCCATTGGTAGCAATCCTAGCTTTAGGAGATTTGTAGAGTGATTTTATCAAATTTACAAACACGGTACCTAAACCAAACTCTTCCAAGACGCGAAAGAAGTATGGCCATTCAACCCTATCAAAGACCTTTTCAGCATCGAGGGAGATTTCGACACTAGGTATTTTGTTTTTGTTAGCAAGGTGAATTATATCAAAGAACCTTCTGAGATTATTGGAGGACAATCTATTAATTATGAAGCCAGTCTGATCTGGGTTGACCAACAGGGGAAGACATGACTCCATTCTCTTAGATAGCATCTTGGTGACCAGTTTACAATCCGTGTTAAGGAGAGAGATTGGTCTATAGGAGGCGCACTTTAGCGGGGTTTTCCCTTTCTTGTGGATTACAGTAATCACTGCTTGAGAGAAAGACACTGGAAAGCGGTTGTCTTCCCAAGCTTTTTAAAGTACCTCCATAAGATAGGTGACCAACAGCTCCCTAAATTTGTTATAGAACTCTGGAGGGAAGCCATCCTCCCCAGGAGATTTATTAGAAGGTAAGGATTTAATGGCCTCCAACAATTCAGGAACTGAGAAGTGTTCACTCAGGCGCTCTCTGTCTTCCTCTGACAGGCATTGGAGGTTGAGAGAGGAGAAAATGGAGTCTCTCTCTGATTGCTTGATTGGGAAGTGTAGAGGTCTTCATAGTATTTTTTTTAAGTATTATTAATTTCAGTAGGGTCGAAAGATATCTCATTAGTAAGAGTTTCTATAGCATTAATCGTCCTCTTACTTTCCTCTGCTTTCAGTTGCCATGCCAATACTTTGTGAGCTTTCTCTCCAAGCTCGTAATAACGCTGTTTTGATTTATTGATGGCCCTCTCAGCTTGATATGTGTTCAGAATATTATATTTCAGTTTTTTATTTACCAAAAGCCTATATATATCTTTAGTCGGGCCTCTTTGGTAGGTTTTCTCTAGCTCAGAGATTTCAGATTCAAGGGCACTCAGTTCCACACTGTGTTTTCTCTTCAGCCCTTTAGTATAGGAATAACCCTGCGTTTTTATTATTATTAGTGGCTCCCGTATGTCTATTTTAATATGAATAAATATTTCACTTTCTCTGGTCATTGGAACAACATGAATTTGTGCAGAAGGAAGATGAGGTGCGACTCAAGTTTAGCCATTAGGTGGAAGATGATATCCCCTCTCTCTGGTCAGTCTCACCTTTATTTAACCAGGCAAGTCAGCTAAGAACAAATTCTTATTTACATAGACGGCCTACCCCGGCCATACCCGGACGACGTTGTGCCAATTGTGTGCCGCCCTATGGGACTCCCAATCACGGCCGGATGTGATAGGAGCCCCGCAAAAAAGGAGAGAGCAGGGACTGCTGCTCTCTCCCTTCCTCTGCTGAGACTAATGACATGTTCAATACAACTGGCAACTCGGAAATCTCAGACTTCCGTGCGTTCAAGACAACTGGGAACTCAGGAAAAAAAGTTCCCGGTTCTCAGTCGAGTTCCCAGTTGTCTTGAAAGCACCATGACCATCAGATGAGTGGTACCATCGATCCAGTAAAATAAAAAAGCTAATTATTTGCGAATCATTTCAATTTATGCTCAACTGTGGCTCACAGGTGCTACACCAACTGATCTATTTTGTTATCAAAGCTCGAGTTTTGAAATATAATATGGTCTGAGAAGGACAATATTGGCAGGCCAGGCATATAGTCAATATGCTGTGATAATGTATTAGGCAGACTGCACAAACCTCATTCTTACAGAACTGTTTTAAATTAAGTCAATGTTAAATTTTTAAAGAAAGAAATCTGAGCGATAGATCTCGGCTGGCTTTTTCATTTTTGGTACTTTTACACCTTTTTCTCCCCAATATACAGTCTTGTCCCATCGCTGCAACTCCTGTACGGACTCCGGAGAGGCGAAGGTCGAAAGCCATGTGTCTTCCGAAACACGACCCCGCCAAGCCGCACTGCTTCTTGACACATGCTTGCTTAACTCAGAAGCCAGCTGCACCAATGCGTCTCCTCCGTACAGCTGGCGACCGAAATCAGCGTGCATGCACCAGGCCGCCACAAGGAGTTGCTAGAGCGAGATGGGACAAGGACATCCCAGCCGGCCAAACACTCCCCTAACCCGGACGACACTGGGCCTCATAGGTCTCCCGGTCGCGGCCGGCTGCGACACAGCCCGGGATCAAACACGGATCTGTAGTGACGCCTCTAGCACTGCAGTGCCTTAGACCGCTGTGCCACCCAGGAGGCCCACGGCTTGCTTTTTGACTGACCGGTTGGCTGGCTTCAGGACCATGCAGACGGCTCAGAGCAGGGCGGGAAGGCTGTTTGCCCGGCTGGCTGGCTTTAGGACAGCGTATAGATGCAGCTCTGCATTAAACAGTGCAACTTCTCTCAAAACAGTGCGGAGGTGAAGATGGCAGTAGATGGCTAGTTAACTGCTGTTTGACTTGACATGAAACTAAACTAGAGTTTTTTAACCCGGTGCTGAGCTACTGCGTAGCAGCTAATTGCTATATGACACGTGTTGTAGAATGTTAAGTTCCCTATCAACTGAGGTGAATGAAGTTACAGCAGCCAATGTGATAATGGCTGGAGTCAATTTATTATCATATTTTTTTGCATTTGGAGTTTTTACAGTGTAGAAATACAATAAATGAGCTTCAACTTTATAATACCCCCCTCCAACCCCTCCCATGTCACTTTGCCATACCCTAGGTTTAGCTGAAATGAAGCTAGGCCTTATATACATCTCTGGGAATAATTATGTATAAGCAATAATTAATAACAAAACCACGTTTCCATCCAACCATTTAATGCGGATGAATTACCTGACAAGAAAAAAGTAATGACCGGCTGATGGAAACATGAAATGCTGTTACAAATTTAAAATGCCGACAGACAATTTGTTCATTTAACATGGTGGGATCTTTTTGTGTGCAAATATAATGTGGTCTTCCCACTACGACTCGGGAAAGCATGCAGTTTATTAGGCTACAGATGAAATACATTCACAAGGTGGTGAATGTGCAAGGTGATGACGAGTTTGATGCTCCTTTTGAATAAATATCGAGGGTCTTACTCTGATGACATGATGATCGATGCTTGGCTGCCGTTTGATATATACAAATAATGTTGCTCTTATCCATAATAATCTCAATGTAGGTAGCCTACCCGTACTGTATCTGCGAGCTGTTGGCTAGAGCGTATGTACCAAGACCAGAGAGGGCACATTTGCTATATAAGGGTTTACGTGACAAAACCATCAGTTGAAAATGCGATCGACAAGTATACAGACCCCTTGACATTTTCCACAATGTTGTGTTACAAAGTGGGATAAAAATGAATTGAATTGTCATTTTTTTGCCAACGATCTACACAAAATACTCTGTAATGTCAAAGTTGAAGAAAAAGTAACTTTTTTAATCAATGGAAAATAAAACAAATATATCTTGATATATTGATAATCCACACAGGTGGATTGTATTTATCATCATTAGTCATTTAGGTCAACATTGGATCATTCAGAGATCCTCACTGAACTTCTGGAGAGAGTTTGCTGCACTGAAAGTAAAGGGGCTGAATAATTTTGCACGCCCAATTTTTCTGTTTTTGATTTGTTAAAAAAGTTTGAAATATCCAATAAATGTCGTTCCACTTCATGATTGTGTCCCACTTGTTGTTGATTCTTCACAAAAAAATACAGTTTTATATCTTTATGTTTGAAGCCTGAAATGTGGCAAAAGGTCGCAAAGTTCAAGGGGGCCGAATACTTTCGCAAGGCACTGTATCTTGATTAGATAAGTATTCAACCCCGAGTCAATACATGATAGAATAACCTTTGGCAGCTATTACAGTTGTGAGTCTTTCTAAATCGAAGATATTTGCACACCTGGATTGTACATTTTTTTTTATTTTTATATTCAAGCTCTGTGAAGTCGGTTGTTGATCACTGATAGACTGCCATTTAAGTATTGCCATAGATTTTTAAGTCAAAACTGTATCTAGGCCACTCAAGATCAGTCAATATCGTCTTGGTAAGTAACTCCAGTCTATATTAGGCCTTGTGTTTTAGGTAATTGTTCTGCTGAAAGTAACATAACATTGTTTAAATCAATTCAAACTTGATTTGTCACATGCTCCGAATACAATAGGTTTAGACCTTATAGGGAAATGCTTGCTTACAAGCCCTTAACCAACAATGCTTTTAAGAAGTTAAGAAAAAAAATGAACTAAAAAAATAGATAATAAATAGCAAATAAAAGTAGCAAATAATTAAACAGCCACAGTAAAATAACAATAGCGAGGCTATATACAAGGGTTACCGGTACAGAGTCAATGTGCGGGGGCACCGGTTATTCAAGGTAATATGTACATGTAGGTAGAGTTAAAGTGACTATGCATAGATAATAAACAGAGAGTAGCAGCAGCGTGAAAGAGGGGTCTGGGTAGCCCTTTGATTAGCTGTTCAGGAGTCTTATGGCTTGGCGGTAGAAGCTGTTAAGAAGCCTTTTGGACCTAGACTTGGCGCCCCGGTACCGCATGCCGTGCGGTAGCAGAGGGAACAGTCAATGACTACGGTATCTCCAAGTGTCTGGTGGAATACAGATTTAACCAGGTTTTCCTCTAGGATTTTGCTTGTGCTTAGCTCTATTCCATTTCTTTTTACCCTAAAAAACTCCCTAGTCCTTGCCGGTCACAAGAATACCTATAAAATGACGCAGCTACACCATTCTTGAAAATATGAAGAGTGGTACTCAGTGATGTGTTTGATTTGCCCCGTATATAACTTTTTGCCCTGAATACAACTTTTTTGCAGTCTTACTTTAGTGCTTTATTGCAAACAGGATGCATGTTTTGGATTATTTTTTATTCTGTACAGGCTTCCTTTTCCCTGTTATTTCTGTTAGTATTGTGGAATAACTACAATGTTGTTGATCCATCCTCAGTTTTCTCCTATCACAGCCATTAAACTCTGATTTAAAATCACCATTGGCCTCATGGTGAAATAACTCGAATTAGAAAGGGTGCCTGTGTCTTTATAGTGACACACTGTCCCAAGAGTAATTAATAAATGCTTGAAGGGATATTCAATGTCTGCTTCTATTTTTTTTACCCACCTACCAATAGGTGCCCTTCATTGGAAACCATTGGAAAACTTCCCTCGTCTTTGTAGTTGAATCGGTGCTTGAAATTCACTGCTCGACTGAGGGACCTTACAGATAATTGTATGTGTGGGGTACAGCAATGGGGCAGTCATTGAAAAATCAGGTTAAACACTATTATTGTACACAGATGGAGTCTATGCAACTTATTAAACACATTTCTACTCCTGAACTAATTTAGGTTTGCCATAATAAAAGGGCTGAATACTTGACTCAAGACATTTCAGCTTTTCATTTTTTATTAATTTGTAAACATTTCGAAAAACAAAATTCCCCTGTGACATAGGGTATTATGTGTAGATCAGTGACAAAATCTAAATGTAATACATTTTAAATTCAGGCTGTAACACAATGTGGAAAAAGTCAAGGGGAGGTGGGGTACTTTTTGAAGGCACTGTTAGAAAACTAAATTCAGCAACAATACAGTAAAATGTACAGAAAAAAAAATATCACAATACATCAAACCATTGCCTACTAATACAAAACAAGAGATTAAGCAATTAATTTTGTATTTATTTATTTATCCTTTATTTAACTAGGCAAGTCAGTTAAGAATAAATTCTTATTTACAATGACGGCCTACACCATCATAAATCATAAAATGCTAGCTCGAATAGGTAGGTCTTTAGTTGTGTTTTAAAAAAGGAAGTTGAAGCTGCCTCCTTGACATGTGTAGGTCACCCATGATGCACAGGCTTGTAGCTGGTGTGACCAGCCTGTTTGAGTCTGACAATCGTAGTGTGCGTGCAGGAGAATAGTTCTCTACACGTTGGCATATGTATTTAGGGGCATATGTATTTAGGTGCATCACCCTTGAGGGCCTGTATTGAACAGGAAGCCAATGGAGGTTGAATAAAGCAGAGTAGTTTGATTCATCTAGTATTTAAACAATTAATTGGTGTATATACAGCCTGAAACTAATGACTGTAAAATCGTGTAAATGTTCCTTACAAGCCAGAATGTTGAATAATATTACATTTGAACTTAATCTACCAGTTGTCTGTGGTGTTGGTCCTTCAGATGTTCGAAATACGAGACAAAATATCAACTGGAAAGTAATTGCTTATTGTGAAGAGCGCCGGTAGTGAAGTTTCTATTATCACCTGGCACGTGCAAAACCATGTAAATACCTGATGACTTCAGTTCACGCGATGCATGCACACGTTTGCTCATGACCGAAGGCATGTGCACAAGATGGAAGTACACTGCTCAAAAAAATAAAGGGAACACTAAAATAACACATCCTAGATCTGAATGAATGAAATATTCTTATTAAATACTTTTTTCTTTACATAGTTGAATGTGCTGACAACAAAATCACACAAAAATGATCAGTGGAAATCAAATGTATCAACCCATGGAGGTCTGGATTTAGAGTCACACTCAAAATGAAAGTGGAAAACCACACTACAGGCTGATCCAACTTTGATGTAATGTCCTTAAAACAAGTCAAAATGAGGCTCAGTAGTGTGTGTGTGGCCTCCACGTGCTTGTATGACCTCCCTACAACGCCTGGGCATGCTCCTGATGAGGTGGCGGATGGTCTCCTGAGGGATCTCCTCCCAGACCTGGAGTAAAGCATCCGCCAACTCCTGGACAGTCTGTGGTGTAACATGGCGTTGGTGGATGGAGCGAGACATGATGTCCCAGATGTGCTCAATTGGATTCAGGTCTGGGGAACGGGCGGGCCAGTCCATAGCATCAATGCCTTCCTCTTGCAGGAACTGCTGACACACTCCAGCCACATGAGGTCTAGCATTGTCTTGCATTAGGAGGAACCCAGGGCCAACCTCACCAGCATATGGTCTCACAAGGGGTCTGAGGATCTCATCTCGGTACCTAATGGCAGTCAGGCTACCTCTGGCGGGCACATGGAGGGCTGTGCGGCCCCCCAAAGAAATGCCACCCCACACCATGACTGACCCACCGCCAAACCGGTCATGCTGGAGGATGTTGCAGGCAGCAGAATGTTCTCCACAGCGTCTCCAGACTGTGTCACGTCTGTCACGTGCTCAGTGTGAACCTGCTTTCATCTGTGAAGAGCACAGGGCGCCAGTGGCGAATTTGCCAATCTTGGTGTTCTCTGGCAAATGAAAAACGTCCTGCACGGTGTTGGGCTGTAAGCACAACCCACACCTGTGGACGTCGGGCCCTCATACCACCCTCATGGAGTCTGTTAATGACCGTTTGAGCAGGCACATGCACATTTGTGGCCTGCTGAAGGTCATTTTGCAGGGCTCTGGCAGTGCTCCTCCTGCTCCTCCTTGCACAAAGGCAGAGGTAGCGGTCCTACTGCTGGGTTGTTGCCCTCCTCCACGTCTCCTGATGTACTGGCCTGTCTCCTGGTAGCGCCTCCATGCTCTGGACACTACGCTGACAGACACAGCAAACCTTCTTGCCACAGCTCGCATTGATGTTCCATCCTGGATGAGCTGCACTACCTGAGCCACTTGTGTGGGTTGTAGACTCCATCTCATGCTACCACTAGAGTGAAAGCACCGCCAGCATTCAAAAGTGACCAAAACATCAGCCAGGAAGCATAGGAACTGAGAAGTGGTCTGTGGTCCCCACCTGCAGAACCACTCCTTTATTGGGGGTGTCTTGCTAATTGCCTATAATTTCCACCTGTTGTCTATTCCATTTGCACAACAGCATTTGAAATTTATTGTCAATCAGTGTTGCTTCCTAAGTGGACAGTTTGATTTCACAGAAGTGTGATTGACTTGGAGTTACATTGTGTTGTTTAAGTGTTCCCTTTATTTTTTTGAGCAGTGTACATTTATGCAAAGCCCGCATACTTACTGAAGTCAAGTTTTATAGGGCTTATGTACGGGATACACATGGTGTACACAGTCCAACTAAACGCTTACTTGCAGGTTCCTTCTCGACAATGCAACAATAAGAAATAGTAAAATATAAGAATACAAAGTCAAAGGCTCAGTAGAATAGTTAATACAGGAAGGCACAATGTATAGTCCAATATTTCCACGTGTTTAGGGGAAGGGAGGATTGGGGGCAAGTGTTTAAATTGCGCAGTATTTAGTACTCATAATAAGAGTCTGGTAGCAGCAGTTGTGATGTATGAGTGTGAGTATCTGTGTGTGAGTGCATGTATGCGGAGAGTCAGTGCAGAAAGAAACTGTCTCGGAGCCTGTTGATATCAGACATACTCCAATGCTGTCTGCCCGACGGTAGGAGAGTGAACACCTCGGGGCTGTGGTCCTTGATGCTGATGGCTTTCCTCAGGCCCTGTTTCGAGTAGACTTCCTGGATGGGTGGGAGCACGGTCCCAATTATGTACTTGTGTCTCCTGACCCCTCCTGTCTCAGCCTCCAGTATTTATGCTGTAGTAGTTTATGTGTTGGGGGGCTAGGGTCAGTCTGTTATATCTGGAGTATTTCTCCAGTGTTCTGTGTGAATTTAAGTGTGCTCTCTCTAATTCTCTCTCTCTCTCGGAGGACCTGAGCCCTAGGACCAAGCCTCAGGACCACCTGGCATGATGACTCCTTGCTGTCCCCAGTCTACCTGGCCGTGCTGCTGCTCCAGTTTTAACTGTTCTGCCTGCGGCTATGGAACCCTGACCTGTTCACCGGATGTGCTACCTATCCCAGACCTGCTGTTTTCAACTCTCTAGAGACAGCAGGAGCGGTAGAGATACTCTCAATGATCGGCTATGAAAAGCCAACTGACATTTACTCCTGAGGTGCTGACCTGTTGCACCCTCGACAACCACTGTGATTATTATTATTTGACCATGCTGGTCATTTATGAACATTTGAACATCTTGGCCATGTTCTGTTATAATCTCCACCCGGCACAGCCAGAAGAGGACTGGCCACCCCTCATAGCCTTGTTCTTCTCTAGGTTTCTTCCTAGGTTTTGGCCTTTCTAGGGAGTTTTTCCTAGCCACTGTGCTTCTACACCTGCATTGCTTGCTGTTTGGGGTTTTAGGCTGGGTTTCTGTACAGCACTTTGAGATATCAGCTGATGTAAGAAGGGCTACATAAATAGATTTGATACTTGTGTCAGCGGGTGTTTACATGGTTTTGTGCCAGCTGATAGACATTTCTCATTCAGTACCGGCACTCTAAAACAGTTGGGTAAACAATACTTTCCTATTAAATGTCGATCATCTGAAGGACTTACACCACAGACAACCGGTAAATTCAAATATATTTAATTCAACATTCTGGCTTGAAAGGAACATTTACACAATTTAGCGGTCATTATTTTCAAGCAGTATATACAAATAATTGTGTATTAAATGCTAAATAATCCGACACAATTGGAGTGATCTGGGTTTTTGTGTAGTTTGTGAGAGCATCCTGGTAGCTATAGCTAACGAAGCTATTCAGTAAGGTAACTTAGTAACTTGTTATGCCTTGAGCCAAGTCAAATAGTTAGCAAGCATCGTTAATGCACGAGCTAACTAGTATAGTTAACCACTGGAACATAAAGACAAAGTGTAAACATGGAATGACAGCTAGCGAACTTCATTCGAAAACACCGATGGCCTTCTTACCTCTGCTGTCGCCCATGACTGCCTCCTTGGTGGAAAAGACGCGCTGTGACACCGATAGACGTGCTTCAATCACCCTGCTACCCAACTCAAGACCGCGGACTGAGTGAGGCCCGGGCCAGAGTCGTTTTGGGGGACCAAAAACAGGTCTGAAAGAAAATCCAAAACAAAATAATGAAATAACAGCCGCAAATGTCTAAATTTGACAGCCAAGTCTTTCCTAACATGAGCCATGAAGACCCATACTCATTAGTGTGTGTGTGCATTTTGGCCAAGAAGCATAAAGTTATCGTTTGCTGGCTAACTAGCTTAGCCCGACTGGGTAACAAAACAAGCTAATAACAAACCACTTAGCAAGCTAACGTTAGCTATCTACAATGACTATCTAACTAGATTGCTACAAACGCTGAGTCGACAAAATATTGGCCTGTAGACAGTGCAGCCATAAAGGAATGAACGTTTTGTATCATTGGTACAGCTAGCAACCGAGCTAGCTGGCTAGCGTAGTGCAACAACCAATCAGAGAGAACTCGCAGTGATAACGTTAGTTGGTCAGTTTGGAAACAATTCATATTAGCTATTCATTTCCCCAGCAGCGTTAATGCTAAAACAAACTATGCTATGCATCAACAATAATTATAATAATTATAGCCAGCTACTAACGTTCTTGATCGTGCAGTTTCTTCGCATGAAAATATATGGTGGTAGGTCAGGCAGGCCACGAGTTCTTCCTCTCTCCCCACTTTCCCTCGTCGTCAGTCCTCCCTTCCCCTGCCCTGCTGCCTGTGGTTGACTGAGTAACGGTAGCTACTGTACCAAAGACAATACAGTCTGAAGAGGTTTTGTAATTTAAAAAATACCATAAATCTGAACGTCTGTAATGAGCATTATGATGCATTTACATGACACTTTAATAACATGCAGCCAGGTTCCCCATTAACATTACATGGGGAATATTAACACTGGGGCCTCTCAATGGTGTGTACTTAGTCCCCTCCTGTATTCCCTGTTCACCCATGACTGCGTAGCCAAACATGACTCCAACACCATCATTATGTTTGCTGACGACACAACAGTGGTAGGCCTGTTCACAGACAACGATGAGACGGCCTATAGGGAGGAGGTCAGAGAACTGTCAGTGCGGTGCCAAGACAACAACCTCTCCCTCAATGTGAGCAAGACAAAGGAGGTCATCGTGGATGACGGGGCTGTAGTGGAGCAGGTCGAGAGTTTCAAGTTCCTTGGTGTCCACATCACCAACAAACTATCATGGTCCAAACATACCATGACAGTCGTGAAGAGGGCACGACAAAACCTTTTCCTCCTCAGGAGACTGAAAAGATTTGTCATGGGTCCCCAGTTCCTCAAAAGGTTCTACAGCTGCACCATCGAGAGCATCCTGACCGGACTCCAGTCACCCAAGTCATAGACTGTTTTCTCTGTTACTGCACGGGAATCGGTACCAGAGCGCCAAATCTAGGACCAAAAGGTTCCTCAACAGTTTCTACCCCCAAGCCATTCGACAGCTGAACAATTCATAAAAATCGTCACCAGACAATTTACATTGACCCACCCCCCCTCCCATCTTGTACACTGCTGCTACTCGCTGTTTGTTTGTTACCTATGCATAGTCACTTTGCCCACCTACATATACAGATTACCTCAACTAGCCTGTACCCCTGTACACTGACTCGGTACCGGTGCTGTATATAGCCTCATTATTCTTATTCTTATTGTGTTACTTTTTATTATTCCTTTTTATTTTAGCCTACTTGGTAAATATTTTCCTCTTCTTGAACTGCACTGTTGGTTAAGGGCTTGTAAGTAAGTATTTCACGGTAAAGTCTACACTTGTTGTATTAGCGCATGTGGCAAATAAAGTTTGATTTGATTTAAATAATGGTATGTAACTGAATGTCTAGAATTAGAACAACATTCAAAATTCTAATAGTTGGCCAAACTCTAAATATATACTGCTTCTCCAATATAGTGGTTGGTTGTTTAGCAACAAAACTGACATGTGTGTAAATGGGGTAGAACAGACATAAATAAATGGAACAAAACAACAAAACATAAATAAATGAACAATGAGCACTAGTCTCTCAAATACATTGTTACAATTCTAACCATATTAGCATAGACTTGACATCAGTCAACACCTCCAAACAAGACAGGGTATTGTAGTGACCTTTCATAGACAGCTGTGTGTTATGAGTTATGCTGTTCATTTGTTGTGTTGTACTTTCATTTTTTTAGGGGGTCGGATCAGCTTTAGTATTGTGGATAGATTGTCTCAATGTAATTGTCTGCATCATTTCCAATCCCCTATACATTTTTGGGGGGTAAATATATATATTTATAAACAATAACACTTAGGCTTCTACTTCCAGCTTATACATACTATATACATTTTCTAGACACAATCTATTTTACAATAGTTATATTTTGTTTATTTTTTGTCCTGGCCTCTATTTCTGATGTCCATCCAGTTTGATTTCTATTTACCATATATTTACCAGGCTTTCCGAATACACTGTATTTGAACATTTTATTCATCCTTCATTCCGTTCAGTCAGTCAGAGTGTTATCTATTCAGTCATTTGTCCGAGTTTCAATAGGAACTAAATCAAAGAGAATAAAACAGCCTTATCCATTAGTTTATTGAAATCCATGTGTGTATTCAAAATGTTCTAAATTCTCCAAAGGGCTTTAGCCTGTCACTTTAATAATTCAATGTTTAATTTAGGCCTATGCAAATGTAAAAAAAATAGGCCTTCAACTTGTGTACTTTGCAATTTAGGCTATCATTTTTGCTACTGGTGTTTTTTCGGGAATCATTTTAGAACTCTATTTGTGTTTTATAACTTTTTATTATAGAGCTCCCCTGAGAAAGAGTCTCTCACAGGCCTCTAAATAGAGCCTCTAAATGTATTTAATCAAAATAGGTGAAGAAGCATGTGCAGCGGCTGATAGGGAAAACTGGTCTGGCAATAATTATAGGCTATAGATAGTCTTGACCATTAGGGACCCCTTGGCTATTTCACTCAGGACAGGTTATAGCCACGACTTAATCAAAATGTTAATTTGTCTCATTTATTGATATGGATATAGCCTCTGCGTGATGGGGTTGTGCAGCGCAAATGGTTATAACAAACCTACATAGGCCGTAAATTGTAAATAAAAATTTGTTCTTAACTGACTTGCCTAGTTAAATAAAGGTTAAATAAACATACAGAGTGGAATTCACGAATACAACAGTCAAAATGCCTGATATAAGGACTACAGTCTATGCTCCAAAATACTGGAAAAATGTTGATTCATTAGGTTACATGATCACCACAGTAGCCCTACCTATAAAAATTCATTAAGCAATTATATGGCCATTAAATAACACACGATAGCATGGTATATTTATAAAGCAGAATAGGCCTAGCCTAAATCATATTTACGTTCGGTTCATGTCCTTTGCAGATGCCACATTACTGACAAAAGTTTGTGCGTATTAAAAATATCTGTAACCGAGTGAAGGAGACGTAAAGTAAGAATTGACATATGGTTTTATGTTTACAGATCTAATTTTATGTTTACGTTTCATGCATGGCTTTTCTTACAATCCTAACAATTTATGTACGGGTTTTCTTACTATCCCAACGATAAGTACATTCAACCTTTTGGCAGCTATCTCACTCCACATAACACCCCTAGACTATAATGTAAATGATTACAAAATGCCAAAGATGAGGCTAACACATCTCACATTCTCCCACATTTCAGGTTGGCAAAAAACTGTACTATTGATACAGAAAGTATTACCCTCTTTCACAGAAAGGATTTCCCTTTTTCTTTGATGTTACAGACAAACGAGGACAAACAATAGTAGCCTGCCTCTGACTTTATCAGAAACTTGCCCATGCTGGTATATAAATTCAACAATATAACACCAACCAACCTCTTTTGGGTTTATTTATGTAGGTATTACAGACTCGGTCAGGGAGAGGTTGAAAATATAATTGAAGACACTTGACAGTTAGTTCGCACATGCTTTGAGTACACGTCCTGGTTATCCGGATGGCCCAGCGGCTTTGTGAATGTTGACCTGTTTAAAGGTTTTGTTCACATCGGCTACCGAGAGCGTTATCACACAGTCATCCAGAACAGCTGGTGCTCTCGTGCATGCTTCAGTGTTGCTTGCCTCAAAGCGAGCATAAAAGGCATTTAGCTCGTCTGTTAGGCTTGCGTCACTGGGCAGCTCGCATCTGGGTTTCCCTTTGTAGTCCATAATAGTTTTCAAGCCCGCCACATCCGACGAGTGTCAGAGCCGGTGTAGTAGGATTCAATCTTAATCCTGTATTGACGCTTTGCTTATTTGATGGTCCGTCTGAGAGCATAGCGGGATTTCTTATAAGCATCCGGATTAGTCTCCCGCTCCTTAAGAGCGGCAGTTTTCTCCTTGTGCATGTGCATTTATCATAATTATGCGTTATAATAGTAGAATGTATAGTGCAGTTTAAAACCATGGTATTTCCATGATCCACATCTATACCAGGGTATAAATGAGGCCATACCATGGCATTATTTAGGCGCATGGCAGTACCATCATACTTCAAAGCTAAAACCATGGTATAAGTGAAAGTACGATAGTAGTACCATGGTACATGTTTGTAAGGGACAGTCCCCAGCCAGGCAGTGTTGCAGCGCAAGGCAGAAATACTTTGCACAGTTTAGAGTGTGCGTGTCACGACTTCTGCCGAAGTCGGTCCCTCTCCTTGTTCGGGCGGCGTTCGGCAGTCGGAGACTTGATTACACACAGGTGGATTGTATTTATCATCATTAGTCATTTAGGTCAACATTGGATCATTCAGAGATCCTCACTGAACTTCTGGAGAGAGTTTGCTGCACTGAAAGTAAAGGGGCTGAATAATTTTGCACGCCCAATTTTTCAGTTTTGCTCCCGAGTGGCTTCAGCGTTCTATGGCACTGTATCTCAGTGCTAGAGTCGTCACTACAGACCCTGGTTCGATTCTAGGCTGTATCACAACTGACCGTGATTGGGAGTCCCATAGGGCAGCGCACAATTGGCCCAGCATCGTCTGGGTTTGGGCGGGGCAGGCCGTCATTGTAAATAAGAATTTGTTCTTAACTGACTTGCCTAGTTAAATAAAGGTTCAATAAATAAATATCAAGTAATGAATAGTGTACAGCCAAAATCTGACCATAGACATGTATATCCATCACTGTCACATTATAAAAAACGCTCTCATCAGATGCGCGTTTGAGAATGGTGTTCTCACATAATAGCATTTTGGAATGTTCACACACATGGCCGAGACAAGTGAACACATTGTTGAGCTTGGAATGGGAATTATTCATATTTTATCAAGCTTAATGTTGTGATCCGTTTTATCAGCCTCATCTTTGTGTTTAAACATTTTAGTATGGAACCACTTTTCTGGCCTATTGTCTCGCAACTGTCCCAAAGTCTGTTTTGAACTGTCCCAGACATATCTTTTACGTTTTTTAACTGACTATAAACATTTTAGAGCCCTGGTTGTAGGTGATACAGAATCTGATTCCACCAGCATGCACAGGGTGAAGGTAAGTTGGCCAAAATACACACACCTTGAGGCTAGTTAGCTAAGTTGGCAAACAGTAAAATTATTTGATTTCCCCCCACTGTAACTGTGTTAGCCAGCAGTGCACAATATGGGTTTGGTAGATAAACTAAAGTTAGCTAGGTGGCCTGCACGAAAAATAACTTCTATAAATAGCTAGGCACCGTATTTGTCATCTACCCTCTTGGTGCTGGCATCGGCTGTAGCTGAGCTACTAACATTAGCTAAATCTAAACTCTTTGTTTCGAATCCTCATCGCTATATTCCGATTGAAACATGGATGTCACCATATAGCTAATAGACGTTCCATCGTCTAAGTTGTGTTGATGAGAGGAATCACTTGAAGCCATTTTGTCTGGTCAGTTCTTTCAGTTGTGCCCAAAGGATTGTTAGTGTCCACCTCCTTTTCAAAAAAGCCTGCATTGGGGGACAGAGAACAAGGACCATCCCAAGTTGTAGTGTTTCAGAGACTGGGTAAAATGTGTCTGCTTGTATATTTAGCAATGAATCCAGTGATAGGAACATAATTGAAAGACGTCCAATGGCTTTATCGAACAAGGACAACCATATCTACACCCGTAAAAATGTATAGTCCGATCAGTATAACATAGAGCCTTCAAGAAATGCCACAAAGCAGGACATGTATTTTTTAGACCCCACCCCCTCACTGTTCAAGAAATGCTTCAGACATGATGTAAAAAAAAAAGCCCAGATCCCACCAGGTGAAATTCCCCTTTAAAAACTTCTCTAGGATAGGGGGCAGCATTTGGAATTTTGGATGAAAATCTTTCCCAAATTCAACTGCCTGCTACTCATCCCCAGAAGATAAGATATGCATATTATTAGTAGATTTGGATAGAAAACACTCTGACGTTTCTAAAACTGTTTGAATCATGTCTGTGAGTATAACAGAACTTATGTAACAGGCAAAACCCCGTTTTTTGAGGTCACCCTCTTTTCAATGGGTTTTCATTGGGAATCCAGATTTCGAAGGGACTTGCTTGCCGTTCCTACCGCTTCCACTGGATGTCACCAGTCTTTAGAAATTGGTTGAGGTTATTCCTTTGTGTAATGAAGAAGTACGGCCATCTTGAACGAGGGTCACTTCATGTGTACTGTTTGATAGAGGCTCATGACCAGAAAGCATGCTTCAGTTTGTTTTCTTCCTGTATTGAACACAGATCATCCCGTCTTCAATTTGATCAATTATTTACTTGAAAAAATACCTAAAGTTGTATTTTCAAAAGTAGTTTGAAATGTTTTGGCGAAGTTTACAGGTAACTTTTGAGATATTTTGTAGTCACGTTACGCAAGTTGGAACCAGTGTTTTTCTGGATCAAATGCGCCAAATAAATTTACATTTTGGATATATATGGACGGAATTAATCGAAACAAAAGGACCATTTGTGATGTTTACGGGACATATTGGAGTGCCAACAAAAGAAGCTTGTCAAAAAGGTAAGGCATGATTTATATTTTTATTTCTGCGTTTTGTGTTGCGCCTGCAGGGTTGAAATATGGTTTCTCTTTGTTTACTATGGTGCTATCCTCAGATAATAGCATCGTTTGCTTTCACCGAAAACCCTTTTTGAAATCTGACATGTTGGCTGGATTCACAACATGTGTAGCTTTAATTTGGTATCTTACATGTGTGATTTCATGAACGTTAGATTTTTATAGGAATTTATTTGAATTTGGCGCTCTACATTTTCTCTGGCTTTTGGCCAAGTGGGATGCTACCGTCCCACATATCCCAGAGAGGTTTTACGCGATCCTCTTACTCCCCAGCATGCATCCGAATCTATTCGCCCCATGGGTGTGATCTGTCTTCAATCAAAACTTTGATCAAATGAATCAGACGTACACAGAAATTATGAGAGTAATACAGTATGTATATAGTTGTATTACGCATGGATTAGAATACAGATACCAGAATGAAACAAAGCACAATGTTATCGGTAGAGAGGGCTTATAAATTGTAAATAAGAATTTGTTCTTAACTGTCTTGCCTACTTAAATAACAAAAAAATACTCTAATTATACATTCTATTCAGTTACATAATAAATACATAGCACACATAACTCCACTAAAAAAATCTAAATATATCAGTGCAATATACAGATAAAGTGCTTCACTCAAAAGGGAAAAGTATAACTGCTAACCAAAATACTAATAGGAAGTGATTCACAACAAAGCATTTGATTAAAAAAAGGGAAAGCACACAAAGAGCAAACAAAGATTACAAGCTACAACAATTGATCACACATGAAATAGCACAACATGAGAACACAATATGAGAACATTATATCACATTTCCCTGAGATTTAACTCACATTCAATTGTTATACTCCGTTATGCTATAATACATGTTGTTGACCGCTGCAATTGTTTTTAATGTTTTGTCCACGTCTTTGCTCTTGTATTGTATGTTCACACTGCCCTCGCAAAATAGGTTAATCACGGGTCTTTTTCTGGTTAAACAAAGGTTAACTCTATCAAATCCAATAAATACTCTCTATAATCTATACTATTTGGAACATTCTCCCTCAATACTACTATATCTAACTGTGCAACATCTAATGCAAAACTGCAGTATTCCGACTCCTATTACTATTTTAGCTGCAACTGCTACCACTAAGGGACACTCAGTAGTAAGACCTCACACTGGAGTTTCTTGGCCTTGTTGCTGGATTGCTGCTGGATTCTCTATAGACAGAAATGTGTCAAAGTATTTGTCGTCTTTGAGCTCATTCTCCAGCATGTCAGGAATCTGTGAAGTTGGAGTCAGAAGGTACAGAGACACATCTTTAGTTATCCACCAACAGGAACGCCATTGATATGATATAAAATGAAAACAAAGTGTTAGTTCCTTTTGTGCCCTCGATATGTTTCCTCTTCATCGTCAATAAGATTATGTTAATTTACCTGCATGCCATCGTCTGATTGTCTTCTCTCAGTCTTGGACTCCGTGTTCACAAATGCCACGAAATGGATCAGAGTGTAAATTCTAAAGGAACAAAAATAAAATAATAATCATGCAATAGCTATAAAATGGGTGCGACTTCATGGGTTCATTTATCATAATATAAAGGCAAACTAAATTACTTTAAGAAAATAGTATTTTGAAAATGTGGTTTAGAATTTGGTGATCCTGCCTATAAATAAATACATAATTAATTTAAATAATCACCTGTGGTAGAACATGGCAAAGAACTGGATCAGCAGTAAGGATGCAAATCCCAAAAGGAACATCAGTCCTACTGGATCGATAAATAGATACTCCCTAGTCTGAGTCAGATTGAGATTGGATTTTGGGATTTTGATGGTGACTGAGGTTCCAATGGCCTGAAGAGTGAATGTTGCCACCAGCCACATGGCATTGCAGATGAAAAAGATAAAAGTCACCTGTATGAAGAGGAGATGAGTTTCAATTAAAGGGATATGAACAAGACAGGCAAGCATGCACAGACAGTGGATTTCTCCAACTAGTGATTGTTTCAATAGCAGTAAAACTATCTTTTTAATACCAGAGACAGACAAAGTACTACACCTTCTACTTCATGCTAATATCATGTACATTGAAATGAAAAGACAGCATACAGCCATAGCCATAGCCGCAGGGAAGTAGGAGTGTTGCAGCACCCCATGATAAATTGAAATAATTTAGCTAAAATGTAAAAAAAAATACTAGTTTCAGGAAACAAGGCGTATGTTGCGCATCATTACTTCACGGGAAGTCATGTTGCGCATCATTACTAAAATGTGTTTTGTGGCAGAAATGACATGACATGAAATGAAATGACATTAACTTTTAATGTGCCTTAATATCAAACTTGTATGCATTTTGTAAATACTAAGAAAGTTGTTAAATTACGAGCCTAGTTGGTTTAGTCAGGGAAAAAGTCAGGAAACTTCCCGCTAGCCGTGATTGGCTGAGATAATGTATGGGCTGGACATGCGGAGAGATGGCCGAGAGATGCGGAGAGATGGTCTGCCATGTAGCAAGATTCTGTCTATAACATGAGCTGCTCAGTATGTGTAGGTAATCCTTTCTAATCCACCTTTTTTGAAAAACATGAAGAACTATATATGGGTAAGAGAGTCTAGCTAGCGACATTTTCAGATATTATACGTTTCTAATTTTGTCCGAAAATCATTTTCATTGCAAGTTAAAGCTTACGTTACCTGGCTGGCAGGGCTAGCTAATGTTAGATGTATGATCTGTGTAGTAATATTATTTGTATCTCAGAGCCATTTGCATTTCTAGTTATAACACAATGTTAGCTAGTTGGCTGACATTGAACCTAGTTGGTTGGCTCTAGCTACAGATTCATGCAGGGTAGTAACGTAGGGATGGTGCCAGGTTACCTACAGACGTGATGCTTGTTATTCAATCTTCGTTTAATCAAACCCGAGTCCTTTAGGTGCCTTTTGGCAAACTCCCAGTGGGCTGTCATTTGCTTCCGTCTGGCAACTCTACCATAAAGACCTAATTGGTGGAGTGCTGCAGAGATGGTTGTCTTTCTGGAAGGTTCTCCCATCTCCACAGAGGAACTTTAGAGCTCTGTCAGAGTGACCATCGGGTTCTTGGTCACCTCCCTGACCAAGGCCCTTCTCCAACAATTGCTCAGTTTCGCCGGGCAGCCAGCTCTAGGAAGAGTCTTGGTGATTCCAAACTTCATCCATTTAAGAAAAATGGAGGCCACTGTGTTCTTGGGGACCTTCAATGATGCAGACATTTTTTTGGTACCCTTCCCCAGATCTGTGCCTTGACACAATCCTGTCTCGGAGATCTACGGACAATTCCTCAACTGTGGGACCTTATATAGACAGATGTGTGCTTTTCCAAATCATGTCCAATTAATTGAATTTACCACAGGTGGACTCCAATCAAGTTGTAGAAACATCTCAAGGATGATCAATGGAAACAGGATTCACCTGAGCTCAATTTCGAGTCTCATAGCAAAGGGTCTGAATACTTATTTAAATAAGGTATTTCCAATATTTATTTGTAATACATTTTTATGTTTATTGCTATTAATATTGTACAATCTGTGTGTCTCTTTATTGGCCTGGGCTACTGTTTGCATTCTAGACCCAGTTTCCCAAAAGCATCTTACTGTCAGTTTGACACTGTCAGAGTAGCCACTCATTTCTGCCATTTGTGTGGTATTAAAAAAGATAATGCTAATGTCTTATTTCATGTAAATGTTGAAATGCGTTTATAAAAAGGTCCATTTCTTCCCAGACCCTGCAACAACAACAAAAAAGCCCATACAGCTGTATGTGGAAATCCTAAAAACGCATCTTCTAAACTGTATGCCGTAACACTAATGTGATTTATAGATGCATGCAATGGTTTATCATAAAGGGGATCCCCCCCAGCACCGCCCACTCAAAACAGGAGCTATGCATACAGCATACCTTGTTTCTCAGTTCCTTTAGGTCATTTGTGATTTTCTTCTGTTTTTCTTTATCCTCAGCCAGAGGTTCCAAATAGAGCTTCTGGAGCTCTCTCCAAAAGTCCTCCTCTTCCTGAAGCACACCAAGAGACACTTATTAAATAGTCAAGTCAGATATCTTCAGTGTATAGTGAAACATATGTGATTCTGGATGTAGTGACATACCAACAACGTGAAGCGGTTAGATAACTTTATATGTATCTTGTAGCTTTTATGTCATTCATAATATTATGTTGGTAACAGAATAGGAAATCTACCTTCACAAGAAAATCTTCATTTAGAGGGAAGTCATAGGACTTCTTCTGCAGTTGTGTTACAAAGTCTGTAGATACAAAGAATCAAATCAAATCTTAGTTATTTTATTAGTCACATGCGCCGAATACAACTGGTGTAAACTTTACAGAGAAATGCTTGGTTATGAACCTTTCCCAGCGATGCAGTTAAAATATATATATAAAATAAAATAGTAACTTCCACAAGAAAAACAAAATAAAATACACTATAATTGAGCTACATACAGGGAGTATCAGTACCAGTACAATGAAGAGGGGACATAGTTGGCACAGTGTGCAGAGTAAAGGTTACTAGGTGAAGTCTAAATGTGTGTGTTACTTTCTCACGTTTGTAAGATAATATCATAATGTCTTCATCTTTAAAGTCACACAGTGGAAAGATTGTAATAGATCTATTTAAAAATATACTCACTTTGTTCAGTAGACTGATGAGAACAGAATTCCACATTCCTAGATCGAAAGAAATCAAACATTATTTGGTGTGCATTTCACACAGCTTTCTCAATACACACATCAAAGTAGGAGAAAATGAAGAATACACACTTTAAGAGAAAGATTTAAAGACGTTAGATGAAAATATATTGCGTATGGAATTAATGAATCACTCCCGAAACGGAGCCTTGTGGAATGCCACATATAGCCTTGGAGTATAAGACTTATCATTGAATTGGTACCTGTCAATTATTTTACTTAGAACATAGTACAGTATATTGGAGTTATGCTTTGAAAAAAAAATACAGATCCAAATACTATGCTTACGGTTTACACAGAAGTGGAGAAATCATGTAAACACTCCAGACACTCAAAATGTAAATACCTGTTATTGTCCTGAGAGGTCAGATTAGGGTTCACCTTTGGCTCATTAGCCAAGACAACTGTTTCTGGCAACTGACCATTCTGGTCTGCCACTTTTCCACTGTCCCAGCAGAGAAACTTGCAGCACTTGGCCTGTAGGATGCGCTGTGTGATGGCCTTGGCTGGTGGTGGCGCAGCGACTTGGACACCTGTCTCCCGAGTGCCCCAGGACACATTGTTCATGTTGACCATGGAGTAGATGGTCAGCAGGAGGTAGCCACTGGGGATAGAGATGAAATACAGGAGGCCGTAGACGACCAGATGGAACTCCTTGGGGTGGAGCGCTGCTGTGATGATGTTCATCAGCACCAGGCCTATGATAAATAGACCGCTAGGAGTCCAAATGGTTTGCTGCTCAACCATAGCACCTGAGATGAACAGAGATAGTTAACATAATCACAAAGAATTGACGTTTTGTATTTAATGAATGTCCCAGTTTGATATTGCCCATTACGTTGAATGGTCAGTCCGTAACGCTGAGGTTGGTATTCTTGAGGTTCTAGTCTTGCAGTCCTAGTCTAGTGTCATCATTTACCTACGATGGACAAAGCGGTTCCTATCATGAGGAAAGCGTACAAGACACTCATGACGGCTGCTATGGCGATCTGTGTGTCCGATTTCAGCTTGAAGCACAGCAACAGGTACACCACAGGGGGCACTGTTGCAAGGACCAAAGCAACGTTGGGATCGATGTCTAGTATGAATGACAAGCTTCCTAAAAAAAAGAGAAAGGACCAGAACTATTATGAACGATATTCCTCTTCCTTCGGTTTACAAAATGTTTGTATCCTGTTACATTCCAACAACAAACTACCCCAAAGCTAGAGCTGTATGAGGCCCCTGACAGGCAGGTTGCCGTGGATACCTGAGATCATTAGGCAGATTGTGGCCGGGCCTAGGATGGAGGCAGCCATGCTGAGAATCTGGTAGAGGATGAAGGGTTTGGAGATGGAGCTGTTCCTCTGGGAGGTCAGAGACCCTGAGCCCAGCAGATCGATGGTGTTGGCCATGGTGGAGGGCCCCCAGCGCCGACGCTGGTTATAGAACTCCTTGAAGTCCTGGGGGGCGTTGGTGTAGGCGTCGGACGCAGCGTTGTACTCCACCCTCCAGCCCTGCTGCAGCAGGAGAGTGCACAACCAGCGGTCTTCACCTGTAACAGAGCAGAGGGAGGTACTGTAGAGGAGAGAGTACTACACAGACAAGTAGCTCTGTTCTTCGAGTGACTGTTGTCCAGGAATAAAGATTTACCTTGATCGTACTGTACGTAGTGGCTAGCCTCCGTGGCCTTAGTGGTGTATCTCTTCATGACGTTGTCGTCCATGAGGGCTGTGCCCCTGAACAGACTGAAGCAGCCGGGGCTGCAGAGCACGCTACCAAACACGTGCTCTGCAGTCTTCTGAAGCCAGTGGCCCACCGCATACTCAAACTTCTGATACCATACCATAGGACCTGGGGCAATATAACAGAATGATCCGACGTGGGATAGCACACCATAGGGTATATTCTTGCCTTTTATGTCTAGTGTTATAATGTAAAAAGTGTTATGAATGTACTTTAAACACATTTTATTCCATTCGACCATAGAACCTGAGTAGATATCTGTATAATAGGGGCCATAAATGATGTATATTATACCCTAACTGTACATATAGTGTTCACATACAATATTGATTTAGGCCCGGGTACATATAGTGAAAAAAAGCAGGTACCATTGCACTCAAACTTAAACTTAAATAGTCTTGGTTGGTGAGTACATCCAATAAACAATTAAACCAATAAGATGATCCGGGTACATTGTTCAGTTGTGGCTGTCTATCAGATATGACATCTCCCGAACAATCATTTGATTCCTATTACGATTCACACGAAAGCTTTACCTACCTGTGCCTGTCGGGTGAATCCTCCCACATGCCGCACCCACTCGTGGATAAAGTTTCAGTCGATCTATTAGGAGCATTACAGCATAGGGCTGGAAGTCGGTGTCCCCATCCAAAGCCAGGAGATAGGTATTGTCCTTCTCTTTCTAACAAAATACAAGAGTATCAGTCCCATTTCCTATGTAACATACACTATAACAATAATAGAACAACAATTTATCCAAGTCAGGATGCTAGAATTATAATAAATAATAGTTTGTGCTGTTTACCATCATCTTTTCCCTCAGCCCGTTCTCATCTCCACCCTGCTCAAACTTCTTGAAATACTTCCTGGTGAGTCGCCAGCCGAGAATGTAGTACAAGTACATAATCTGTAACAGTGAGTGAACTAATCAAGTCTGTGGTTTCATGTCTAATTCAACTTCATCATCCGACTTTAATTCAGGTATATCACTTTCAATGGAATCGTAGCTTCGTGATTGTACAATCACAATTGAAATAGTGTTAGACCTTTCACAGACACGTGGTAAACTGTACATTGACAGCGTTGTCTCACCTGAGACCATCTCTTCTTGTGGCGGATCAGTAGCTTGTCCTTAAAGTGCACCATCAGCAGGTTTCCATTAGGGAGGGTGTACTCCAGTCGACCTCCGTAAGGGGTGTGCAGGATCCTCTGGCATGGAAGGGGTGGGCTCTCTTTGAAGATGCATGAATCCTTCTCATTGAAGATACTGAGGATGAAATGAGGGAAAGTTTATGTACATTATTATCCTCACCCGTACTGTTAAATCTGCAGTGTACACTGGGTTAGCAGTGCTGGGATTACAGCACATTAGCACACTGAGCACCCCAGCAATGGGGGCCAAACTCGCTGCTTTGACGCGTGCAGGTATTTTTCACTACACCAAATGCGCTTAAGCCTCAATCCAGCACCTGTCTGCTGTCAGAGGAGATGTCAACTGTGTGCGTTCCCTGAAGTGAGAATTTACCCTGATGACATTGCCATGGAAAGTCTCATTAGGTTTTTATGCTTACTTTAGGCTCAACTTTTGACCCTTTTTTTAAACATGTTTTTCCCCTACTGTCTGTGTTTGTTTTCTACTTGGACAAAAATGACATTCCTGATTGCGTAATTCCAGTTCTCCTGATTTGTATTTATTTATCAGGCACACACTTTAACAAATAATGACATTGATGGCGTTTTGTTACAAATGGTGGAGAATGTGGGTAGAGCATCCCCTGGTGGTTTTCAGAGGAATATGTGGTTCATTTTTTAAAAACTTCTTCTTGATAAATGTCTTGTTTTTTTCTAGTACATCTATATTATGATATCATACGTATTGTGTATTCATTTCTTTACAGATTAAATATTACATGGAGTATATATGCAGTTAATTTTGTGCGCATTGGATCATCATTTGTGAACATTTGTTACACTGCTTACTTGTAAACCTCTCGGATAACCTCCACCAGGTCCTCTGCGTATTCGTTCACATGTCGGCCTTTACTACCTTTCACGTCTTTAAAAGCATCATCAAAGTAAATGTGAGACTCGAAGCTCACATCATTGTTGGTGTTTTTCCTTGGCCTGTATTTGTCCAGTCTGGTAAAGAAACAAATTTTTTAAAACACATCATTTGCATTTAAAAGCTGCTAACTCTGCCAATTGTGTCGTTCTCAACCATGTAAAAACGTCAGACTGTACCTGAACATTGAGATGATCATTTTCATCATTTCGTCATAGCTCTCATGCCACATTGTTGCACACAGGTACACTGTGACTGGGTCAGTTTGCCTGTTGCTGGAGGAAACGTTAGAATCGTAATTTGACGCTTTCTCTCATGCACATGCATACAAAACTCTACCCACCCTCCACAGAATTTGCAATAATCTTACATTGTTTTCTTCCTCTGAATCTCAAAACGCGTGTTGAGCAGCATGGACTGTTCCAGAAAGGGCCCCTCGTACATCCTCCGCACAAACAGATTCTGTGTCCTCTCGATGCGCTGAAGCTGGAGGAACCAGATGTGCATTGTGCACAGCATCCAACCCAACCACCAGCAGAGTGCAGAGCCTCCCAAAAGGCCCATTTCTGTTAGGTCGGTCATGTGCTGGGGACAGAGGGTATGGGTGATGTCCCTGACTAGCCTCTCAAACCAGAAAGTATCGCCGCTTAGGCCCCTGCCATATGTGATATCATTGCAGTACTCTGTGATGGTGTAGTTAGCACCTCTGGAGTCACTTGAATTCTGGAAGAAGATAATGACAGGAGCGACGAACGCTGCCAGAACACCTAACGAGGCCAGGTACATGGGTAACAGGAAGCTTCGTCGCATGGCGTGCATTTTGCAAGCCACCACCACGAACCAATGGCACAGAGCGGAGGACACTATCTGGACGGCCACCAAGATCAGGATCACCAACCTCACATCTCCTGGAACTGATGTCACCGACGACCAGACTCTGCCAGACAGAGGGATGTATGCCCCGACCACGGCTGCAGTGACCATAATCCGGACCAGACTAGAGAGGATGCTCACCACATTCCTGCACTTCGCTATGTCTTTGGATATACTGTTCAGGAAGGAGCTTTTGAAGAGGGTGCTGTAGTTCTCCCACCAGTTCAGCGAGACAAAGATGGTCCCCATTATTGCCAATCCGATCCAGACGTTCATCCCTCTATCTTCTTTCAGCAGGTAACTGAGGATGAAGAGCACGTAGCCTGACAGTATGAGGACTAATGAGATGAGTGGGGGCACTATGAATCGCTTCCTCTCCCTCGCAATGCACTGAGCGCCCACCTGGAAGATGGAGGACAGGATGCTGATGCTGTTCAGCATCGTCACATTGGTCACAATGCCGAAGAATGGCATGGCAACAATAGTGAGAACCGCTGTCCCCAGCGACACCAGGAATTCGACACACAGCACCTGGAAAATTGTACATTATCAGAATTACAATAGTATCATTAAATGCAAGCAAATGTAATACTAAAGGATGAAAAATATTCTGAGGGAAACTAACATAATATAACCCATACTGTTCCTAAAGAACAAAAAAGGAAATACAACAATCTGGGCTTAACCCCAAAGGTCGATGTCCACGCCCGAAATCCAATTAGCATAGTAAAACAATTCCCATAAAAATCTGTCAGTTTAAACTAGAGATACAGTTCTATTTTTTTGCATTGGATCTCAATCCACCGCATCCACCGATTGTCACGACTTCTACTGAAGTTGGCTCCTCTCCTTGTTCGGGGGGCGTTCGGCGGTCTTCTAGCCATCGCCGATCCACTTTTCATTTTCCATTTGTTTTGTCTTTGTTTTCTACACACCTGGTTTCTATTCCCCAATTACTTCATTATTTAACCCTCTGTTTCCCACATGTTTGTGTGCATGTTTATTGATATGTTCAGGCTGTGACTGACAGCTGGTTATTTTGTCGCCGGGTTGTGTTATTATGCCTGTGTGTTTAGTGGTACCGGTATTTTCACCTTGTCCACACATCTCAGCTCTCCTGCGCCTGACTCTTTTCACCAGTACCCATAGCCCTGACACCGATATCGCTCTTACACATCTGCAGTGGAAGGTGGCAGAGCGATATATATACATTTAAAAATGATGCCTAAAGTGTCCTAAAAATCCAAATCAAATAGCTAAATGTGATCCATGGTTTGACCATCTTAAAACAGCGTAGACTTAAAAAAAAAATTATGACAGGGCTGGAGATGTTACCCCTCCGATGCTTTTCCCCTTTCATAACATACAATGAATTGTAATTTTAAATCGAAACTTGACGACAGTGTTTTCACAAATTGTCAGTATTTTAACATACAAATGTAATCATTAAGCCATTTACAAAAGCACACGGACAAACAAAACGTCTCTCAAGGTAAGAACATGATTAAGATAGCGGTAAAAACCCAGCACACTATCCCTTTAGCTTTAAAAGGGAAACATTTTCCTACGCTCCCCTGCAGCATCTAATCTTCATTCCCAAACTAAAGGACGTGAACCTGGCTCAATCTACTGGCACTGCTCACCAAGACAAAACAAGTTAACAGATCTGTCCCTGATACGTCATCTAGGGGAACAATAATGAATCATGAAAATGTTGAACATCTGGTGCTTACCCACACAATCGTCTTCCTTGTTGGTTTCTCTGAGTCTTTGAAGAATATTTTCCACACACTTTTGACGAGGAGCAAGACACTTGGCGCAATCACTGCACAGCTGACACTGAGGAGGGCGCATGGCTTTTGGTCAGCTGGGACTGTATAGGTGGCATTACTTGACAGTGTTATCAGGAGCAGAAAGGATCCCTGCAAAAAAATAATAGAGATATGAAATTGGGATAGTATTGGTAAGTCTTCAAGACTTGATATTTACGAGTCAAAAAAGTTGTTAAAAAACATGTACAAAGATAATAAATACACAGCTTTGTAATCTGACAAGATTGCGTGAAGCAGGGCTCCAATGCAAAAGAGACATGGTCTCAATGGGGACTTCCCTGTGAAAACAAAGGTTAAATAAAAATAGGTGGATAGATTGCGTGTGTGGTGTGTAGACATAGATCTGTGAGACCGCTTTATAAGCCAGTTTATAGCCAGTTATTATTTAGTTAATACGTCGTTTATGAATAATTTACAAAAAAAGGTATGCTTTAGCACATTAAAGCTCACTCTTGACAAACACCCCAAATGACAATTCCATCATCAGCAGGCCAAGCGTTTTAATCATCTAGGCTGGCTGTCTGTAGAGATAAGGGATGTATTAATCCCAACTTGGTATGGTACCCAACTATTACTGACTCAGCGCCCAGGTACCTATCCAATTACTTTTATTAGAGATGTCCAACAATTCAACACCAGAGCTAGAGACTGGATGATGACTCTGGTAAAAACTTTTTTTTTTATATACCAGTGCTTTTGAGTGGCACAAACTACCACAGCAACTTAAAGCTTTTCTGACCATAACTTTTTTTTTTATGTCAAAAGCTGTCTATGATTGAACAATAAAACCATATTAATATCTGTATCTATGTAATGTATCTACTTAAAGTATGTATGTAATACATTTTACAACACTGTGGTATCGCTGTCATGTTTTTTTAAATGCATGTTCTGTGTGTATATGGATTTTTATTACTGGCAAATAAAATCAATCAATTGACGTGTTTATGAGTTACAGTGTAACTGTTTTCAATGCTATATGAGCTACATATGATGTATTAATGAACTGTTCTAACTACTTCTAAATCCTTTGCAATCCTCTTAAAGGCTCCTTAAATGTGTAGTTTTACCAATAGTTTTGTAGTTGCAAACAGATATCCTTCCAATAAACTAAAACATCTTACCTTACTAAATATGGCAAGAGCAAATACAAGAAGGGCAACGATGAAGAAGGAAAGCCATTGCAGAAGTGTCACTAGTTTTCGGGATGTCTGTTCATCCTGGATGACAGGGACATCTTTTCCCACATCCCAAGATCTCCTAAAAGGCAGAGAGAAAAGTGAAGGTTGAAAATTACCTGTGGTGATGGAATAATTATTTAACTCAAAATTAACCCTACTCAAACTTGATACTTTCTTAAAATCACAAATTACATTTAGATAGAGCATCAATTTAGCAGAGTAAAACAATTGATACTATGGTGAATTACCTGAGAACATGCTCTTCATCCATGTTAATCTCATCCATATTTGTGCTGTTTGTATGCATGCATACATTAGAACACACCAGGCTTATATTTATAGTGCAGTCTGGGTGTGGGTAGAAATGTGCATGTCATCAGTGTGAAGGTACTTTCAGCTGAACCTTTCCAACTTCCTTATTGAGGGGATGAGTGTTAGGTAAGGTTAGGACATGAGTCAGGTGCATGGGTTTAAGCGGTAGAGTGTGGGGAGGGTTAAAACAAAAGGGATAATGGCCACCATTTAAAACAAAAGGGATGATGGCCACCATTTAAAACAAAAGGGATAATGGCCACCATTTAAAACAAAAGGGATAATGGCCACCATTTAAAACAAAAGGGATAATGGCCACCATTTAAAACAAAAGGGATGATGGCCACCATTTAAAACAAAAGGGATGATGGCCACCATTTAAAACAAAAGGGATGATGGCCACCATTTAAAACAAAAGGGATGATGGCCACCATTTAAAACAAAAGGGATGATGGCCACCCTTTTTCTATTGAAACAAGTAGAACAATTTATTGTGAGGCTTATTTTTCGCATCAATGCACTCCTGAAGAAAATGGAGGGATAAACTTGTTGATGTAAAAAGCCTTTATTATCCTGGCATTTCGGTAGAAATCTAAACAACATGGAAAACAAAGACCGACATGTTTTGGCTTGGTATCTGCCCTACATCAGGACGTAAAGGTTGTATTCAAACCTTTCCCCCTGATGAAGTCAGCCGAAATGCATTGGTGTTTGTTTGGTAGACATTTGTCTATTTTCTGACAGTCATAGCCTACCTTTTTCAAAGAGCTACCATGTCTCCATGGCCTCACAGTTTTTACCTATTAGAGTGCACCACCACAGTTGTTTTTGCACCATTGCTTATTGTAAAGATTTGATGCTATCTTGTCTCCCATAAATAGAGTTTTTCATCTCAATGGGATGATTTAGGATAAATTAACCTAATTAGTATTTATTGCTAACAGATGAAGCAGCCTCTGATCAGTATCATCATCATGCATGCATGCTCATAATCTTCCTTGACATCCAAAGCATTCCACTGAGTAGAACATTAGTGGGTGAGTAACGACCGGTCCAGTCCGTATCCCAATACGTAACACAGAAGAGTGGAATGACTAGAATGTCTCATCGACAATTCCTAGAATTGTATGTGTCAGGAAACAACGTTTAATTGTGGTTTCCCCATTGTGGTAGGAATGGCACCAAATGAGATAATTGAAGCGCACCTAGCCTTTTCTTTAGCCTAGTGCAACATTTGGAGATGCAGAAATGAGAGACCACATGTGTTGCTGTATAAATTAAAATATGGGAATATATGGCCTCTCTGATTGATCTCAGGTATGGCTGTGGCAGTACTGAAATGTTGCCACCCGGATATTGTCATGCAAAAGACCGCCGGTCTCACGGTAATTCACTGTTAATTAACAAGACAATATTTTGGTCTCCCGAGTGGCGCAGTGGTCTAAGGCACTGCATCTCAGTGCTAGAGGCGTCACTAAAGGCCCTGGTTCAATTCCAGGCTGAATCACAAACGTCTGTGATTGGGAGTCCCATATGGCGGCACACAATTGGCCCAGGGTCGTCCGGGGTAGGCCACCATCCTAAATAAGAATTAGTTCTTAACTGACTTGACTAGTTAAATAAAAGTACTTTTTTTAAAAGACAAGATATGCTTTTAAGTCCTGTACCATTATTTTATATTATATAATTCTTACTATAATTTTATAGTAAGAAGAATAGAATTGAACTTTGCTGAATAAAATATAAAGGATATATTTCCCATTCTGGAGGCATATGAAGTGGCTTTGTTGAGCGTAAACGTGATCAACAAGCTGGTTCTCTTATCAAGTGATCATATTTTCACCTATTAGACTATTCTCAATTTAATATTATCTTTACTATATAATATGTCAAATTTGTTTAAATTTAGAATGGCCCATTATCAAATGGGCAGGAACAGGGGCAAGAGTAAAAAGACATGTCATCCTTATGCACTCGAATAGCGAATGGGGTCCGCGGTTCATTTTACTGATGTCAGGTAGGTTACTCCGGTTATTTTGCTGCTCGACAGCTGATTCCACCAAGACTCTGTATGCCATGGGCTCTTCAACCCTGTTTCTGCAGCTACCCAGTGCTAAATTTGGGAAAACTGTTCGGGAACATTCTCAACTAAACATATTTCATGAAACTGTTGACAGCCCCTCTCTCTGCACGATGAAGAAAGGAATGAAGGAGAGAGGGGAGGAGATGGAAATGCACGGTGGTCAGATATATTGTAGCTAAAAATCAAATACAAATTCACTATAGTTGTAGGCTAACTGAATTTGTTTAATTTAGGCTAGACCAATTATGTACTAAAGATATCATAAATCTGTATTTTTTTTAAATGTATTTCTGCCATCTGTAATATGAGGTAGGCTATGTATTGTATAAAAGCACAATCATTATTTAAATTCAGGTTTTATTTTTTGGGCTTGGGTTCATATATAGGCCTATGCATGTGGGTGTTTTGAATTAATCATCACCTTAGAAAGCACTGTCCATTCAGTTGTGTTAGGCTTTGAAACTACATCCACAACTACTATGATCAATCACAGTGAGGTGAGTTTTAAAAGCACATACTCTTTTGATGATGTGTTTGATGTGATTTTCGATTGCATCAGGATGGATGTCAGAGTGGTTAGAGGGACAATAGAGCCCTGAGTATCAGGCCATCAGCGGCCCCCTTATTATCATTAGCGAGTTGGGTACGAACTAACACATATCCAGTGCATAAAATGAGATTAACGTGACTCAATGGTCACATAGAATTTTGCTGCAGTGCCATTGTGACGGTAATATGGTCAGCGCACACAGACCAAGCTCAGGGAATGTAAAACGCATAGGAAGGGAGACTTTTTAATAGAGCTATTTACTTACTTTGTAGCTCTTTATCAGAAGCACTCTCTTTTTGTATGTAGTTAGGCCTAAATGTCCTCTCCAAGTTTAACTGGAATGTATGCCTAAAGGATTTTAGAAATGTGATTTGTTGAAGTTAGGCCTATGATATTGGCCTACAGTACATTTTGTCTTGCGCCTTCGCAGAATATCAGATCTCAATGAAGAGGTTAACATCACCAGTACCACATCCTTATGATACAGAATATATATATATATATATTCATAAGCTCAATGTGACTTAAGGAGTCCGGTTGGAATGTCTGACTGAAATATGGGACGAATAACCTTTTTTCTAAATGAGTGGTGTTTGAACAAAGGGGCCAAAATGTGGTACTGACACACACAATTTGGGACATGTGGTCACCCTACTCATAACGTGCCAGCTTTTCATCCGCAACAGGTCATTTTGATGGCAACACACCTTTGGTTGGAATTTAAAAAATGTTTTAAGACAATTTCCCCCAGAAACCCTCCCATGGCATGACATTACATGTCTTCCAGTTAGGAGCACACACTCACTAAAGTCTTTTCATACCTATCTCAGTCAGAAATCACTCCATCATCTAAAGTTGGTTCAAAAGGATGCAGCTCGGCACCTGGAAATGTAGCCACATCACACCCATTTTAGCTTCTCTACACTGGCTACCAGTCACTTTTAGAATATATTTTAAAAGCCAGGACACAGCCTGAGATCCTTTGGCAGTGCACTGTTCACCATTCCAAAGTATAGGTTGAAAACGAAAGGAGCCCGGGTATTTGCCATTCGGGCCCCTAGACTTTGGAATGGTCTGCCAGAGGAGATCAGGCTTGCAGATTCAGAGCCTCTTTTTATATCCCTGCTGAAGACTCCAGGTTCTCCTGGCTCCAGGTCATCTATAAGTCTATGCTAGGTAAAGCTCCGCCTTATCTCAGCTCACTGGTCACGATAACAACACCAACCCGCAGCACGCGCTCTAGCAGGTATATCTCACTGGTCATCCCCAAAGCCAACACCTCCTTTCCTTCCAGTTCTCTGCTGCCAGTGACTGGAGCGAATTCCAAAAATCGCTGAAGCTGGAGACTTATATTTCCCTCACCAACTTTAAACATCAGCAATCTGAGCAGTTAACCGATCGCTGCAGCTGTACATAGTAAATACCCACCCAATCTACCTACCTCATTCCCATACTGTTTTGATTTACTTTCTGCTCTTTTGCAAACCAGTATCTCTACTTGCACATCATCATCTGCTCATTTATCACTCCAGTGTTAATCTACTAAATTGTAATTACTTCGCTACTATGGCCTATTTATTGCATACCTCCTCACGCCATTTGCACACACTGTTTATAGACTTTATTTTTTCTATTGTGTTATTGAATGTATGCTTGTTTATTCCATGTGTAACTCTGTGTTGTTGTTTGTGTCGCACTGCTTTGCTTTATCTTGGCCAGGTCGCAGTTGTAAATGAGAACTTGTTCTCAACTAGCTAATCTGGTTAAATAAAGGTTAAATAAATACAAAATAAATTTTTAAAAGTTATTTTATGATGTGAATCACTTTGTTACTTGTATTGAAAAGCGCTATACAAATAAAGTTAATATTATTATATCCACCCAACTCAAAAGGAAGGCAGTGATAAATATTAAGGAATAGAGAGGTGAGGATTTTCCCCAGAAACCCTGCCATGGCAGGACATTACATGTCTTCCAGGTAGGAGCACACACTCACTAATTACAAATGCATTACTGGTATGCTCACCCCTAAAGTATGCAGCAATGTGACTTTTTCCCTGTATATGCTTCACCTTGGTGACATCATCCTCAATCATAACTTTCAGTTTCACTGCTATGCGGATAACACAGCTCTGCTTCCTAATCAGACCCAGTGACCAAGTAGACGTAGTTTCCCTTCTCAAGTATTTTTCTGACATCAGATGTTGGATGTCTGACAATTGCCTCTAGCTCAATGATAAAAATCTGGTGTTGTTGTGTTTGAACCCCACCTTGCTGAAACTCAGATTGTAGATAACCTTGGTAATTTCTCCACAAATGTAAAGATTATGGGCAGAAACCCATAATTTTGTCTTCTTTGACCCTGACCAAAAGCTGCATGTAAAAAAGGTTTTCCAGTCCTGCTTTAATTATCCAAGAAATATAGCTAAAGTCATCTCAGTCTTCTATCTCAGTCACTGATCTGGAGAAACTTATACATGCTTTTATTTCCTCACGCCTAGATTACTGTAAGTCTTTTTATACCTATCTCAGTCAGAAATCTCTCCATCGTCTAATAAAGTTATTATTATTTTTATTATTTCATCAAAAAGTGAATTGATTTTTGATTGATTTACGTTTTTGGAAATATTAGGCTGTATACAGTACTTTCATAATGTCACATCTGCTCCTGCCACGCCCTCTAGTGCTCATCCGGTTTCTCCTTGACCTGCCGCCATTCCATCAGTGATCTCTCCCTTTCCCTCTCTTTCTCTGTGTGTGTGTGTGTGTGTGGGCGGAGACAGGTGTGCTGGAGTCAGAGCACATCCCCACCAGCTGCAACCTGTTCCATAATCAAGACCTCTATAAATACTCAGTCCTGCCACTTCCACACTGCCAGATCGTAATCTCTGCTCAGTCAGTCCATGTTTCTAGCCGTTTGTTCCTGTTGTGCTTGTCTTCCTCTCCGCTACAGTTCTGCCCACTCTGACTCTGGTCCCTGTCTCCATTCCGACTTCTCGTCAGTCCTGCTACTCTGTCCTGGATTCCCCACTCTACGCTCCCTTGGATTCCCCTCCGGACCTGCTTACCCTGTCTCGACCCCTCTCGCTCCAGCCTCAGCCTCCACACATGGTTTCCAGCAACCCGCCCGGGCTTCCCCTGGCCTGCACTCAATCTTCCCCCCGTGTTTCAATAAATACCTTGGTTTCCTCATTCCAGTCCCCTCGTCTGAGACTGCTCTTGGGTTCACCTGTTCCGCTCCGCGTGACACATAACTCATCAAATATACATTTCTATTTGTCTAAAATAGCACTCAGGTTGGAAAGGGTAAGATAATTGAAGTATTTGGGGCTATGATTTGATGAAAAGCTTACATGGAGACTTACATATTATATGTATTGAGACTAAATGTAAGGAATATTCAATCTTATGAGGACAATAGTTGGTCATGATTGGGGATAGGCAGATGGGTAATCTTTACTGAATATTTATTGTACTTTGGTGAGATCATCCATAGATTATGGGTGCTTTGTGTATGGTTCTGCAGCTTTTACATCACTGTTGCGCCTTGATAGGATGCAAGTGAGGGCACTCATGATGTGCATTAAAACAACACGGGTTGAGGTTTTACAAGTAGATGCTGGGGAAATGCCACTAGCCCTGGCATACTGGGCAAGACTGAAGGGTAGTATGGTAGATCATCCTACAATGACAATAATGGAAGACTGCTGGGAATAGGAACAATATCAAGAGGGGTTTTGGCCCAGAGATTGGAAAAAGGGTTGATGAATATGGACTCTTTTGTTAAAGGGCCAGCTGTGGCAATAGGAAATGTGCCACAGTGGTTTTATAAGACCATGTGTCACGTTCATCGTTGTAATCATGCTCAGACCAAAATGCAGAGTGGAATCGGTTCCACATCTTTTTATTATAAGAGAACCGAACAAAAATAAACGAAGAAAAAATAATATGTGAAACTCAAGCAGTGCTCACAGGCAACTACACAGAAACAAGATCCCACAAAACACAGTGGGAAAATGGCTGCCTAAATATGATCCCCAATCAGAGACAACGATAAACAGCTGCCTCTGATTGGGAACCATACCAGGCCAACATAGAAAAAAACATCCTAGATTACCCACCTTAGTCACACCCCAACCTAACCAAAATAGAGAATAAAAAGGCTCTCTATGGTCAGGGCGTGACAACATGTTAATCTTAGCCTGATAGATAGAAGAAAATAAACTGTTGTGAAGAAGTGAAAGTAGGAATAATAGTGGATCAATATATTAGTCATCAGTTTTATTCTTGTCTTGCAGCGTATACAGATGGTTCAAAGGATACAATGAATGGGAAGACAGGAGCAGGTGTATTTATTCCTGAGTTTGATGTTAAGAAATGGTTGCAATAATTGTTGGATTGCAATGAATAGAGGAGGTGCAACCAAGAAGAATATTAATATGATGGGATTCTGTATCAGTTTAGTGTAGTTTAAGATCTGGAACATCAGAACGTGATGATTTATGTGTTGAAAGAATGATGCTGTTGTTAGGGTTACAAAGAAATGGTATTGTTGTGTTGGATTGTTGGATTCCGGCTCATACAAGTGTTTATGGAAATTATATAGCAGATATAATAGCAAAAAGAGCTGTGAAAAGCTCCTCTCCTTGTTCGGGAGGCGTTTGGCGGTCGACGTCACCGGCTTTCTAGCCATCGACGCTCATTTGTTCATTGTTCCATTTGTTTTATCTTGTTCCCCGCACACCTGGTTTACATTCCCTTATCACACTGCATGTATTTATTCCTCTGTTCCCCCCATGTCTTTGTGTGGAATTGTTTTTTGTTGTTGTTTCGTGTGTACGCGCCAGGCTGTGGTTTTCACCGTTATTTCCATGGATTTTCACGAAGGATGTTTATTGTAACATTTGCACATTTTTGTGACTGTTTCACGCCTTGCACTTTTACCTTTGGCTGGAGGTTTTTTTGACGCAGTGGCGTATGTCTGTTTTATTGCCTCTGCCTAATAAAGTGTGCGCCTGTTCACAACTCTCTGTTCTCCTGCACCTGACTTCTCCACCAGTAGCGCACACCTTGACACAATGGGATGAAAGTAGTAAGGGTAAAAAAGGATTTGTACAAGGAAATCTGAACAGGAGAGGGTGTCATATAATTGGAACAGAGGGGAGGAGGTTGTTGTGTAGGATGAGATTAGGGCATCCTGGGATTGAATTCCTATTTGAAACATGGTACTGGACTGTGTAATGGCTGTATGGTTGAGGTAACAGTTGAACACATATTATTATTTTGTGGAAAGGGAGAGGTTGTATTTTATTAGAAATTCAGGGTCAGTTAAGAGAATTTTGTTGTAAAGAGAAGTGGTGACCTGCCTCACACTCCAGTACGTGGCAGTGTATGTATCTGTCAATTGGTTGCAATTTGCCAACTGACAATCATGAAACAACATTGGTGATCACTGGGGTCCCCATATCTATGTCCACAGATGATATTAAAGAACATGTGAAGGGAGGCAGAGTGATTGAGGCCAAAAGGTTCATCAGTAGGAAAGAGGGTCAAAGAAGTGGAAGCTTATCAGTGATGCTGAGGTTTGAGAAAGTCTTGTTGGGAAAAGTACAGATAGGATTCCTTACTTTCAATGTTCGAGAATTTGTCCCATATGCACTGTGGTGTTTTAAATACCAAAGAATGGGACATAGCTTCTCAGTGTAAAGGAAAGAAAATATGTGCCAAGTGTGGAGGGGCACATGATTATGGTGAATCTGGAAGCAATGTGTAGGTTTAAGTACTGTAAATGTGGGGGAAAACACAGTGCAGCATTTGGTGGATTCCAGGAACGGAGAGAGGCTGACAAATTGGGCGTGCAAAATTATACTTTTACTTTCAGTGCAGCAAACTCTCTCCAGAAGTTCAGTGAGGATCTCTGAATGATCCAATGTTGACCTAAATGACTAATGATGATAAATACAATCCACCTGTGTGTAATCAAGTCTCCGTATAAATGCACCTGCACTGTGATAGTCTCAGAGGCCCGTTAAAAGCGCAGAGAGCATCATGAAGAACAAGGAACACACCAGGCAGGTCCGAGATACTGTTGTGAAGAAGTTTAAAGCCGGATTTGGATACAAAAAGATTTCCCAAGCTTTAAACATCCCAAGGAGCACTGTGCAAGCGATAATATTGAAATGGAAGGAGTATTAGACCACTGCAAATCTACCAAGACCTGGCCGTCCCTCTAAACTTTCAGCTCATACAAGGAGAAGACTGATCAGAGATGCAGCCAAGAGGCCCATGATCACTCTGGATGAACTGCAGAGATCTACAGCTGAGGTGGGAGACTCTGTCCATAGGACAACAATCAGTCATATATTGCACAAATCTGGCCTTTATGGAAGAGTGGCAAGAAGAAAGCCATTTCTTAAAGATATCCATAAAAAGTGTTGTTTAAAGTTTGCCACAAGCCACCTGGGAGACACACCAAACATGTGGAAGAAGGTGCTCTGGTCAGATGAAACCAAAATTGAACTTTTTGGCAACAATGCAAAACGTTATGTTTGGCGTAAAAGCAACACAGCTCATCACCCTGAACACACCATCCCCACTGTCAAACATGGTGGTGGCAGCATCATGGTTTGGGCCTGCTTTTCTTCAGCAGGGACAGGGAAGATGGTTAAAATTGATGGGAAGATGGATGGAGCCAAATACAGGACCATTCTGGAAGAGAACCTGATGGAGTCTGCAAAAGACCTGAGACTGGGACGGAGATTTGTCTTCCAACAAGACAATGATCCAAAACATAAAGCAAAATCTACAATGGAATGGTTCAAAAATAAACCTATCCAGGTGTTAGAATGGCCAAGTCAAAGTCCAGACCTGAATCCAATCGAGAATCTGTGGAAAGAACTGAAAACTGCTGTTCACAAATGCTCTCCATCCAACATCACTGAGCTCGAGCTGTTTTGCAAGGAGGAATGGGAAAAAATGTCAGTCTCTCGATGTGCAAAACTGATAGAGACATACCCCAAGCGACTTACAGCTGTAATCGCAGAAAAAGGTGGCGCTACAAAGTATTAACTTAAGGGGGCTGAATAATTTTGCACGCCCATTTTATCCGTTTTTGATTTGTTAAAAAAGTTTGAAATATCCAATAAATGTCCTTCCACTTCATGATTGTGTCCCACTTGTTGTTGATTCTTCACAAAAAAATACAGTTTTATATCTTTATGTTTGAAGCCTGAAATGTGGCAAAAGGTCGCAAAGTTCAAGGGGGCCGAATACTTTCGCAAGGCACTGTATATATAGATATGTGAATATATTTGTAATAAAGACAATTACAACAATACTGAATGAACAATGAACACTTATTTTAACTGAATATAATACATAAATTAAATCTATTTAGTTTCGAATAAATAATGAAACATGCTCAATTTGGTTTAAATAATGCAAAAACACAGTGTTGGAGAAGAAATTAAATGTGCAATATGTGCCATGTTAAAAAGCTAATGTTCAAGTTCCTTGCTCAGAACATATGAAAGCTGCTAGTTCAATATTCCCAGTTCTTCAATATTCCCAGATAAGAAGTTTTAGGTTGTAGTTATTATAGGAATTATTACACGTCGACTATTTCTCTCCATACCATTTGTATTTCATATACATTTGACTATTCAATGTTCTAATAGGCACTTTAGTATTGCCAGCCTAATCTCAGGAGTTGATAGACTTGAAGTAGTAAACAGCGCTGTGAAGCAAGCATTGCTAAAAGCTGCTGGCAAACGTAGTAAAGTTTGAATGAATGCTTACGAGCCTGCTGCCGCCTACCACCGCTCAGTCAGACTGCTCTAATCAAATCGTAGACTTAATTATAATATAATAAACACAGAAATTTGAGCCGTTGGTCGTTCATATGGTCAAATCCGGAAACTATAATTTCGAAAACATAACCTTTATTCTTTCAGTGAAATACGGAACCGTCTAAATATTGCTGTTACATTGCACAAACTTCAATGTTATGTCATAATTATGTAAAATTCTGGCAAATTAGTTTGCAACGAGCTAGGTGGCCCAAACTGTTGCATATACCCTGAATCTGCGTGCAATGAATGCAAAAGAACTGACACAATTTCTCTAGTTTATATTGCCTGCTAACATGAATTTATTTGAACTAAATATGCAGGTTTAAAAATATTTACTTCTGTGTATTGATTTTAAGAAAGGCATTGATGTTTATGGTTAGGTACGTTCGTATAGCGATTGTGCTTTTTTCGTGAATGCGCTTTTGTTAAATCATCCCCCGTTTGGCGAAGTAGGCTGTGATTCGATAAAAAATTAACAGGCACCGCATTGATTATATGCAACACAGGACAAGCTAGTTAACCTAGTAATATCATCAACCATGTGTAGTTAACTAGTGATTATGTGAAGATGGATTGTTTTTTTATAAGATAAGTTTAATGCTAGCTATGTGGATATATTGAAGCAACATCTCGACATCAGTCAGGAAGTTAAAGCTTGGTCGCAAATGTGTCTTCCAAATGGACAATGACTCAAGCAACCTTCCAAAGTTGTGGCAAAATGGCTTATGGACAACAAAGTCAAGGTATTAGAGTGGCCATCACAAAGCCCTTACCTTAATCCTATAGAAAATTTGTGGGCAGAACTGAAAAAGCATGTGCGAGCAAGGAGGCCTACAAACCTGACTCAGTTACACCAGCTCTGTCAGGAGGAATGGGCCAAAATTCACCCAACTTATTGTGGGAAGCTTGTGGAAGGCTACCCGAAATGTTTGACCCAAGTTAAACAATTTGAAGGCAACGCTACCAAATCCTAATTGAGTGTATGTAAACTTCTGACCCACTGGGAATGTGATGAAAGAAATAAAAGCTGAAATAAATCATTCACTCTACTATTATTCTGACATTTCACATTCTTAAAATAAAGTGGTGATCCTAATTGACCTAAGACAGGGAATTTTTACAAGGATTAAATGTCAGGAATTGTGAAAAAATGAGTTTAAATTTTTTGGGCTAAGGTGTATGTAAACTTCCGACTTCAACTGTATGCATCTGTTGGTCACAGATACCTTTTTTAAGGTAAGGGTGTGGATCAGAACACCAGTCAGTATCTGGTGTGCCTGCCATTTGCCTCATGCAGCTCGACATCTCTTACGCACAGAGTTGATCAGGCTGTTGATTATGGAATGTTGTCCCACTCCTCTTCAATGGCTGTGCGAAGCTTCTGCATATTGACGGGAACTGGAAGCATCCAAAACATTCTCAATGGGTGACATGTGTGACATATAAATGGGGGACATATATATATATATATATATATATATATTGATTATTGAAGAATACAACGTATAAATGCCTTATGAGCTTAGTTCGACTGTCACACTCCATGAGAACCCAAAATTTAAGCTAGTTTCCCCCAATGTTCTTAAACATTGTAATTGTAAACTAACACTGTATAGCTTCATAACATGGTTAAAACAATAATTGTGGTATCATGGATAGTCCGTCCTTGCATGCATAGCTCTGTCTATTAATCTGAGAGTGGTTACATTTCTCCAGGTCCATCCCTCAGCTTTTTACCAAAACAGAGGCGGGGATTCTGTTTTGTTATTGTTTCATCTGTGGATTTGCCCTTTAAACAGCTGCCTTTTATCAAGATAAAGTGTCACCAACTAAAAGGCCTATATAAAATGCAGCATATGGCATTCATTTTTCACATGTAAATAGCACTTTTCAGTAGTGCTTAAAGCATGCCATTCCATGAGCTCAGCATTTATTTTTCAACTCGAATCAATGATCCAAATCAGTCCTCCGTGACAACAAAATCATAATCAACAGAATAGGGCTGGCTAATAAGTCCTTCGTTTTGGTGTAATGGTCAGGTAAAACAATTTGGCTAACCTATACATCCATATTTCAAAGTCCTATTCTTGAAGATCAAGAGGTATAACATTTATTGGAATGACTGGAATTCTGATAGACTTAGTTTTTTAAGTAAATATATAATTTAATCATATTATTATATGTAGTAGAAAGCGATGGATTAGAAGAAGCCTACATAACCAACCCATAAAGTAACATTTAACATCCATATATGGCCAGCTATGTAATCTTTAACATTGATTTACCCTGCAATAGATGTCGTTTAATTGGTGACGTGTTGTCTTCTTCTAATGGCTCTTAAGTGGAAAGTAATCTAAAAGTAACATAGTGTAAGCAGATTACGTTACTCAGTTTGGGTAATCCAAACGTTACATTTCTGATTACAATTTTGGGCAGGTAACTAGTAACTGTAACAGATTACATTTAGACCCTGATTACATGATAACCCTGATTAAGAAGAACCAGTTATTTCCCTTCAGACTAACAGGAAACCATTGGTCTCACCTGTCAGCTCTTGGCTGTGTCCCAAGAACATAATGGGACATACATCTCATGCTACACACACAAAACAGTTACAGGCCTATACTAATGCACGCACAATTCCATCTCATATGATCTAGTTTCTTTAACAATCTCAACCTTAATGCCTAAGAAACTAGGCTTAAGGAAACATTTTCTAGTACACAAGCGTCAGTAAGGTTTAACAGAAATGTTCCTCACAACTATCACACCTATATTACCTTTTCTAAACTGGCAAACAGTCACATGTAGAATAGATTTTAAAATTGTATCGAAATCCGTATCGGTTTGAAGAATACAAGCTACAACAATTGATCACACATCACACATGTATCAAGGTTTTACTGCTAACCTACAAAGCAATACATGGGCTTGCTCCTACCTATCTTTCTGATTTGGTCCTGCCGTACATGCGTACGGTCTTGTTTAACCATGTTTTAAAATGTGTTGTTGTATGCCTATATGTACTGTTTTAGACTTGCTGATCAGAATTTTTGAGAAAAGACACATTTATGTGCGACTTAATTTGTGTGAAAAAATGGTTTTATTAATGCCAATGCTGTTGTTTGTGCTTGATTTCGCTTAATACTGGATACTGGTGCACTTGTAATCAGAAAGGCCTTTTTGTCGTGTAGGCAACAGTTCACGATTTTCTTCATAACCCATTTCATATTTAGTGTAGCCTAAATTACACAATTTTCTTCATAATGCATTTATTACATGTTAAACAGGTTAATGTAAAATAATGAATTATGTTGGCTTACACTTATGGAACTTCCAAGGCCTTTCCATTATGATTATTACAGTCATGTCAATCATGTCATATACTTAGGCTACTGAAACGTGTTAGACCAGTTAGCAAGTCAGAAATGTCAGTTTCCTAGTACCGAATATCACTTGAATGCAGTATTATGCTGTGTCGTGGAAATTTCCTCTATTTACCAAATCATGAGCGCAAACCACACACAAGTCAGAGTTAGTTATCAAAGTCCATCTTTAATTACATAAGCTCTATAGCATTTTGACTTTCAACATTTCAGTATCTCTAATGAAAAGTTGAGAGTCCCCCCACAATGGCAAAATGGGATCCTTTATAGCAAAGATCACACATAGTCAGACAGCATAGACATAATTCATCGTTCAGCTTTGTCTCCTTTCCCAAACCCCAGAACCATAAACCAATCCTCCAAATCAACAGGCATATATCAAATTGTCATTTAGATACAACCCACTCTAAATACAAACTCCTGGACAAACTCACGGAGAGGAGAATGAGGCTATAGGTTAAGATAGAAACAACATTAGAGGGAGCATAGAATGGTTCCAGACACTGCCACCCTCCTTTCTCCACTGGGAAAAAAGTAGGGACACCGGCTGACACCTTTACTCTCTCTCTCTCTCTCTCTCTCTCTCTCTCTCTTTCTCTCCATCCTCTTGATATAGATCTCTTGATCTATCCTCTGGCTACATTTTAAGTAAGTGGAAACTTTTTCTCTTTTCATTCAGCTTTCTTCCCATTTCTTGTGTTTTCAAAAAACAAAGTGGAGGAGATGATTTAAAAATTGTAGCTTAAAATACGGGCCCAAGCAAATCCCACGGGCCTAGGTACTGTTTCAACAGTCAACTAACGACACTCATTGCACTGCGCACCTATGGCAGGTAGCCTACATCTAGGTTACAATAGTAGTCAACTGTTAGTATGACACATTACGTTACAGTTATCAGATCTGACCCATATGATTGAGTCATTGAAACCCATGTCACCTTCAAACACACACATAGCACTTCTTTAGTGGGTTTGAGAAGGGTCAGGGCTAGATGTTTAATGTGAACTCAACGTCAGCTCCTTAGTTGTCCAAACTCTCTTTATTAATTGCTATTGTTAGTATAGTTTTTATATCACAATCTCTAGTTCTTCTTGTCAATTCAAGCCCCATGCCAGAGTGGACCTCCCTGGTGCATTCCATCAGTCAATGTTATGTGTATAGGGCTATTCTTTCTGACACTTTCGTATCTACCTGTTGTTTTGTTTTTTGTTGTATTTTTTAAATATTTTTTATCCCCAATTTCGTGGTATCCAATTGTTAGTAGTTTCTGTCTTGTCTCATTGCTACAACTCCCGTACGGGCTTGGGAGAGACGAAGGTCGAGAGCCATGCGTCCTCCGAAACACAACCCAACCAAGCTGGAGGAAACACCGTACACCTAGCGACCTGGTCAGTGTGCACTGCGCCCGGCTCGCCACAGGCGTCGCTAGTGCGCGATGAGACAAGGATATCCCTACCGGCCAAACCGGCCCTAACCCGGAAGACGTTAGGCCAATTGTGCGTCGTCCCGTGGACCACCCGGTCGCGGCCGGCTGCTACAGAGCCTGGGCTCGAACCCAGAGTCTCTGGTGGCACAGCTAGCGATGCAGTGCCTTAGACTACTGCACCACCCGGGAGGCCCCCCTATCCACCTTTCATGCAGAATGGCTCCTGGCTCCATCATCATCTTTCAGTCCTGCCTAAAAACCCACCTCTTCACCATGGCCTACCCTTACCTCCCCCTCCACCATTCCCACACACACCTCTTCTGTTTCACACACTCGCACACTCACACATACACGCAACACCTGCTCGCTCACTCACCTGCTGTCTCACTCACTCACATACTCACACATCACACCCTTTCCAGCTACACCCCCATCCTCAACCAAGTTGAACCCCCAATAATCCCCACCACCCAGAAGACCAGCTACACTATCCTCAACCAGGTTAAACCCCCAATAACCCCCACCGCCCAGGAGACCAGCTACACCCAAACCAAACCAAAGAAGACAGGGAGAAAGTCCTGTCACCCTGTCACCCTCAAAAAAAACTCCAACTCGCTGAGTATGACACAGCCAACCCCATCCAACCCCGACCAAGGAAGAGGAAATATGACCACATGCAAAAATGCAAAAATCAGTATCTAACTTATATTGTTTATTCATAAATGTTAATGATGTCAATAACTTAAATTATGTTTTTCATAAATTAATAAAACAATTCCAGTGATTGATGGTCCCCTACTTTTCAGGAGGCAGGCATACTGTACACTCTTAGAAAAAAGGGTTCCAAAAGGGTTCTTCAGGCTAATCATAGTGCAACACCGATTGTAGTTAACTTGCAGTGCATAGACCTTGTAGTTAAAGTGGCAATATGTAACTTTTTCGGTAGCCCGACCAAATTCACATAGAAATGTTAGTTACAGATCATCATTCTACTTGAAAGCAAGTCTAAGAAGCTGTAGATCTGTTCTACAGTTTGCATTATTTCTATGCTTCCCATTCCTAAGTTTTGTTATTGAGTCTTTTACTTTGGTTTTGTACAACAGCTTCAAACAGCTGATATTAGCTACCATGACCTTGCAGAGCGATTTCTGCATAGTGCAGCTTTAAAATAAAACAGACATTTGTATTTGTTGTGTAATAAAGGGTCAGGAGCAGAAAGTGAGGTGGAAGCCATGCTCTGGATGGTATGTTTACTTCAACTAATCTCCTAGAATGTATTGAGGATATGCTGTACACTCAACATCATATGTATTGAGGAAATGCTGTACACTCAACACCATATGTATTGAGGATATGCTGTACACTCAACACCATATATATTGAGGATATGCTGTTCACTCAACACCATATGTATTGAGGATATGCTGTACACTCAACATCATATGTATTGAGGAAATGCTGTACACTCAACACCATATGTATTGAGGATATGCTGTACACTCAACACCATATGTATTGAGGATATGCTGTACACTCAACACCATATGTATTGAGGATATGCTGTACACTCAACATCATATGTATTGAGGAAATGCTGTACACTCAACACCATATGTATTGAGGATATGCTGTACACTCAACACCATATCTATTGAGGATATGCTGTACACTCAACACCATATGTATTGAGGATATGCTGTACACTCAACACCATATGTATTTTGACAGTGAAGCTAAAATGTACAATTTGACTCTAAACTCCAGCATTTTGGATTTGAGATCAAATGTTTCATATGCGACGATAGTACAGGTCACCTTTTTACAATTTAGAAATAAAATCAATCACTTTATGTAATATAGACCCCCCCCCCAATTTGAAGAAGCCATACGTATTTGGACAAATTCACTTAAAGTGTATTAAAGTTATAGTATATGAAACCTTTTATTTAAAATACTAAATTCTGGAGTATAGATCCAAATGTAACATTTTAGCTTCACTCTCCAAATACATATGGTTTTGGCTGTACCTTGGTATTGAACGTTACAGTGCCTTGCAAAAGTAGTCATACCCCTTGGAAACGCCTTTGACAGTGATTACAGCTGTGAGTCTTCTTGGGTAAGTCTTTTAGAGCTTAACACACCAGGATTGTGCATACAAGATGCATTGTTTTTTATTCTGTATATTTGTATTCTTTTCACTGTAACTTAAGTCATTTTTGTGGCGTTACTACAATGATGTTGATCCATCCTCAGTTTATCTACCATGACAGCCTGTAACTGTAAAATCACCAATGGCCTCATGGTGACACACCTGAGCAGTTGCATTCATGTCCTGCAGCTCAGTTCAGAAGGATGACTATCTTTGATGTGTCTGGGTGGTTTAATACATAATCCACACCATAATTATTAACTTGATCATGCTTAAAGAGATATGCAATGTCTGATTTGTTATTCATCTACCAATCACTGCCCTTCTTTATGAGGCTTTCAAAAAGCTCCCTGGTCTTTGTAGTTGAATCTGTGCTTGAAATTCAAAACCTGACTGAGGGACCTCAGTTCTATGTATGGGGTACAGAGGTATGAGTAGTTATTCAAAAATAAATGTAAACTCCTATTGAGTCCATATAACATATTATGTGATTTGTTAAGCCACATTTAAATCGTGAACTAATTTAGACATGCCTTTATAAAAAATCAACATTTTCTTCCACTTTGACATTAGAGTACACCCTTTTGAGTTACTTGTTGACAACAAAAAAAATCGAAATGAAATCAATTTCAATCCAACATTGTAACACAGTTCAATTCCTTTTCATGTTTTCTTTCTTGTCTTACAGTGGCAAGAAATGGGATGATGACTGGATCAAGGCCGAGGACCAGGTTTCTCCAGTTTAACCTACTTTATGCACAAATGTATTCCTCACTCCCTTCACATGTATCCCTGTTAATCATAAATGGTTGGCCAAATTCGCCATGATTTACCATTGAAACATTCATGGAGCATCACAATGCCAACCATTTGATCTCAATCAGTTTCATGAGAATGTACATTTAGACATTGTTGATATAAAGTGAGCTACAAGAGTATTGCAACAGTGACACATGTTTTGTTGTTTTTGATCTCTACTCCAGCACTTAGTCATTGTATATTTTACAATGAGGTTAAAGTGCAATCTATCAGCTTTAATTTGAGGGTATTTTCATCCATATCTGGTGAACGGTTTAGAAATTACAGCACGTTTTGTACACCCCCCCCCCCATTTTAGGGGACCAAAAGTATTGTGATATTCATTTATGTGTATTAAAGTAGTCAGTTTGCATTGATTCATTTTACAATGTTATTAAATATATACATTTAATTTCACTCTCTGATTGTTTACCTTTAGTCTATGCCTATTTCTATAACACAATGCACATAGCTGATTATCTTATTTATTTATTTAACCAGGTAGGCTAGTTGAGAACAAGTTCTCATTTGCAACTGCGACCTGGCCAAGATAAAGCATAGCAGTGTGAACAGACAACAACACAGGAGTAAACAATTAACAAGTCAATAACAGTAGAAAAAAAAGAGAGTCTATATACATTGTCTGCAAAAGGCATGAGGAGGTAGGCGAATAATTACAATTTTGCAGATTAACACTGGAGTGATAAATGATCAGATGGTCATGTACAGGTAGAGATATTGGTGTGCAAAAGAGCAGAAAAGTAAATAAATATAAACAGTATGGGGAAGAGGTAGGTAAAATTGGGTGGGCTATTTACCGATAGACTATGTACAGCTGCAGCGATCGGGTTAGCTGCTCAGATAGCAGATGTTTAAAGTTGGTGAGGGAGATAAAAGTCTCCAACTTCAGCGATTTTTGCAATTCGTTCCAGTCACAGGCAGCAGAGAACAGGAACGAAAGGGGGCCAAATGAGGTGTTGGCTTTAGGGATGATCAGTGAGATACACCTGCTGGAGCGCGTGCTACGGGTGGGTGCTGCCATCGTGACCAGTGAACTGCGATAAGGCGGAGCTTTACCTAGCATGGACTTGTAGATGACCTGGAGCCAGTGGGTCTGGCGACGAATATGTAGCGAGGGCCAGCCGACTAGAGCATACAGGTCGCAGTGGTGGGTGGTATAAGGTGCTTTAGTAACAAAACGGATGGCACTGTGATAAACTGCATCCAGTTTGCTGAGTAGAGTGTTGGAAGCTATTTTGTAGATGACATCGCCGAAGTCGAGGATCGGTAGGATAGTCAGTTTTACTAGGGTAAGTTTGGCGGCGTGAGTGAATGAGGCTTTGTTGCGGAATAGAAAGCCGACTAGATTTGATTTTAGATTGGAGATGTTTGATATGAGTCTGGAAGGAGAGTTTGCAGTCTAGCCAGACACCTAGGTACTTATAGATGTCCACATATTCTAGGTCGGAACCATCCAGGGTGGTGATGCTAGTCGGGCGTGCGGGTGCAGGCAGCGAACGGTTGAAAAGCATGCATTTGGTTTTACTAGCGTTTAAGAGCAGTTGGAGGCCACGGAAGGAGTGTTGTATGGCATTGAAGCTCATTTGGAGGTTAGATAGCACAGTGTCCAAGGACGGGCCGGAAGTATACAGAATGGTGTCGTCTGCGTAGAGGTGGATCAGGGAATCGCCCGCAGCAAGAGCAACATCATTGATATATACAGAGAAAAGAGTCGGCCCGAGAATTGAACCCTGTGGCACCCCCATAGAGACTGCCAGAGGACCGGACAGCATGCCCTCCGATTTGACACACTGAACTCTGCAAAGTAGTTGGTGAACCAGGCAAGACAGTCATCAGAAAAACTGAGGCTACTGAGTCTGCCGATAAGAATATGGTGATTGACAGAGTCGAAAGCCTTGGCAAGGTCGATGAAGACAGCTGCACAGTACTGTCTTTTATCGATGGCGGTTATGATATCGTTTAGTACCTTGAGCGTGGCTGAGGTGCACCCGTGACCGGCTCGGAAACCAGATTTCACAGCGGAGAAGGTACGGTGGGATTCGAGATGGAGTAGATACAATTATATTTACTAAAGAGACAGTTCATTTGCAAGTTTAATAGTCTATGGGCTCCAGATCAAACGTGTTGGTCTTTCAGCCAAAGCACCACATACAGAAGCAATTAGTTGATATAATAAAGAACAAACATTAAAAAATCAGGCTATATGAATCAGACAGTATTAGGTCAGATGGTTGAAAATCACAGATTCATATCGTGATTTGGAAATGACAATGTTTACAGTAGGCAAAAATATATTTATATATTTTTCTTTCCTGGAGGTACTGGTCTTCGTATTTGTTGTTAGTGACGCTCTCCAGTCTCCACTGCCGTGGTCCTGAACTCGCCACGGCATGCCTTGCATTTCTCCTGCACGAGCTAACAGTAGCTGTCCGTGGTCCTGAAATAAAACGACGGCGCACTATTAGAAAAAGAGCACAGGTTAACATACACAGTTCTTCATGTTACCTGGGCCTTTTCCTATATAGTAAAGCTACACATTCTGTTTGGAACAAATGAATGCAAATCTGAGACTATAAGGTCACTTGTTTCAGTCTGTCTTTCTACTGGAAGAATGTTAGTTCCATGGATAAAGGTACTGGATCATTTATTTCCAAATGCCACCCTATTCTCTTGAAAGTGCATTACTTTTGACCAGAGGCCTAGGCACATAGTACAATGTTGATATATTAGTTATGAGCAGTGGATTGGGCTGATCAACTTTAGTACTTAGTGAATGTCTTATGAGTAATGAGAAAATAATCATCAAAGTGATGAGAATGTTGCATTTTCGCCGACTGACCTTCATATCCAAGTTTATTATAGGCCCATTAGGCTGACGTAGCTAGGCTATATATTATAATACATAGGCCTACGTGTATATCAACATATCTTACATATATATGGATTATATATTTAGTATATATAATGCTATTACCTATATTACTTTACCTGCATTTTGTCTGTTGGATATAGACCTACCCTCGAGTCATATTGACACGCAGCATGTTTAGCGCATAGAGGCAGACCGTCTATCTGCTTGGGCTCTAGGCTAGTTGTCCGCGGGAAATATTTAATGAGGGTGAAAGCCAAATCATTCCACAAATGCTTTTTTTGAATAGGCAATGAGAATAAATTTTCATCATTGTTGCTTATCAGGAATATGATGTGCCGGGGACCATGGCAATAGAGGTGCGGTTATAAGGCAATGTGGGTAATGGGTATATGGGTTGAAAGGCCACATATATAGACTGTTGAATGTCAATTTTTGAACTTCTAGAAGCGTCAATATCGGTGTAACAACGTTTATATAAGCATTTCTATACATACACTTGTTTTCTGCCATGAACCTTTATACAACCCTAGGAAACCTTTGTAAGAGGTCAGGTCTGGTCATAGAATCCCCAAAAATATGTTTTTGTTTTTTGTAGTTCAATTTTATGGCTTGGCACAAATAATCCTTTACTTGAATTAGACATAATTATGCAATCTCATACCCCTGGTGGCCATGGGGGGCTCAGTGGCGCCACAAACAGTTGACTTTTCCCCAAACTTTTATGATTTTTTAAAATCAAGAACAGATTAACATATCCGAACGTTATTTGACATTAAGGTTTAGTAAGGGGACCTTATTAAATCAAAAGAATCACACGTCAAGCTTAAATATTTATGACGAAAAGCACATTTCAAAAAGTGCAGTACTTCAGACATTGAATTGGCATTTGCTGATGCAGGACAGCGTTATGTATGTCCCAATGAATGTACATATCATTCTACACATCAATTAGAATGATATCGGCGAAGATATTGATAAAGAACAAACCGTACAAAATGGCGCCACATTTGCAGCTCACACCTTTTCCGGTTTCTGTAACATATGAATTTATAAGAATTTATGTTACATCAATTATTTAATATAATCCGACAATGTTTACGACATTCAAATTAAAGGAACATTGCGGAACAATCATTTATGAATAGTTAAAAATATAATCAGAAAATTCAGAACCATAGTCTATTACGTCACAGGCATTGCGACACACATAACCAAAACAAACTCTGACCCATCGACCAAACCCGAAGACGTAGCCAAACGCTGACACACAGATATATACGTGCATGTTCACAATTCTCCCACTATGTCAGACCTGCCTGCATAAGTGCCATTTTTTTCATCTAATTCTAATAATAATACGCTGATAGTAGCGTTAAGAGTATGTCATATATGAGAGTATGCCTGTTCAGGATGGGACAACCCACATTTCAATAGGAACATTTCCAAGTTTGCAGCTTAATTAACACACAAGGGCTATGCATTATTCTTCCCAAAAGATGTCATGGGTCATAATTGGGTCAGCATAATAAAATACAATCATTCTGTGTCCATACTTTTGATGACTCATTGCGAGTGCCTGTAGATTATAGGAAATATTTTGCAACTAACCCAATTCATCTGTAGCTGATGGGAGTCAGTTCTTGTACTCAGGTAAAGTAGCCCTCTCGAAAATGACTTTTGAGAGTAAAGAAGTAACTGGTCAAAATACTCAGTACCTAGTTATTAAGCATTTGTACATCTCATACATACATAAGAAATTGTTGACTTAAAAGCCCATGACTAATGTACTAATGTAGCTCCATCATAATGCAAATGATTACTTGAAGTCAAGGATAACCTTCTGTTTTTTTTATTAACTAAACTAATAAGCACACACGTCACAGTTTAACTATGTTTAAATCGGCAATCACCAGGTGAAACAATAAATCCTTCTCCCTGCCAATGGTTCTGTAAAAAGCAGAGGGGTGGGGCTGGAAAAACAGAACCATAGTTTAAACCATGTTTTGAGGCTATAGTCCAGTGGTGTCAATCTCATTCCATGGAGAGCCTAGTGTCATCTGGTTTTTGTTTTTTTCCATTCAATTAGGACCTAGACAACCAGGTGAGAGGAGATCCTTAGTAATTAGTGACCTTAATTCATCAATCATGGGAGGAGCGGGAAAAACAGCAGACACAAAAAAACAAACATTTTGGGATCTGATGGGTTACGGCAGCTGAACTATTCTTCAAGAATCCAAAAGTGGATGTAGCAACTGCAGATTGTCCATTTAAAGGGGCGCATCGGGCCTGGTCATGTAACCGGGCAAAAGCAGTAACAGACGAGCGCCCTTCTCAAATCTCAAATCTAAAACAAACGTTTATTTTCCATTAAATGTTCAAACTATTCTTCCTTAGGAAGGCAGAATCACTTTTCACCCACCCAAACAAACTTCTTCAGTCGGTGACAGATTCCTCGTCATCAGAGCTGTAGTGGATGCTGTCATAGATGTCCTCTTCCAGGAGGTCATCTATGAAGTTATCTTCTAGGAGGGAGGTGTCTTGGCCCATAGCTTTGCTGTATATCAGTATGACAGTGTTCTGGTGTCTTCTGAGGCTGCTGACTCTCCTCTGAAGCATGGAGAAGAGACCTCTGCTCCCTGGTTCCAACTGATTCAATTGCCAGCCTAACACCAACAATCGTAATGTGTCGGGTAAATAAAATGACCTATTCCTTAAATACAATAGCAATTACAGGGTGCCAACATCAATTGTACATATTCATGAAATTCCCCTAACTTGCCTGCTTAGGTCAAGTGCCACATGTGAAGCAAGGTCTTGCACATTCTCCGATTCCCTCTTTAGGCTTTCCCAGTGCTGTTTGACTTCCTTTAGGACAATTAACTTTTAACTCAATTAACTTTTCAGCCGTCTCAGGAGAGACACCCGGTCAAAAGCTATTTTCTTTGTGAGTAGGTCAGCTGTAAATTCATAAGAATGCAATGTGGATTTGTAACTTTGGCAGTGCTGTCTGTGTTTGTGCAACTGAACAAACACAGATAGCAAAACAGAAACATAGTTATTGTGACACACAAACATACTACTTACTTTGTCCATGCAGCTCCCAAGGCCATACATGAAGGTCTGCGGAAAGGATCTCATCTGCAGATGGTATTGCTGAATCTGGTACAAGGGCATTGTACTCCTCTATGGCAGCTGTCAATTTGGCCTTTTCTTTCAATATCTTTCTGCACAGAGGGTGTCTTTTCTTGCATCCATCTGTCATTGAAACAAAAGGAGAATTGAATTATGTGTTAAATTGCATGGCTCTGAAATGAAAGAGAAATTAAGTGTGTGCAATCCAATATTCATGAAATTTAACAAACCTGTCTGACGGTAGAGGTTCTGTTTCCTTTGTTTGATGCTAAGAAACAGGACTTCAATTGTTTTCTGTAGTACCCGGGGACCATCCATGTTCTCATTTGTTTCCCCTGAAATACAATAAATCTATAAATTAACAACGCATCTCCAACGGTGAGTAGTTGCACTCACTTCCTGGAGGAACATAGGGCCTGTGAAGGTTTCTGTAACAAATGATTTGTTATGTGGGGGGTGAGTGAGCCCCAACCTGGAGAACCAGGGAATGTTTTGTCTGCCTCCTACCCTTCCACCTGTCCGGTATGATTGCACCTGCCAGTTGATTACCACCACGTCAAGGTGACAGTTCAGGAGAGTTACATTTAGGATTTATTTTGTTTTTTTTGTATTCATTTACCTGTATTAGCCCATTGCTAATAACTTAAGAACCTCCATTGTCCAGTTGTACAGTCTCATCGCCTACACCCAAATCACTCTTACACTTTGAGAGTCTGGGTCTCCTCCTGGATTTTTGTTGTTGTCTGAGAATTATGACGAAAACAAAACAGAATAATTAATTGTTTTAAAATAAATTAAATGCATAGCTATAATACTTCTAAAATAAATGTATTGATCCACACAATACACCAAGTATCTTCTGGACAATGCTCTGTGCAGGTTGTTCTTCTTCCTTCTGTCCCACCCCATGGCCTGGATGGTTAGCATATCTGTTCTTGCTAGAAAATCCAAATAGAACTCCTTATTCCAGATAAGTACTAACATAGCTGAATAGAACAACCTTAAATTGTTACATCCTTTGGAACAGATTGCAGCCCTCGACAAGATTGCAGCCCTCGACAAGAAGCTGTTCCCTTGTTCTACTTCCTCCCCCAGAGTTGTGCCAGCTCCTTCCCGGTTCCATCCTCCCCACTTAATCTTAATTTACATTAAAACAAATATTGACTAAATGGGAAGCCTTGTAAAGGACTGAAGCTGGAAATTCTCTTTGAACAGTTTCATAAAGAAAAACTTATCTCACATTTCAAACGATGTGCCTTTGTCTGTATGACGGAAAGAAGGGGCTTCATGTCTAGAAGGGTGGCGAGCTCTGGACAATGAAGGGCAACTTTGGTCAGGTATGGCCAACATTTGCAGATCACATCCGTACACATGAATTGTATGTTCCTGCTGCCAGACAATTCCTTCAGCAAGAATAGTGGGTACGCAAAGATCTCTCCACGCATCATGTTGAGGTTCCTTAGAAGTATTCCGTGGCGGCAGATGGCAACATCAAGTCCCTCTTCATCAAATTTGTTGTTTGTTTGTTTTCCTTGACGACTCTTTAGCTGCTGTCCACAGGGATGCTCCACATACCTCTTTTCCATAACCCTAGACAAGGAAGTAGAAGAGTATAGGTTGAACATTTGGGGGGGGGGGGGGGGTGTTTAATGGGACAGTGGTTAGGTTTTTAAAATCAGGCTGAGGGCGCTGAGATACCCTCTGTGTTCGCTATAATGGAGATCAGAGATTGACTGTCAAAAACAAGCACTTGTAAAGTGTGTTGCATTTCTGAACAGAGGGAGTGGTGTAACGACCCTGAACTTGGAGAGAGGATTACCATCTCTCCAAAATGATATGTTTTTATTGTAATAGTGTGTAACAAGTCTGCCTTTGAGTCAGATGGCCCGAGGCCAGTCCTATTTCACAGTTTAGAAGATACACAGGAAACGCACATGTTTAGTCTTTGTATGGACATAGTTCAAAGTCAGACATCCTCATCAAAAATAAATACACCATCAAAGAATCCTTTGTCATCAGTCCTTGAAAGGATACATGAAATACATTATATACATGACATATGAAATAGCAATCAACCTCAGTAACTGATTGTGGGACACTTAACAATGTTGATAATTAATTTCATTACAAACTCAAAACATTTAAGCTAAAAAATGTACTCAACTGCATTTTAAAACATTCACACTGGACAAAGAAAAGGCAAACATTGTTTTGATTGTTTAAATGATATAGAGTATGGTGTTACTTGATCAATTGTGAACAGTTTTACATACCCTTCATTTTGAATCGATTCAGCTTCTTGTTGCCGTCCACTGACACTGCAAGCATGCCGGGGGAACAGGCTGGGCAGTCAAAGCACTGTACATCACAGACCTGATCAATTTCAGAGCGGCAGTACATCCACTCTAAGAAGCTTTTTTGAAAAGTCTCCCCACAGATCATTCCATTCTGGTAAGGGAAAAATACATATAGAAAATATATGAAATAACTTACAACAATACTATAAACAAAACATACTATAATTCACTATGGCTGACTGGATTTGAGTTAAAGCAGGGCCAGTGTATAGTGTTGACAGCAAAGCAGGTGAAAGCCAATGCAAAATAGGATGAGTACTTATGTTGTAAAGAGCAGGATATATTGGATGCAAGAGGGGCACAGATAAAGGGCATGGTAGGACAGTGGTGCAGGAGGCTAACACACACTGTAGCAAGATACCTGCAGTTTTAACCTAGTTGTAGTACAGGAAATACATTGTGTTACAACGCTTTGTGTAACATAACTTTAACATATTGTTAACCTGAAGTCATACATTGGTAAAGCTGAGTATCATTTATTGTTACCCTGACAAAGAAGTCAGTTCACTGCTCCATAATCCACATAAACACCAGACGGGACATTCCTGGGGCTGACACTTTCAGCTCCTCAAAAGAGCTGAACAGATCTACCTGGCATATGGTGTCACAGTTGACAGTGGCAGGCCAGTACCCATTCTTGATCAGATCTGCCAAGTTTGCTGTCCAGGTGCTAAGACAGGTTGTGCAGGTCAGCACAGGCACTGTGACATCGTAGCGACCTTAAGGGAAAAAATGAGGTCTGAACTAATGTTGTTTTACATTGCATTGCTACATCACTGTTTGGTTCTTGTAGATATAGCACATACCATTTATTCCTACAATGATTATATGTTTCCCAGAGCCAACATGGATGGTGCTTGTCAGTCAACCACATATCACCTCTGGTATGTCCAATGGTAAGAAACAAATCTAGGGACAATATTTATATACAACAATAAACAAGAATACATTTGAACTTTGATATAATACATTCAGCGGCAAAAAAAACACATGAAGTGCATATTTGCCATCACTGTGGCGAGATACGGCTGTAGTTGGAGGAAGGGGCGTGAAGAACCCCTCGATCATGGACTCTCTGTTGTGCAGGGGGAACTTTGCATGTGTAGAGACATCACAGTCTTCACAGTAAAGCTGTTTCGGCAGACAGTCTCAGCATCGCAGAATAGCCCTTTTCACATTGAATGACTGACAGATCTTCTGAGAAGCATGCTCTGCAGCCAGCAGAGAATCTACTATCTCAGGCCTGGACTCCCTCCACCTATCCTGTGAGAGTTCCTTCATCACACTCCAACTGTGTGATGCACCAGGCACAGCAGGATTTGCACACTCAGGGTCTACTAAGTCAGCTAGGAGGATGTTAATTTCTCAATGAACTATTGCTTTTTTGAAAACACAAAAATGGGAAAAGGATTTAATTAATATTATATAATTCATCTATTAAAACGCAGATAGGGCTGTAAGTAGGTGACAGCAAATATATCTCTGCACAATCTATGGTGTGAAAAGACAAAAACCTCAGATTTGATTCTACAGTAAATTCAATTACAGGACAGACCAAAATATTGACTAAAGTCTAAATTGGAATATCAAACAATAGAACTTGATCCCATCTTCAAATAGAAATTCTGAACGTTCTTTATTAAAACAGCAAAAGCACACTAAGTACAAAACATTCTCTTTCCCTGACAAACTGACCAGGTGAAATCTATGATCCCTTATTGATGTCACCTGTTAAATCCACTTCAGTGTAGATGAAGGGGAGGAGACAGATTAAAGGAGGATTTTTAAGCCTTGAGACAATTGAGACATGGATTGTGTATGTGCCATTCAGAGGGTGAACGGGCAAGACAAAAGATTTAAGTGCCTTTGAACGGGGTATGGTAGTAGGTGCCAGGTCCATCGGTTTGTGTCAAGAACTGCAACGCTGCTGGGTTTTTCACGATCAACAGTTTCCCGTGTATATCATGAATGGTCCCCAACCCAAAGGACATACAGCCAACTTGACAGAACTGTGGGAAGCATGTGTCAAAATGGGCCAGCATCCCCGTGGAACGCTTTCGACACCTTGTAGAGTCCATGCCCTGATGAATTGAGGCTGTTCTCAGGGCAAAAGGGAGTGCAACTCAATATTAGGAATATTTTGTATACTCAGTGTATTTTGACTACAGAGTAAACTCTCCTCAAAGGCAAATGCTTCCAGCTTCCAGCTTCCAGAATTACAGACAGTGGTTGCAAAAGGAAAGACACTGTGTAAACATTCCAATAGTGGATTTGAATTAATTCAACTAAGACTAATTACATAATGTAGAATGGCAGATTGCTTCATATTGAAGGAATTGTGCAGGAAAAAGCTCTGCCAGGATTGTGTTATTACGCTCCCCTACAGAAGTATTTGGACAGTGATGCTAAAATGTTGAATTTGTCTCTACACTCCAGCATTTTGAATTGCATTGTTGAGAAGCAACCTGCAAGTAGGCATTTTGTTGGATGGTGTTGCCATCAGTATCCTGTACATACGACTAATGAAACTTGCAACTAGCCCCACCATTTGACGGTGTCGTGTCTTTTGCATCATTAAACTGAAGATGAATCTTTATCAAATTACTCTGTAATTATTATTACGCGATTAAACATGTAACTGTAATTAACTAGGAAGTCGGGGCACCAAGGAAAATATTCAGATTACAAAGTTATAATTTTCTTAATATTACTTTTCAGATATTTTCATATCTGATCAATAGTCTTCTGATTAATGAATTCTTCATTATATATTATATATATATTATATATATATATTGATTGCAATTGTTCCCGAATGAGTGAGCATATATATATATATTTACACTCAGTGTCGTCAGGGTCTCTGTTGAAAAGTTGGAGAGTTTGTCCGCCCTCTCTGACGTGGTTAGAATGGATAGTTCAGAGTGACATTCATTCAAATCAAATCAAATTTATTTATATAGCCCTTCGTACATCAGCTGATATCTCAAAGTGCTGTACAGAAACCCAGCCTAAAACCCCAAACAGCAAGCAATGCAGGTGTAGAAGCACGGTGGCTAGGGAAACTCCCTAGAAAGGCCAAAACCTAGGAAGAAACTTAGAGAGGAACCAGGCTATGTGGGGTGGCCAGTCCTCTTCTGGCACGATTATAACAGAACATGGCCAAGATGTTCAAATGTTCATAAATGACCAGCATGGTCAAATAATAATAATCACAGGCAGAACAGTTGAAACTGGAGCAGCAGCACGGCCAGGTGGACTGGGAACAGCAAGGAGTCATCATGTCAGGTAGTCCTGAGGCATGGTCCTAGGGCTCAGGTCCTCCGAGAGAGAGAGAGAGAAAGAAAGAGAGAAAGAGAGAATTAGAGAGAGCATACTTAAATTCACACAGGACACCGGATAGGACAGGAAAAGTACTCCAGATATAACAAACTGACCCAACCCCCCCTGACACAAACTACTGCAGCATAAATACTGGAGGCTGAGACAGGAGACACTGTGGCCCCATCCGATGACACCCCCAGACAGGGCCAAACAGGAAGGATATAACCCCACCCACTTTGCCAAAGCACATCCCCCACACCACTAGAGGGATATCTTCAACCACCAACTTACCATCCTGAGACAAGGCCAAGTATAGCCCACAAAGATCTCCGCCACGGTACAACCCAAGGGGGGGCGCCAACCCAGACAGGAAGATCACATCAGTGACTCAACCCACTCAAGTGACGCACCCCTCCTAGGGACGGTATGAAAGAGCCCTAGTAAGCCAGTGACTCAGCCCCTGTAATATGGTTAGAGGCAGAGAATCCCAGTGGAAAGAGGGGAACCGGCCAGGCAGACAGCAAGGGCGGTTCGTTGCTCCAGAGCCTTTCCGTTCACCTTCACACTCCTGGGCCAGACTACACTCAATCATATGATCCACTGAAGAGATGAGTCATCAATAAAGATTAAAGGTTGAGACCGAGTTTGCGTCTCTCACATGGGTAGGCAGACCATTCCATAAAAATGGAGCTCTATAGGAGAAAGCCCTGCCTCCAGCTGTTTGCTTAGAAATTCTAGGGACAATTAGGAGGCCTGTGTCTTGTGACCGTAGCGTACGTGTAGGTATGTACGGCAGGACCAAATCAGAGAGATAGGTAGGAGCAAGCCCATGTAATGCTTTGTAGGTTAGCCTTAAAACCTTGAAATCAGCCCTTGCCTTGACAGGAAGCCAGTGTAGGGAGGCTAGCACTGGAGTAATATGATCAAATTTTTTGGTTCTAGTCAGGATTCTAGCAGCTGTATTTAGCACTAACTGAAGTTTATTTAGTGCTTTATCCGGGTAGCCGGAAAGTAGAGCATTGCAGTAGTGTAACCTAGAAGTGACAAAAGCATGGATAAATTTTTCTGCATAATTTTTGGACAGAAAGTTTCTGATTTTTGCAATGTTACGTAGATGGAAAAAAGCTGTCTTTGAAAGAGAGATCAGGGTCCAGAGTAACGCAGAGGTCCTTCACAGTTTTATTTGAGATGACTGTATAACCATTAAGATTGATTGTCAGATTCAACAGAAGATCTCTTTGCTTCTTGGGACCTAAAACAAGCATCTCTGTTTTGTCCGAGTTTAAAAGTAGAAAGTTTGCAGCCATCCACTTCCTTATGTCTGAAACACATGCTTCTAACGAGGGCAATTTTGGGGCTTCACCATGTTTCATTGAAATGTACAGCTGTGTGTCATCCGCATAGCAGTGAAAGTTAACATTATGTTTTCGAATGACATCCCCAAGAGGTAAAATATATAGTGAAAACAGTGGTCCTAAAATGGAACCTTGAGGAACACCGAAATTTACAGTTGATTTGTCAGAGGACAAACCATTCACAGAGACAAACTGATATCTTTCCGACAGATAAGATCTAAACCAGGCCAGAACTTGTCCGTGTAGACCAATTTGGGTTTCCAATCTCTCCAAAAGAATGTGGTGATCGATGGTATCAAAAGCAGCACTAAGGTCTAGGAGCACAAGGACAGATGCAGAGCCTCGGTCTGATGCCATTAAAAGGTAATTTACCATCTTCACAAGTGCAGTCTCAGTGCTATGATGGGGTCTAAAACCAGACTGAAGCATTTTGTATACATTGTTAGTCTTCAGGAAGGCAGTGAGTTGCTGCGCAACAGCCTTTTCAAAATGTTTTGAGAGGAATGGAAGATTCGATATAGGCCGATCGTTTTTAATATTTTCTGGGTCAAGGGTTGGCTTTTTCAAGAGAGGCTTTATTACTGCCACTTTTAGTGAGTTTGGTACACATCCGGTGGATAGAGAGATGTTTATTATGTTCAACATAGGAGGGCCAAGCACAGGAAGCAGCACTTTCAGTAGTTTAGTTGGAATAGGGTCCAGTATGCAGCTAGAAGGTTTAGAGGCCATGATTATTTTCATCATTGTGTCAAGAGATATAGTACTAAAACACTTGAGCGTCTCTCTTGATCCTAGGTCCTGGCAGAGTTGTGCAGACTCGGGACAACTGAGCTTTGAAGGAATACGCAGATTTAAAGAGTCCATAATTAGCTTTCTAATAATCATGATCTTTTCCTCAAAGAAGTTCATGAATTTATTACTGCTGAAGTGAAAGCCATCCTCTCTTGGGGAATGCTGCTTTTTAGTTAGCTTTGCGACAGTATCAAAAAGGAATTTCGGATCGTTCTTAAAATAGGAATAATCGAGCAGCAGTAAGGGCTCTCCTATACTGCACGGTACTGTCTTTCCAAGCTAGTCGGAAGACTTCCAGTTTGGTGTGGCGCCATTTCCGTTCCAATTTTCTGGAAGCTTGCTTCAGAGCTTGGGTATTTTCTGTATACCAGGGAGCTAGCTTCTTATGAGAAATGTTTTTAGTTTTTAGGGGTGCAACTGCATCTAGGGTATTGCGCAAGGTTAAATTGAGTTCCTCAGTTATGTCGTCATTCATGTCGCTATGGATAGATGTTTCGGTGGTTGTCTGTCTTCGCGTTCAATGATACCGAATTCCTAGCTGCTGACTAGTAATTAATATCAAAGACTTGTTCTTATTCTGTCGGTATCGATATTCTAAGAGTTTAACCACGTGGGATGGTTAAAAGATTCAGTAGTCTGGTCTCAAACCTTGGCCCTCTCGTTATCGAGGTAAGCTGGTCTGCAACCTTTGTCCTCTCGTAATTGAGAGCATGGTCTGTTGAGAAATTCTCAATTAGTTGTATAATTAGTTGTACATTGTAAAATGTTGTTCGGACCTCAAGTTCTGTGAGGTGGAAGAAATTACTTTGTTCTCTTCTATGAAAACTCTACTCTCTCTCTATACTGTGGACATGAGGAGACAACTACCAATCTAAACAGATTCCTTCACATAGTAACCTCCCGTCTATGAGAAAAGCTGCATGTCAATGACAGCGTGTTTTACTATGTCCTGCACGTAACTAGTCTTCATCCTCCTCCACACGCAGACTGACTGATGTACAAATCCCTTTGCATAACATACATATTTATTATTACTTGCAGATCAGTCAGTCTGTCACCATTTACCAACAATGCATTATTAGTCTGTCACTTTCTTTTTCATGTGGTTCTATGACATGTGTGCACACATTCTATGTTGTGCATGCAACTTTCTTTATTCATCTTAGTTACGTAACCTTCCTTACTGGTTTAACACGTTTTTTAAACCAAACACTTTAACACACAAAACAAATGTGTATGCATGGGGTATTTCTGACAACAAGCGACGAACTGGCGACCTATCTGTTATCTGTCCACGGTCGTCATCTGGTGGAGGCGAAAAATCTTCAAACAAATGTCACATGACCGGATGAGGTAACCATTCCTGTTCTTCTCGTAACTTTCCGGTAGGCTAGAATTTTTCTGGTGTTTTGCTGCTCGTCACAGGTCGACGCAGGTATTGCACTTGATTTATTGTTCTCATAACCGTAGTTGCAGCCAAGTGGAAATACAAAAGCTTTCTAGCTATTTCGCACTGACGGTAATTTTAACACAAGAAAGATTCTAGTGAAAAGGTGTTTACACTCAGAGCCATGTATTTACACTCAGCCAGCTCATAGTACAACCTAACCTAAAGGGACAAATAGGTCATCATTCTGTAGCTGGAAGACTTCAGATGAGTGTGGTGGTGTGTTCCTTGACAGGTATGACTCCATAACCACTCTTCTATGTTTCTTTGATTTCTTTTCCTCACAGGGAAAGTCGTGAGATGGGTTTCAGTTCACCACCTCTTCGATTATAATCACAGCCGTATATATCCTTCCTCAAGCAGACACATCGATGGCTCTGAACAAACTTTATTTAACTCTTTGCAAACTGGAAACCATTTATCCGGAGGCTGCATTCATTGTAGCTGGGGATTTTAACAAGGCTAATCTGAAAACAAAACTCCCTAAATTTGATCAGCATATCGATTGCGCAACCAGGGGTGGAAAGACCTTGGATCATTGTTACTCTAACTTCCGCGACGCATATAAGGCCCTGCCCCACCCCCCTTTCGGAAAAGCTGACCACGACTCCATTTTGTTGATCCCTGCCTACAGACAGAAACTAAAACAAGAGGCTCCCACGCTGAGGTCTGTCCAACGCTGGTCCGACCAAGCTGACTCCACACTCCAAGACTGCTTCCATCACGTGGACTGGGATATGTTTCGTATTGCGTCAGATAACAATATTGACGAATACGCTGATTCGGTGTGCGAGTTCATTAGAACGTGCGTTGAAGATGTCGTTCCCATAGCAACGATTAAAACATTCCCTAACCAGAAACCGTGGATTGATGGCAGCATTCGCGTGAAACTGAAAGCGCGAACCACTGCTTTTAATCAGGGCAAGGTGTCTGGTAACATGACCGAATACAAACAGTGCAGCTATTCCCTCCGCAAGGCTATCAAACAAGCTAAGCGTCAGTACAGAGACAAAGTAGAATCTCAATTCAACGGCTCAGACACAAGAGGCATGTGGCAGGGTCTACAGTCAATCATGGACTACAGGAAGAAATCCAGCCCAGACACGGACCAGGATGTCTTGCTCCCAGGCAGACTAAATAACTTTTTTGCCCGCTTTGAGGACAAGTGCCACTGACACGGCCTGCAACGAAAACATGCGGTCTCTCCTTCACTGCAGCCGAGGTGAGTAAGACATTTAAACGTGTTAACCCTCGCAAGGCTGCAGGCCCAGACGGCATCCCCAGCCGCGCCCTCAGAGTATGCGCAGACCAGCTGGCCGGTGTGTTTACGGACATATTCAATCAATCCCTATACCAGTCTGCTGTTCCCACATGCTTCAAGAGGGCCACCATTGTTCCTGTTCCCAAGAAAGCTAAGGTAACTGAGCTAAATGACTACCGCCCCGTAGCACTCACTTCCGTCATCATGAAGTGCTTTGAGAGACTAGTCAAGGACCATATCACCTCTACCCTACCTGACACCCTAGACCCACTCCAATTTGCTTACCGCCCAAATAGGTCCACAGACAATGCAATCTCAACCACACTGCACACTGCCCTAACCCATCTGGACAAGAGGAATACCTATGTGAGAATGCTGTTCATCGACTACAGCTCGGCATTCAACACCATAGTACCCTCCAAGCTCGTCATCAAGCTCGAGACCCTGGGTCTCGACCCCGCCCTGTGCAACTGGGTACTGGACTTCCTGACCTGCCCCCACGTGGTGAGGGTAGGCAACAACATCTCCTCCCCGCTGATCCTCAACACTGGGGCTCCACAAGGGTGCGTTCTGAGCCCTCTCCTGTACTCCCTGTTCACCCACGACTGCGTGGCCACGCACGCCTCCAACTCAATCAAGTTTGCGGACGACACAACAGTGGTAGGCTTGATTACCAACAACGACGAGACGGCCTACAGGGAGGAGGTGAGGGCCCTCGGAGTGTGGTGTCAGGAAAATAACCTCACACTCAACGTCAACAAAACTAAGGAGATGATTGTGGACTTCAGGAAACAGCAGAGGGAACACCCCCCTATCCACATCGATGGAACAGTAGTGGAGAGGGTAGCAAGTTTTAAGTTCCTCGGCATACACATCACAGACAAACTGAATTGGTCCACTCACACAGACAGCATCGTGAAGAAGGCGCAGCAGCGCCTCTTCAACCTCAGGAGGCTGAAGAAATTCGGCTTGTCACCAAAAGCACTCACAAACTTCTACAGATGCACAATCGAGAGCATCCTGGCGGGCTGTATCATCGCCTGGTACGGCAACTGCTCCGCCCTCAACCGTAAGGCTCTCCAGAGGGTAGTGAGGTCTGCACAACACATCACCGGGGGCAAACCACCTGCCCTCCAGGACACCTACACCACCCGATGTTACAGGAAGGCCATAAAGATCATCAAGGACATCAACCACCCGAGCCACTGCCTGTTCACCCCGCTATCATCCAGAAGGCGAGGTCAGTACAGGTGCATCAAAGCTGGGCCCGAGAGACTGAAAAACAGCTTCTATCTCAAGGCCATCAGACTGTTAAACAGCCACCACTAACATTGAGTGGCTGCTGCCAACACACTGACAATGACACTGACTCAACTCCAGCCACTTTAATAATGGGAATTGATGGGAAATTATGTAAATATATCACTAGCCACTTTAAACAATGCTACCTTATATAATGTTACTTACCCTACATAATTAATCTCATATGCATACGTATATACTGTACTCTATATCATTGACTGTATCCTTATGTAATACATGTAACAGCCCCCGTGATATGCAGCTGTTCAGGGAAGCTAGAAATCATTATACACAGGCAGTTAGAAAAGCCAAGGCTAGCTTTTTCAAGCAGAAATTTGCTTCCTGCAACACTAACTCAAAAAAGTTCTGGGACACTGTAAAGTCCATGGAGAATAAGAACACCTCCTCCCAGCTGCCCACTGCACTGAAGATAGGAAACACTGTCACCACTGATAAATCCACCATAATTGAGAATTTCAATAAGCATTTTTCTACGGCTGGCCATGCTTTCCACCTGGCTACTCCTACCCCGGACAACAGCACTGCACCCCCAACAGCAACTCGCCCAAGCCTTCCCCATTTCTCCTTCTCCCAAATCCATTCAGCTGATGTTCTGAAAGAGCTGCAAAATCTGGACCCCTACAAATCAGCCGGGCTAGACAATCTGGACCCTTTCTTTCTAAAATTATCTGCAGAAATTGTTGCCACCCCTATTACTAGCCTGTTCAACCTCTCTTTCGTGTCGTCTGAGATTCCCAAAGATTGGAAAGCAGCTGCGGTCATCCCCCTCTTCAAAGGGGGGGACACTCTTGACCCAAACTGCTACAGACCTATATCTATCCTACCGTGCCTTTCTAAGGTCTTCGAAAGCCAAGTCAACAAACAGATTACCGACCATTTCGAATCTCACCATACCTTCTCTGCTATGCAATCTGGTTTCAGACCTGGTCATGGGTGCACCTCAGCCACGCTCAAGGTCCTAAACGATATCTTAACCACCATCGATAAGAAACATTACTGTGCAGCCGTATTCATTGATCTGGCCAAGGCTTTCGACTCTGTCAATCACCATATCCTCATCGGCAGACTCGACAGCCTTGGTTTCTCAAATGATTGCCTCGCCTGGTTCACCAACTACTTCTCTGATAGAGTTCAGTGTGTCAAATCGGAGGGTCTGCTGTCCGGACCTCTGGCAGTCTCTATGGGGGTGCCACAGGGTTCAATTCTTGGACCGACTCTCTTCTCTGTATACATCAATGAGGTCGCTCTTGCTGCTGGTGAGTCCCTGATCCACCTCTACGCAGACGACACCATTCTGTATACTTCCGGCCCTTCTCTGGACACTGTGTTAACAACCCTCCAGGCAAGCTTCAATGCCATACAACTCTCCTTCCGTGGCCTCCAATTGCTCTTGAATGCAAGTAAAACTAAATGCATGCTCTTCAACCGATCGCTGCCTGCACCTACCCGCCTGTCCAACATCACTACTCTGGACGGCTCTGACTTAGAATACGTGGACAACTACAAATACTTAGGTGTCTGGTTAGATTGTAAACTCTCCTTCCAGACCTATATCAAACATCTCCAATCCAAAGTTAAATCTAGAATTGGCTTCCTATTTCGCAACAAAGCATCCTTCACTCATGCTGCCAAACATACCCTTGTAAAACTGACCATCCTACCAATCCTCGACTTTGGCGATGTCATTTACAAAATAGCCTCCAATACCCTACTCAACAAATTGGATGCAGTCTATCACAGTGCAATCCGTTTTATCACCAAAGCCCCATATACTACCCACCATTGCGACCTGTACGCTCTCGTTGGCTGGCCCTCGCTTCATACTCGTCGCCAAACCCACTGGCTCCATGTCATCTACAAGACCCTGCTAGGTAAAGTCCCCCCTTATCTCAGCTCGCTGGTCACCATAGCATCTCCCACCTGTAGCACACGCTCCAGCAGGTATATCTCTCTAGTCACCCCCAAAACCAATTCTTTCTTTGGCCGCCTCTCCTTCCAGTTCTCTGCTGCCAATGACTGGAACGAACTACAAAAATCTCTGAAACTGGAAACACTTATCTCCCTCACTAGCTTTAAGCACCAACTGTCAGAGCAGCTCACAGATTACTGCACCTGTACATAGCCCACCTATAATTTAGCCCAAACAACTACCTCTTTCCCAACTGTATTTAATTTGTATTTATTTATTTTGCTCCTTTGCACCCCATTATTTTTATTTCTACTTTGCACATTCTTCCATTGCAAAACTACCATTCCAGTGTTTTACTTGCTATATTGTATTTACTTTGCCATCATGGCCTTTTTTGCCTTTACCTCCCTTCTCACCTCATTTGCTCACATTGTATATAGACTTGTTTATACTGCATTATTGACTGTATGTTTGTTTTTACTCCATGTGTAACTCTGTCGTTTTATCTGTCGAACTGCTTTGCTTTATCTTGGCCAGGTCGCAATTGTAAATGAGAACAAGTTGTTCTCAACTTGCCTACCTGGTTAAATAAAAGGTAAAATAAAAATAAAATAAATAAAAATGTATCACTAGCCACTTTAACTATGCCACTTTGTTTACATACTCATCTCATATGTATATACTGTACTCGATACCATCTACTGTATCTTGCCTATGCTGCTCTGTACCATCACTCATTCATATATCCTTATGTACATATTCTTTATCCCTTTACACTGTGTATAAGACAGTAGTTTTGGAATTGTTAGTTAGATTACTTGTTGGTTATTACTGCATTGTCGGAACTAGAAGCACAAGCATTTCGCTACACTCGCATTAACATCTGCTAACCATGTGTATGTGACAAATAAAATTTGATTTGACTTACTTTTGTTTTGAGGTATCTTTTTGTTTCTTAAGATACTCCAGGTATCTTATAGGATCTTGTTTATATGTCCTTGACCTCTCCTTGGTTGATTTGGAGGGCATCTAATAGAAACATATATAATTAAAGTCAGTAATAACCATAGTAAGTCACATAAATAGACATCAAAATCCCTCAATCATCCTAACATAATACAAAATGTAATGGTCTTATTTAACAAATAAGTGTTCAATTTCAACCTGACCATGATCATACATGTAATTTGTGTCTTTTCAGGTATTAAAAAGGTAAGTTAAAAAAAATATAAACTAATATTTGTCATTAACACCACACCCTGTCCTTACCATCATAGTTCATTATGTGGTGGTAATGACGTGTGGTGGAAATTACATTTTTACAGTACTTGGTCATAAATAGCAGGGATTCTAGCATGAGAACTTCAGTTGAACAGCTAGCATACAATGTATCCTAAATGCACATAGTTAAAACAATAACAAACCTAACATCATTTGATGAAATTATAGCCTATTTGGTAATGACGTAAAATAAAAAATATCTTCTCAAGCCATATTTACCTTGGATTTTTCTATAATTTCACAGCATCAAAATTTGAATCTCCTTCCATGACATCCATGTGTTCCACTGTGACTATTCTTATCCATGTTAACAAAGTACAAACTTTTGAAAAAACCTTGTGTAATTTGCTTGTTGTGGTGGTAATGACACAATACTTAGAAAGGTTACTGTATTGTGTAAAAAAAAAAAAAATGGTTTATGCACATCTAATATGCATATTCATGCCATATATACATATTAGACATTAAATATTTTCAAATTATCAAGAGTGTAATACATCAAATGTTAAACGTCTGGGTGTGAGGACAAAAACAGTGCAAAACAGTGAAATCCTAACATTAAATGCTTTCGAAAATAAAATAAAATACATTGAAAGCTGGAAAAAAAAGTTACGTTATTTTAGTCTACTTAATGGATTTTTTTTTACATTAATTTAACTTTTAAATTTTAAAAATCTAACCCTGAGGCGCAAACAGGTCTGTTTTTTCAAAATTACTGTTATGTTTTGTTCATATGAATTGAATAGTGGCAAATGCATCAGCAAAAAAATATTGTGCCTATTTAATGCTACCCTTGCTGTTAATATCGCAAGCCAGCATACAACTGAGCTAAATGTTTGGAAAGGACACGTTCTCATCCATAGCCTAAAAACACATATCAAGTGCAAGAGCGCTGTTTGGCTTACATCTGAAGGCTGGGGCCATTTAGGCAGTCTACTGCAGACCGCTAAAACATCCTAATGATTATGATCACACTTCCTCAATGAAAATATTATGGTAACACTGTACCAAAGAAGTTTCGGTATGGTTTAGAAACTTCAGTGTAACCTGTTATCGGCCTGACTTGAAATATTTTCAGGCCTAGAAAAAACCTCCAGGACCACCCGTCCAACTGCGAGATTGTGAAGTGTGATTCATCACTCCAGAGAACAAGTTTCCACTGCTCCAGGGTCCAATGGCGGCAAGCATTACTCCAGCCAACGCTTGACATTGCACACGGTGAACTAAGGCCTGTGTGCGGCTGCTAAGCTGTTATTGTGCTGATGTTGCTTCCAGAGGCAGCTTGTAACTCGGTAGTGAGTGTTGCAACCGAGACGATGTTTTTACACGCTACCCACTTCAGCACTCGGGGATCCCGTTCTGTGAGCTTGTGTGGCCTAACACTTCGTGGTTGAACCCGTTGTTGCTCCTAGACGTTTCCACTTCACAATAACAGCACTTACAGTTGACCGGGGAAGCTCTAGCGGGGCAGGAATTTGATGAACTGACTTGTTGGAAAAGGTGGCATCCTATGACGGTGCAATGTTGAAAGTCACTGAGCTCTTCAGTAAGGACATTCTACTGCCAATATTTGTCTATGGAGATTGCATGGCAGTGTGCTCGATTTTATACACCTGTCAGCGACCTAGGTTGGATTACTGCCTAATCAAGAATTGGATTGCTTGTATTTTTCATATTCTCTTGCATCAATTACATAATGAGAAACAGGTACCCAGTAAAGATCGTGTGAAACATTGTGAGAGAATCTTAAATTGTTTAATGAAAAGTCAAGATAACAAAGTAACAAAAATTCCACCAGTCTCCACCCCCACGCTTAACAAATATCCCATCCCACCACTTTAACATTAGTCCTTTACTTGGTCCCTCTGATTAAATAGTGTGATTCCAAATCAAGCCATTGCACCCATCTATAGGCAAATGTTGACTACCTGAAGCATCCGATAAGACTTTTGATGCAAGGTATACAATCGATGAAAACATACGTATCACAGATACCTAGGTAAAGCAGCTTACTATACAATATTGCCAATACAGTTTCAGACCCACAAGAAAGTCAACCAGGTCCTGTGGATAGGGGCATGGAATCAGTCCAGAGATGCAGTCGTGTACACACAGAATGGTCCAGGGTGAGGGAGTTCTTTCTAAACGCATAACAGCTACAGCATTGATTGCCTTAATGAGACAAGGCCTTCTGTATTCGTCAAGAGCGGAGGGAGAGCAAACGCACTCAGTGCAGGTTGGAGTACAGTACGCAAGAGAATGTGTGAATCCGCTAAAAGAATAAATGTTACAATTCAACAAAACTTGCTGCAGCAGTGGCTTATAAACACTAAACAAAAATGGAAGAGGGTTCATCATTCAGTTGTTCAAAATAAGGGCAAACATCACTTGGTCAAGACATTACAATGAAGTTGGGTTGAAGAAATTAGGTTTTGAAGGACAGTGTCTACTTCCCCCGAATCCTGTCACTCTGGATAATCGGTTAAGTTTCCACATGGATAGCCCACCCTAAATACATATTACTGTACTTCCACAATATAAAAGGTATGAAAACCTTTTAACAAGTATATCTCCCTAGCTAAATGGTCAGTAACTGCTGTGTAACGTAGACATCTAAAACAGCTTAATCTTTCCCAATAAGTCCTATTCAGGAAACAGATGACATTTCAGGACACTTCTGCCCTCATCGATGTCAAGTATCCAAGATGGCTGCTATTTGGGGACCTGGTTAAATGGACTATACGTTACACTGTAGTGCTCTTTTCATTTAATTGGAATGTTCCAGTTATATACTAATATACTCTGATCCTAAAAAATCTTGGAAAATGCCCTAATCGCTTAACTGTCTAGTTCTATTGTGTTCAATCTGTGATCTCTGCCAGTACAATTAAAGGTAAAATAAACATTACAAATATTTGTGTGTAGAGGCCATTCTTGATTTTTAGTTAACCAAATGGACAGATTCAATGGTTAAACGGCAACTTAAAAGTACATGGTTTTGGGTTGCCATTTTGTGACTAGAAAGGGAATGAACTGTGCAATTATAATGGACTACAACTCCGAGTCATCTGCCTTGCTTTTCTAAGTCTCGGTTTGATGACCTATCGGACTTCGACACGGGGACAGTCCTGCTGATGAGGACTTTGTACAGTTCAGAACTTGTTAGTCATAATCCTCCAGTTGGTTGGTGTTGAAATGCAACTCCCTATTCAGGTCCTCTTTGGAACAAATAGTCCAGTCCTGTGAAAGCTCTTTGTCGGTCTCTTCTCACCTCTCTCCCGCTCTCCTTTAAACTTCATCAGTCTTTCCTTCCAATCACAACAATGATATAAATCCATCTCTCTGGTCCAGTCTCTCCTCCTCCCCTCTCCAAATACCTCCATCTCCTTAAGCGCTACCACCCTCTCTTATTGACGACTCAATCTCTCACTCGTACTCTGCGATTAGCACCATCATGTAAATTCCAACCAGCATCGCCAGGATCTCCATCACCGATTGGCCCAGACTAGAGCGCCCAACCAGCAGCTCAGGCAGGACCGTCACCGTGGCGATGTACACAAAGCCACCTGCAGTGAATGGCAAGATCCAGGCTGTGGCGGCCGCGCCCACCCCCTCAGCCAATAGGGAGCAGGCTGTGCCGGCAAGAGCCCCCAAGGCTGTCAGGAGCTGTAGACACATAGCCTGATGGAAAAGATGAAGTTGTCAATGGACATCTCTACCTACAGAGACTTTCTGATGCAGGTTGTTCAAACAGAAAAGACACACAAGTCTTACGGCTGCCACTATGTGTGAATAGGCTTTGTGTTGTAGTCATGACAGACAACTGGTACCGAGCAGGTTTCAGTACACAGTCGAGCACATTTCCGTTTCCTGTCCGACATGAGTATGTGTAACATCAATTGTTATGAAAAGTTGAAGCTTGTGCATTACCTTCTTCTTGGTGCAGCCAGACTGGACCAGGATGGCAAAGTCGCCAATCTCGTGGGGCACCTCGTGCAGCAGGATGGTAAGAGTGGTGACTGTGCCTACTGCTGGGCCCACCAGGAACGATGCCCCGATGGCCAACCCGTCAGTGAAATTGTGTGTGAAGTCAGCAGCCAGGTTCAGGTAGCCCGATACCTTGATATCTATATTGATAGGGACGTCAAACGTTCAGCACAGAACCTATGGACTCTAGTCTAGAGCGCCTGGTTAAATTGTGCTTAGGAGCATTTGTTAACTCCCTCCATGGTTAAAGCACAAATAAATAGATGTAATTGTTGTAAAAATGTGAGTGTACTACATTTACTATCATATATTAAAATATTGAATTACTTTGACATATTTTTCATGTTATATTATGCTAATTTCCCTATGGTGGACAAAACATGTTACTACTACCTTACGCAAGCTTGCATTTTCCCCACATACAATATAGTGGAATTATATACATCCTTTTTTCTTCAGATAGGTTATATCCAAATTTACAGTCATCACAACTGGATTGCTTTAACCTCTTGAATCTAGGGGGCACTATTTTCATTTTTGGAAAAATAACTTCCCCAAAGTAAACGGGCTATTTTGTCAGGACAAGATGCTAGAATATGCATATAATTGACAGCTTAGGATAGAAAACACTAAAGTTTCCAAAACTGTAAAAATATTGTCTGTGAGTATAACAGAACTCATATTTTCAGGCTTTTATTTAGAAAAATTAGCCTGAATGTCAACATTGCGTCAGTGGTCAGCTGAAGTCTGAGTGTTTTGTGCATAAAGGACAAATGCGGTCATTGTTTCTCTCTTTCCTACTAAGAAGCCACCAGTCCCGGTTGATATATTATCGAATAGATATTTGAAAAACACCTTGAGGATTGATTATAAACAACGTTTGCCATGTTTCTGTCGATATTGTGGAGTGAATTTGGAATATGCTAGGCTATCGATAAACTTACACAAATGCTTGTCTTGCTTTGGCTATAAAGCATATTTTCAAAATCTGAGATGACAGGGTGATTAACAAAAGGCTAAGCTGTGTTTCAATATATTTCACTTGTGATTTCATGAATAGGAATATTTTCTAGTAATATTTATGTCCGTTGCGTTATGCTAATTAGTGTCAGTTGATTACGCTCCCGGACCCGGGATGGGTAGTATCAAGAGGACAGATTTGGCACCATTGATTTTATGATATGCGCCTGTCAGTCGCAGGACTTAGAACAGCCTTCTAATTTTAAAGCTCAAATGGCCCAGAACATTTTGTGGCTCTCTGTATAAAAGTTAATGGCCGCACACCAATACACTGATTTGAGACCCAAACTAATCATCTAAACAACAGCCAACCCTTGTCAGTGATGACATCCTATGCCAGGGGTCACAATTCGTTGAAGTTAAATAACTGATTCGTTTCTGCCCCGTTTCAGCAGCCTCCCAGAATCTCCAGACGATATTCTAGAATTTAGATGATTTTGAACCGTGTTAGTTTAAACAGCGCATACACCTAGATTGTATATATTCCAACTTGATATTGATGGAGGTGATTAACAAAACAAACTGGTGTTACACTTACCACGTCGGCAACCGACTTGAATCAAAATGCAACACTTCTAAATGTAGCTCTAACCCAGGGGTTCCCAAACGTTCACTCGGGGCCCCCCTTTCAGCATTGGGGAACACCCCCCCCCCCCCAGTTTCAATGTGGTTATTGAGCTGTGGTAGTTTTCAACAGCACATACAACTTGCTTTGCCCCCTAATCATTATGAGTGATCTATCAATTTGGTGTGTGTGCAGTTTATAAGGTGTCCTATAAAAAAAAGACAAGTAATCTGATTACCATTCTTGCACATGTGTGTAGATAGTACATTTTTTGTTTGCAATACATCAGGAACTGATTCTACATATTGGTTATTGATTTGGACACATTAAAACTGTTTTGACAAGGGGCTATTTCTCAAAATGATTTGCCACCGGAAACGTATGTTTTAGGAATATAAAATGTAACTTTCTATATTAATTTCAAATGGTATTGTACTTAATCTGGTAAAAACTGCTGAATGAGTCCAAAAACATGCTGTGTTTGATTTATTTTGATGTACCAGAAATCACCAAAATGTGGTTTCCCTGCTTAATATTGAGAAGGGAGAATGGACAATAATCGCAACAGTTAAACGCAATAACAGAGAAACAGGATTGATTTGAGGCTGGTAAATTAAATGCTGTCAAAGTGAATATTCTCTTTGAGCAAAATTGGTTTTGATATAAAAAAAAGAAGCAATTTCAGTAAAGGCAAACTGCCCACTAAGAAATTAAGTGGCAATTAGTCAACTCTTCTTACCTGTAGTTTTCTCCTCCACTCCTTTTGGAGTCTTCTCATCTTTGCTTTCTTTTCCATCTTTCTCACCCTCCTTATTTTCTTCCTCCCCGTCACTCTCCTTTGCCTTTGGAGCAGCTGAAAAAAGACAAAAAAAATACACGTGCATAACTCTTTGGTGTACTGACCATCCCCCTTTATTTAACTAGGCAAGTCAGTTAAGAACAAATTCCTATTTACCAAGACGGCTTAGAAGAGCAGCATCTAATCCCCTGACCATACAGTAGCTCTCAGCAAGAGGGAAATCTCAATGAATCAATGTTCAGACTTCAAAATGGACCCAGAGGTCATGTTACAAAACCAACTAGCTGCTAGCCTAAAGATGTGGCTACATTAGCTAGGTCTAGGGGTCCTAGGTCTAGCTAAGTGGTCTGTAACCAGACAAGATGAAAAATCTGTCGACATGCCCTTGTGCAAGGCACTTATCCCTAATTGGTCCTGTAAGTCACTCTGGATAAGAGCATCTGTTAAATGACTGAAATGTTCATTTAACTACCTAACTTTTTCCATAACAATAGACATGCAATGCATCCAGTTATTTCAGAAAGTATTCAGACCCCTTGACTTTTCCCCACATTTTGTTACGTTAGACTTATTCTAAAATTGATTATATTTTATCCTCATCAATCTACACACAACACACCATAATGACAAAGTGAATAGAGGTTTAGACATTTTTTGCAAATGTATTATATATTTCTTTAAATACCTTATTTACATAAGTATTCAGACCCTTTCCTATGAGACTAAATTGAGCTCAGGTGCATCCTGTTTCCATTGATCATCCTTGACATGTTTCTAAAACTTGATTGGAGTCCATCTGTGGTAAATTAAATTGATTGGACATGATTTGGAAAGGCACACACCTGTCTATGTAAGATCCCACAGTTGACAGTCCATGTCAGAGCAAAAACCAAGCCATGAGGTCAAAGGAATTGTCCGTAGAGCTCAGAGACAGGATTGCGTCGAGGCAAAGATCTGGGGAAGTGTTCAAAAAAAAAATATATGTGCAGCATCGAAGGTCCCCCAAGAACACCGTGGCCTCCATCGTTGGAAGAAGTCTAGAACCACCAAGACTCTTCCTAGAGCTGGCCGCCCGGCCAAACTGAGCAATAGGGGGAGAAGGGCCTAGGTCAGGGAGGTGACCAAGAACCCGATGGTCAATGACAGAGCTCCAGAGTTCCTCTGGAGGTGGGAGAACCTTCCAGAAGGACAACCATCTCTGCAGCACTCCACCAATCAGGCCTTTAATTGTATAATAGCAAGACGGAAGCCTCTCCTCAGTAAAAGGCACATGACAGCCCGCTTGGAGTATACCAAAAGGCACTTAAAAGACTCTGACCATGAGAAATAAGACTCTCTGGTCTGATGAAATCAAGATTAAACTCTTTGCCCTGAATATCAAGCATCATGTCTGGAGGAAACCTGGCACCATCCCTACGGTGAAGCATGGGTGGCAGCATCATGCTGTGGGGATGTTTTTCAGCGGCAGGGACTGGGAGACTAGGCAGGATCGAGGGAAAGATGAAGGGGGCAAAGTTCCTTGATGAAAACCTGCTCCAGAGCGCTCAGGTCCTCAGACTAAAATTCCCCTTCCAACAGGACAACGACCCTAAACACACAGCCAAGGCAATGCAGGAGTGGCTTAGGGACAAATCTCTGAATGCCCTTGAGTGGCCCAGCCAGAGCCCAGACTTGAACCCGATCGAACATCTCTGGCGAGACATGAAAATAACTGTGCAGCGACACTCCCCATCCAACCTGACAGAGCTTGAGAGAATCTACAGAGAATGGGAGAAACTCCCCAAATACAGGTGTAGCATTACCCAAAAAGACTTGACGCTGTAATCGCTTCCAAAGGTGCTTCAACAAAGTAAATGGTCTGGATATTTATGTAAATGTTGTCACGACTCCGACCGAAGGACACTCCCCTTCCCGTTCGGGTGGCGCTCGTCGCCGGCCTACTAGCTGCTACTGATTATTTCCTCCCCCTCCTTATGTGTTGATTGTGTGCACCTGTTTTGAGTTAGGTAGTAAGGCTTTATTAGTCAGCCGGCCCGCAGGGTTCCTTGTGCGGGATTAATTATTGTGATCGTCTGTTTGGTGTACTTGTGTGCACGTCTATGGGTTTTGATTTTTCCCATTTTGTGGGTTTTCCCTGGACAGTTTAAGTCCCCCTGTTTGGGGCATTTGTTTGTTCAGTACGCCCTGTGTTTTTGTGAGGGTTGGCTTATGTTCAGCGTTCTCAGTGCATTAAAATAGCACTCCCCTGAACTCTCTGCTTCCTGCGCCTGACTCCTCACCCACTACACTCAGACCGTTACAAATGTGATATTTCCGTTTTTTTTTTTTTATCATTATGGGGTATTGTCTAGATTGATGGGGTAAAAAACAATGTAATCCATTTTAGAATTAGGCTGTAACGTAACAAAATGTGGAAAGAGTCAAGGGGTCTGAATACTTCCGAATGCACTAAGTGGTCAACAGGAGGAAAGAAATGCATTACACACAGAGAGATCATTTCAAGGCATGAGAGTTATAGTAAAAAAAAGCTCATGTTGAATTGATATAGCAGGAGCACATGCATCAATTCAAATTGGCCTTTTGTTCTCCCCCTGTGCTACAAACTCCAATTAAAATTGATTACCTACCGTGAGTGTGTCCATGTCCATTTCCTTCCTTCAGGAAGCGAACAAATTTTTCCACCACCAGGAAGGCCACAATTCCTCCGAGGACCCACAGCCCTACTGACATCATGTGACCATGGGCGGCACCTACAGGTATGACAAGGAGCACCGTCAGGGACATGCTGTTTGCCAAAATGGGGGCAGACCCCCCACCAAAAAAAAGAGTAGAAGAGATTTCTTAAAGCATGGAAAATACTGGTATGTGACCATTGGTGATTGACATTCTGCACAATCCAAGAAGGTAGCAAGTCAGTCTGTCCGTTTGTATGTGTGGTCCTTGAGATCAGAGATAAGAGTTATGTTTTAATTAGCCTGAACCTGTTTAGAGAAGCAAACACTTTTGATGTGAAGGTGGATACTGTATATAACTCAGTATCTATTTCACAAAATGTACAAAGATTTCTGATTTGAGAAGGCCCTTTTTTTCCTGCCTCGGGCCGCTCGTAAACTGTAGCCTACACCTTTCTGGAGGTGGAGCTCGCCAAGTAAGGAGCGTCTTGTCTGCGCGCAAGGCCTGCTACACGAGCGCAGGCGCACACTGAGGGCTTGGAGCGGAGAAGCGGTTACTGGACTGGAAAACCTGATGCACTGTGGGAAAAAAATGTGTTGTTCTACACAACGCCTACTGGTCGTTGCACACCAGTCCTGAAATACCTCTAAAAACTGGCATTATGTATATGTTACTGTGCCTGCTCTTTACTCAATGCCATCCTGGATTTAATAGTCTGAATGATCAATGGGTGAGTGAATCCTCTTCGCCTTACGCCCTACAACTTGCAAACGCTCTGATGAAACCATCATGTCAATACCACCAGGCACTTGGTCTCTCTCTGCAATTGCATTTCTACCACTCTCAAACACAACTTGACCTACACTTGATGGCATACTTCCAACATCTAAAACTATCGAAAGACTCAGCTCGTTTTATTGACAATGGTGCTGATGCATTTATCATGCATCCTTGAGGTTTATTACAAAGCCAAGTCACTCACCCACCATAGCACCTTGGACCACACTTCATATGTGCAGAAAGCTACATTTGTATGTGTTCATCTACAAAACCCTTTTGGGTAAACTCCCTCTTTAACACTGTAGTCTGTTCTCCTTCACCACCAGCAGTTATCATACCCGGTCTGCTAGATGGTTGCTACTTAAAATTCCCCAGGATTTCACAGTATTAGGCAAGACTGCCTTCTCTTCTTCTGCACCAGACACATGGAATAGTCTACAATCCATGCTTCATCTAGATATGTTAGTGCCACTGAATGAATTGAAAATATTGATGAGAGACTGTTATGGGGGAGTGTACATGCTTTTTTTAGGCTGGATCGTGTAGTTGTATTTTTTAATTCTGTAATGTATTGATGGTTGCTGCCTTCTTGGCCAGGTCTCCCTTGAAAAAGAGACTCTGGGTCTCAATGGGCTTTTCCTGGTTAAATAAAAGGTTTAATCAAATAAAAAATGTAATGGATCAGCTGGATAATATGATGGTGTTCGTAAATGTAGATATACCATGCGAGTGGCCATGATCCTGTGATTCTTCACTGTCATGCGAGTGGCCGTGTCCCTCGTCTCCATGGTGAGAGTGAGGCACTGTGTAAACAAGTGAGAGATAATAAGAAAGATTTACAATGGATATCAGACTGGCATGACAACATCCTTTTAACTACAAACCAATAATTTTTTATTTTTTGGCTCAGTTTAGAGGTTGCATTTCCTTCACTGATTATTCTGTGTAAAGATTAAATCCCAGAATCATACCTAAAAATATTAATTCCATCAATACCAAAAATATTCAATAAACTAGTTAGGCAATCAATTGTTTTCACTTAATTAAGAAATCTACCGTAACAACAATAGTTTAGGGGAAAAGGTGTGGAATGGCCCTCCCTTCACTTCAAGTAGTTGTGTGATACTGACACTAACCCAGGGCGTGAGGGATGAGGTGTAGGAAGGCATCTCCCAGCAGGCCACCAGAGGCAAAGCTCAGCAGCACCTTCAGGAGGTTCTTGTGCTGGTCTGTATTGGACTCGACTGGGATCAGGAAGAGGATGAAGAAGGGAGCAGCACTGATCAGCAGGGTGGCACCGATGGCCTAATGGTAAGAATAGGAGAGAAAAACAGAGGTCATAAGAGGCCATTTTAAAAGTGTGTGAGCAGGCGTGCTTGTGGCTGTTTTGAGTTCCAAGGGTATCAAACCAATGTAATCGACTTCATAAAATAAGGAAAGGCCTGTCTACAAAAGTACTTACATTCCAACCCATTCAATAATTGAATGCCAAATAAATACATTCCAATTCAGGTCCAATTCAATTGACCGTACCTAAATAGTTGACCTGTTGAGTCGTGCTGACCAGGACATTTAAATAATGGTAAAATAGTGTCTAACAAACCTAATCCTTTTGAACAGGGCAAATAAAAATGTTAACTTTATAACAGAGACGCATTTCGACTGCAGTGAAAATCTACAAGAAAGTTATTGCCAGTACACTGCAGTGAGGTTGTCTGGTCCAGTTGTCAAAACCAAATGAGTCAATAGAACTCTAGACAAAACTTAGCAACAGACTCACTGGCAAAGGGAAATGTTTTTGTAGAAAAGTAATAGGCAGCCTGCGTTTGCACTGGGACTCAGTAGGAAAGTCAAGAGGTTGTTTGAATGAACAGGAGGGATACCGACTGACAAAGACGTGACATTTTGCATATGATTTGATATAAGGTAGGCCTTGACCACTAATGGACATCTAAATGTAGCACGGGACCTGGACAAAAATCATGTTTCAAATATCCACAATAACACATTCATGTCCCTTCATGAATGGCTCCAAGGTCTCCACTGACAATACCTGCATCCAGAGCTCCACTATGTCCCTCTTCTCTCCTTCTGCCTCCCTTATCACCCTCTCTCCTCCGTGGGTGTGCCCGTGTCCACTCTCCTCATGCTTATGTCCATGGTCATGTGCGTGACCGTGGTGAGACTCCTCCGCTGGGGGCAGGTTGGCCTCAGCACTCCACTTGCTCGCCCCCTGGTGCAGTTTCTGACTGCCATGGGAGTGACCATCGGAACCACCGCCCCCGTGTGAGTGTGCATGCCCATGGTGGTCGTGTGCATGCCCATGGTGGTCGTGTGCATGCCCATGGTGGTCGTGTGCATGCCCATGGTGGTCGTGTGCATGCCCATGGTGGTCATGAGAGTGGCTATGAGCAACAGTTAGCTGGGCGGCTAGCAACAGCACTGCTCCCGAGAACAGTGTTAACGCTAGCAGACGTCCATGGGCCATCATCTCACCTAGAACAGACACACAAAGGGAACATCTATGGTTACAGTTGCCTGCCTTAGTACAGCAACACTAGTTTCATATATCAACAGCTTAATTTAATCATGATTGTGGGAAGTTACAGTGGATGGGTTACGCTAGCTAGTTACCATATAACACATTATCAAACATTCCATTGACATCCCATCTGCTAACGTTACACCTAACAGCATTCCCATGATGGCCTTCTGCTAAGGCAATAGGCCTAACGTTACACTTTTCCATTGACTCCTCGTATAAGACTGACTCAGGAAGAGGGGAAGGGTCCTAAATGGGGAAGTAGCCTTGCTGAGTAGCTAACGTAGCTAGATGCCCTTAAAGTGATGGATTGAAAGAGATGCGATTGTTGTTGTACCTAGCAAGTTATCTAACGTTAGCCACTAACTGTCTGGCTAGCAGCTAGCCACATCGACAAAGATGGATGTGAATGCGATTAAAGGAATGCAGATGTCGCAGTTTATCTTGCATGCAACGTGTTGTCGGGATAATTAGCTAAATTAAGTACAATAGAAAACAACGGTTGGCTAACGTTTGCGGTGATGACAACAATGTTGCAGTATAAGCGAATTGCCACACACTCACGTGTCTGCTGTAATTATGCAGCGATGATCGTTAATCAAACAAATTCTTCCAAACAGAGCAAAGGGTCTCAAAGGTGTCTATTCATTCTCAGACGTGGCATTTAGTCAAATCATTAGAAACCTCGCGTGATTTCAGTCGCTGGTGTAAATAAAGAGTACCTGTCATAATATCGCGAGATTTATGTTTTTGTAATCTCTCATCCGGACTCAAAAAGGGTGGATAGAAGAAGGCGTCCAACTCAGGCCGTTTACCATTGGTGCACATTGACTGACCCGTATATTGGATGGAGTTAATAAATTAACTTACTCCATGCTTCTGTTATTTGATGAAGAGTCTCTCCCTTCTCATATAAAGTTAGGATTCATGATATTTAGCTCACATTGTATATAGACCTGTTTATACTGTATTATTGACTGTATGTTTGTTTTACTCCATGTGTAACTCTGTGTCGTTGTATCTGTCGAACTGCTTTGCTTTATCTTGGCCAGGTCGCAATTGTAAATGAGAACTTGTTCTCAACTTGCCTACCTGGTAAAATAAAGGTGAAATAAATCAAATCAAATAAATATTTTTTATTTATATTATTTTTTATTTCATCTTTATTTAACCAGGTAGACTAGTTTAGAACACTTTCTCATTTGCAACTGCGACCTGGCCAAGATAAAGCAAAGCAGTTCGACACATACAACAACAGAGTTACACATGGAATAAACAAACATACAATCAATAATACAGTAGAAAAATCTATACACAGCATGTGCAAATGAGGTAGGATAAGAGAAGTAAGGCAATAAATAGGCAGTGGTGGCGAAGTAAGTACAATATAGCAATTAAACACTGGAATGGTAGAATGTGCAGAAGATGAATGTGCAAGTAGAGATACTGGGATGCAAAGGAGCAAGATAAATAAATAAATACACTATGGGGATGAGGTAGATTGGAACGGCTATTTACAGATGAGCTATGTACAGGTGCAGTGATCTGTGAGCTGCTCTGACAGCTGGTGCTTAAAGCTAGTAAGAGGTAAGAGTCTCCAGCTTTAGTGATGTTTTCAGTTCGTTCCAGTCATTGGCAGCAGAGAACTGGAAGGAGAGGTGGCCGAAGGAAGAATTGGCTTTGGGGGTGACCAGTGAGATATACCTGCTGGAGCGCGTGCTACGGGTGGGTGCTGCTATGGTGACCAGTGAGCTGAGATAAGGCGGGGCATTACCTAGCAGAGACTTGTAGATGACCTGGAGCCAGTGGATTTGGTGCCTAAGGTTGAGATTGTTAAAGAAACTAGATCATATGAGATGGAATTGTGCGTGCATTAGTATAGGCCTGTTGTAACTGTTTTGTGTGTGTAGCATGAGAAGTATTTCCCATTATGTTCTTGGGACACAGCCAAGAGCTGACAAGTGAGACCAACGGTTTCCTGTTAGCCTGAAGGGAAAGAACTGGTTCTTCTTAATCAGGGATGGGTAGGTCACTTTCTAAATGTAATCTGTTACATTTACTAGTTACTTGTCCAAAATTGTAATCAGTAACGTAACTTCTGGATTAACCAAACTGAGTAACGTAATCTGATCACACTCTGTTACTTTTAGATTTCTTCCCCCTTAAGAGGCATTAGAAGAAGACAACATGTACGTCACCAATTGAACGACATCTATTGCAGGGTAAATCAATGTTAAAGGTTACATAGCTGGCCGTATATGGATGTAACATTTTACTTTATGGGTTGGTTATGTAGGCTTCTTCTAATCCATCGCTTTCTTCTACATATAATAATAATATTCAAATTGTCATGACATTGGCCTGGGGCTAGGTTTATGACAGTCATAAATACCTCTTCCCCCCTTTTTCATCTCTCTACCCTACTGATGTTACATTTGCAAAACCCTTGGATAACATAGAGATTCTGGCCTCCCGGGTGGCGCAGTGGTTAAGGACACTGTACTGCAGCGCCAGCTATGTCACCAGAGACTCTGGGTTCGCGCCCAGGCTCTGTTGTAACCGGCCTTCCGGTTGTGGATTCACATGGAAGAGTTATCGGATTCAAATGGAATTGTTGTTCATTTTATATGTTTGAATATGAAATGATTCGTGATGAAATGTGATTTTAGCTTCTAAAATGTGAGATTTGGGTTTTGAAGTCTACACATCAGAGTTATCAGATTCACATGGAATTGTTGTTCAATTTATATGTTTGAATATGGAATTATTCGTGATGGGATGAAATGTGATTTTAGCTTCTAAAATGTGAGATTTGGGTTTTCATAAGGTAGGGCTCTGCTCAATCAGTGGCCCGCCCCCGTGAAGGGACATGGGCTATAAAAGTCTTCAAACATGCCCTCCTCTCCCTTCCTATATTAAGGCTTGACGACAATATAACCTCCTGTTCCGAGGATGTGAGGACAACGGTCCGATGTCAGAATGGTTCAGATAATAACTACAGAACGAAGCCAACATCAGCGTGAGCTTTGGTTTCGAATGGTATGAACTTTGAACTCTTATTCACTACAGAAGTGATACCTCCTAGCCGTTGAGTTAGCAACAGCAGCTGCAAACGCAGGTTAGGAAGGAACAGACAGAGTATCCCTGCCTACCAGACAACGACGTTACTACAACGTATCCAATTTACCAGCAGAGACATTCTTCAAAGGACTCGGTTGGGCAACACGGCCTTCCATCTACCACCAACCTACCGAAGCGCAGCTCAGAGTAAATATTTATTGCATTTTCCTTTTTCAAATGGGCAGTCATTTAGAATGCATAAGATACTGTATTTACGATAGCACAGCTTCGCCCTTTGTTCCTCAGTCTTCCCGCTCTTTCACTCAAACCCAGCCATTTTCCTTTGTGTAACCAGCTGTCATATCTGTTCCGCCCGCTAGGGATGTTTTCCTTTATGACGTAATTCAAATAAATGTTATACCCCTCGATCTTCAAGAATAGGACTTTGAAATATAGAAGTATAGGTTAAGCCAAATTGTTTTACCTGAGCATTACACCAAAACGAAGGACTTATTAGCCAGCCCTATTCTGTTGATTAGGATTTTGTTGTCACGGAGGACTGATTGGGCTTGTCACGCCCTGGCCTTAGAGAGCCTTTTTTATGTTTCTATTTGGTTTGGTCAGGGTGTGATTTGGGTGGGCATTCTATGTTCTGTTTTCTATGTTTTGGAATTTCTATGTTTTGGCCGGGTATGGTTCTCAATCAGGGACAGCTGTCTATCGTTGTCTCTGATTGGGAATCATACTTAGGCAGCCTTTTTCCCTGTTATGTTTGTGGGAAGTTATCTTTGTTAGTGGCACTATAGCCCTGTAAGCGTCACGGTTGTGGCTTGTTTTTGTTGGTGACATTAACAAATAAATAGGAAAATGTACGCTCACCACGCCGCACTTTGGTCCACTTCTTTCAAAGTATTTTTTTATTGCAATGGTCATAAACTGTACAGCACAAGCAGAAAATAAGTTTGAGAAAATTGGAATCATTCTGATTGTAGCTGAATGTTGGGTCTACGTGATTTCACAGTCAAGGCCTTGCAAGAAATCCCGTCGGTGAATGTTCCCCCTTAGCCTGTGTAGGGATGTATTTTGGAATGGACTGTGATTGAATAAGTGGGATGGGTTTTGTTTGTTGACATGTCTTTTTTTGTATTTTTTATGATGTAGTTTTCCCCCCTTTCCTACAATGGATTTTTATTTCCTCGTTCAGTGCCTCGTCCAGCTGGTGGCAGTAATGGTCAAAATTCCGGTCATCTTAAGGGGGTGGCTCTTCCATAGACACCAATGCATTAGCAGCTGGGTCTGTTCTGCTTAGTTCATTGACTGTATATGAACCAGAAAGAAATAGGGAGTGGGATGTCTCGCTTCCTCTTCCGTCGCTGGTGGACTCTCTTTGACTACTATTATTTTCAGGGAAATCATTGCACAGATTACTTTGGCAAAGCAAATGACCAATAATGGAATTCACTTATTTAGGGGATGTTTCCTTTCAACTGAGAGTGTGTTGTAGGTGTTTAGGAAACTATTACAGTCTTATTGTATTTCCATGTATTGCTTTCAGAGAATCCACACAAAGAATGGAAAAATGTAGTCCTAATTAAATGAAGGAATCTAGACTACCTTTGTACACTTGTACTATATTTCACAAGATCAGGACAGGACTACTGCATTTGATGTTGACGTTTCTCTATGAAAAGCAATGGAATTCCAACTAACAAAATTTATAGTGAGACGGGATGGAAATACTGTGTTGCTCTATTCAAGGATAGAGAAAAAGCAGGTTAGCCATGCTCACTGTCATCTGCCATGTCTCTACACACTTTCCTCTTGTCCCATGTCCACACCTTGGCTCAACCCTGACCCTAGTTTAATGTCCACACCCTGGCTCAACCCTACACTGAACCCTAGCAATAACCCTAAACTTAGCTCTAGCCTTATGTTCAACCCTCACCCTAAAGTGTTAGTCACACTTTTATCCTACTTTTCTCTTTGGACCCTTAAGGTGCTGGAACTCAGCTCTGCCTGGCTCTCCCTTTGACCCAAGTTGCAGGAGTCTGACTCCAGATAGCTGGGTCGTTCCACTAAAAGAGTGCCCCTTTTGCGTCCCTTTGATATTTCAAGTAGAAATTGTGCACCAAATATTGCAGTTTAAATCAAATCAAATCAAATTTATTTATATAGCCCTTCGTACATCAGCTGATATCTCAAAGTGCTGTACAGAAACCCAGCCTAAAACCCCAAACAGCAAGCAATGCAGGTGTAGAAGCACGGTGGCTAGGAAAAACTCCCTAGAAAGGCCAATACCTAGGAAGAAACCTAGAGAGGAACCAGGCTATGTGGGGTGGCCAGTCCTCTTCTGGCTGTGCCGGGTGGAGATTATAACAGAACATGGCCAAGATGTTCAAATGTTCATAAATGACCAGCATGGTCGAATAATAATAAGGCAGAACAGTTGAAACTGGAGCAGCAGCATGGCCAGGTGGACTGGGGACAGCAAGGAGTCATCATGTCAGGTAGTCCTGGGGCATGGTCCTAGGGCTCAGGTCAGTTGAAACTGGAACAGCAGCATGGCCAGGTGGACTGGGGACAGCAAGGAGTCATCATGTCAGGTAGTCCTGGGGCATGGTCCTAGGGCTCAGGTCCTCCGAGAGAGAGAAAGAAAGAGAGAAGGAGAGAATTAGAGAACGCACACTTAGATTCACACAGGACACCGAATAGGACAGGAGAAGTACTCCAGATATAACAAACTGACCCCAGCCCCCCGACACATAAACTACTGCAGCATAAATACTGGAGGCTGAGTTTAAAAGCCTGTTATATTAAATGAAGTGCCCTTTAATATAGACCACATGGAAAATTTAATAAATCAGATTTGTAATATGAATTAAGATTTGCTAAAGTGCCAAATCCATCATTTTGACATGTCCCTCCATGCACCCTCTGTCACTTCTAGAAAGATTTTAACCCACTTAACCCACATATTTCTCCAAGTTTTCACCATCATTGTAAAGCCCTAGATATTTTGTTGCTTCGACAAAGTCAATGCTGAAGATTATTATTTATTTAGTATGATTAGTGATTCATTTATGTTTGTCCCTCATTTGAAGGTCAACCCTGTTACATGAAAGGAGCTCTCGTTTTAATATGATGAAACTATTCCTTTAAAAATATTTTTCAAAAGAAACATTGAACATCTAATAGTCAAATCATTGTGTAAAAGCAGGTGAGCTTGTTCTACACTTTTTGGCAATTTTCTGGTGTTTTATGTTGGGAAACTGAGCTGGTCGATCCTAACACGTCAACCCTGTCACCCATAGAAATCTTTTAACAATATCTTTTTTTTGTGAAGCTTGCATTCAATTGTCCCTTCCTGTTGCACACAACAAGCTTCCATTTCCCCAATCAAAAGGTGATTTATGGCTGATTTAAGATGAAATCGTCAAACCTGTTACGGTCAACCCTGTTACTTCATTTGGTGCTTAATAGACACTTCATATAGTATTTTTTTTATTTAACCTCTTGAGATGGGAAATGTTTTATGAAGTTGAACATGTGCTCTTTATGACAGAATGTGTTAAAATTAGGTGAAGTTACACTTCTCAAAAGGCACCGAAATGGCGGAATGACCCATCTCCAGGACAATTTAAAGGCCAATTGCAGCCATTTAAAAAAAAATATCAATATCAATTTTTTTCTTAGTACCTTACTGTAATTATTTTCAATTAAAATGGTACAAAAAAGAAGAAACAAAAATAGCTTCTTAAGCAAAGAGCCATTTCTCAATAAATAATTGAGATAGGACTGTCTGTGAGTGGTCTAGGTGACACTTCAGGCGGTCTTGTCAAGCAGTTCTTACACTAAAAAGGCTGTATAGTCATTGTTACAATTTCATAGTATTATTCCAACCTCATAATGTGGAAATATATATAAGAATAGAGATTACATTCAATATAAGAGAGACAGATATTACATATATAGGAAGTATATCCCCATATACAGTGCCTTCAGAAAGTGTTCAGACCCCTTCAACTTTTCCAAATTTTGTTAACGTTAAAGCCTTATTCTAAAATTTATGACATTTTCTAAAATCCTCAGCAATCTACACACAATACCCCATAATGACAAAGTGAAAAACAGGTTTTTAGAAATGTTTGCAAATGTATTTAAAAAATAAATAAAAACAGAAATACCTTATTTACATAAGTATTCCATTGATCATCCTTGAGATGTTTCTTCAACATGATTGGAGTCCACCTGTGGTAAATTAAATTAATTGGACATGACTTGGAAAGGTACACACCTGTTTATATAACCCACAGTTGACAACGCTTGTCAGAGCAAAAACCAAGTAATGAGGTTGAAGGAATTGTCCGTAGAGCTCCGAGACAGGATTGTGTCGAGGCACAGATCTGGGGAAGGGTATGCAAACATTTCTGACCTGACTGCCCGGCCAAACTGAGCAATCCGGGGAGAAGGGCCTTGGTCAGGGAGGTAACCAAGAACCCGATGGTCACGCTGACAGAGCTCTAGAGTTCCGTGGAGATGGGAGAACCTTCCAGAAGAGCAAACATCTCTGCAGCACTCCACCAATCAGACCTTTATGGTAGAGTGGCCATACGGAATCCACTCCTCAGTAAAAGGCACATGACAGCCCGCTTGGAGTTTGCCAAAACGTACCTAAAGACTCTCAGACCATGAAAAACAATATTCTCTGGTATGATTAGACCAAGATTGAACACTTTGTCCTGAATGCCAAATGCCACACCTGGAGGAAACCTGGCACCATCACTACAGTGAAGCATGGTGGAGGCAGCATCATACTGTGTGGATGTTTATTAGTGGGAGGGACTGGGAGACTATTCAGGCTTGAGGCAAAGATTAATGGAGCAAAGTACAGGGAGATCTTCCAACATGATAATGACCCTAAGCACACAGCCAAGACAATGCTTGAGTGGTTTCGGGACAAGTCTCTGAATGTCCTTGAGTGGCCCAGCCAGAGCCTGGACTTGAACCCGATCGACAATCTCTGGAGAGACCTGAAAAAGACGGGGCAGCAACGCTCCTCATCCAACCTGATAGAGCTTGAAAGGATCTGCATAGAATAATGGGAGAAACTCCGCAAAGACAGCTGTGCATCATACCCAAGAAGACTCTAGGCTGTAATCGAAGTAAAAGGTCTGAATAACTTATGTAAATGTGAAATTTCAGTTTTTGGTTTTATAAATTAGCAAAACATTCTAAAAACCTGTTTTTGCTTTGACATTATGGGTAGATTGGTGAGGAAACTAGATTGATGAGGGAAAACAACTATGTAATACATTTTAGAATAAGGCTTTAACGTAACAAATGTGGAAAAAGTCAAGGGGTCTGAATACTTTCCGAAGGCACCGTATATTTAATTGTGTGTATTCCCGTCAATGCAGTCTGCTTGCTCTATAAAGATCACACCTTTTCAGATGATGCTTATTCAATGCAAGGGAACACGGTTGACCCCTAAACCCAAGGCGCGAAGGGAAACCTATTGTATTGATGCAAATCAGGGGGACCAATTAAACATTCCACAATTCGATTAGACATCTGCCCCTCAAATCTGCCAATACCCCACCGCCCCCCTGACCCCCGGGTAGCCCCCAAGACCCCAGGGCGGCCTCTGTCCCCGGTTCCTCCCGCCCCCCTGACCCTGTAAGACCCTGGCACAATTGTTGAACCCGCCCTAGAGAAAGAGCAGCCAGAGTTCAAGGTAAATGTCCTTTTCTCTGTCTGTCTGCGACCTGCCCATTCCTTCCCTTGCCCATAATAATATGCACCGCTTTTTTCACTTCTCACAGTTTTGTCACCCTTTGGACCAGATATGACTCTGTCTTGAAATTGAAGCTTTTCAGCTCCAAATAATAGGCTATTTTTCAGTGATTTCACGGAAGAAAAAAATGTTTATTCTCATTTGGAAAGTGTGTGTTAATGTAACATACAACAGATAGTAGAAGTAGTGGGATTTTAGGAAAATGAAACCTTAAAACATACACGGTATGTAAAATTTTAAGACCTACACACAAATGACACATGGTTTGTGCTGGTGACAGCAGATCACATTGCTTTTCTATTTCTTATGAATAACCCGTAGCAATGTTAATTTATTTGAACAGAGCTGGAAAAATTTGCTGGATTTCTTTGTAACTCATTTTCTAAACTTGATACAATCATGCATTTAAAAATCTACCTTCATATCTTAAAGGGCAATGCAATTGCAAACACTAATCTAATTTGAGATGTTTTTGTATGGTAATCTTTTCAGTTTTACTCAATGTTAATAGGGGCATCAATATTCAAGTGGTGGAATATGTTTTTTTGAATGTATATCATATTTGTATATCATGTAAGTGCAGTGCATTCGGAAAGTATTCAGACTCCTTGACCTTTTCAAAACAAATTACGTCACAGCCTTAATTGAAAATGTATTAAATACACATTTTTCCTCATCAATCTACACACGATACCCCATAAAGACAAAGCGAAAACAGGTTTTTAGAAATGTTTGAAATGTATTCAAAATAAAAAACTTAAATACTTTATTTACCGAAGTATTTAGACTCTTTGCTATGGGACTCGAAATTGAGCTCAGATGCATCGTGTTTCCGAAGATTCACCTTCCAACATGACAACGACCCTAATCACACAGCCAAGACAGCGCAGGAATGGCTTCGGGACAAGTCTCTGAATGTCCTTGAGTGGCCCAGCCAGAGGTCGGACTTGAACCCGATCGACCATCTCTGGACAGACCTGAAAATAGCTGTGCAGCAATGCTCCCCATCCAACCTGAGAGAGCTTGAGAGAATCTTCATAGAAGAATCGGAGAAACTCCCAAAATACAGGTGTGCCAAGCTAGTAACGTCATGCCCAAGAAGACTTGAGGCTGTAATCGCTGCCAAAGGTCCTTCAACAAAGTACTGAGTTGTAACGGCAGATTTCCGGGATCGGACCAAAACGCACTGTGGTAAGTGTCCATATCGTTTATTATAAAACATCAACTGAACACTAAGAAATACAAAACAATAAATGTGAACATGAATGAAATCCAAACCGAAACCGTCCCGTGTGGTGACAAGCACAGACACGGAAACAAACACCCACAAACCATCAGTGAAACCCAGGCTACCTAAGTATGATTCTCAATCAGAGACAACTAACGACACCTGCCTCTGATTGAGAACCATACTAGGCCGAAACAGAAACCTAAACATAGAAACACAAAACATAGACTGCCCACCCCAACTCACACCCTGACCGTACTAAATAAAGACCAAACAAAGGAAAATAAATATCAGAACGTGACATGAGTAAAGGGTCTGAATACTTATGTAAATGTAATATTTCAGTTTTTTTATATTAATTTGCAAAAAAAATGGCAGATCCCAGGTTTCGGGGCTGTTGCTGGGCAATACGGACTTTCAGCTCCCTCCAAATATTTTCTATTGGGTTCAGATCTGGAGACTGGCTAGGCCACTCCAGAACCTTGAGATGCTTATTACGGAGCCACTCCTTAGTTGCCCTGGCTGTGTGTTTCGGGTCGTTGTCATGCTGGAAGACCCAGCCACGACCCATCTTCAATGCTCTTACTGAGGGAAGGAGGTTGTTGACCAAGATCTCGCGATACATGGCCCCATCCATCCTCCCCTCAATACGGTGCAGTCATCCTGTCCCCTTTGCAGAAAAGCATCCCCAAAGAATGATGTTTCCACCTCCATGCTTCACGGTTGGGATGGTGTACTTGGGGTTGTACTCATCCTTCTTCTTCCTCCAAACACAGCGAGTGGAGTTTAGACCAAAAAGCTATATTTTTGTCTCATCAGACCACATGACCTTCTCCCATTCCTCCTCTGGATCATCCAGATGGTCATTGGCAAACTTCAGACGGGCCTGGACATGCACTGGTGGACTCACTAAACAAAAGGCTTTGTTTGTGAATGATGTCTGAATGTTGGAGTGTGCGACTGCACTCAAAAAAATGCTGGGTTAAAAACAAACAGATTAGGGTTTTTCATCATTATTCTTGTTCTGGAGGCAACTCTGCAGTATGGTCACTAGCTGGCACAGCCACAACGTCATACAATCGGTTTTTAAACCTAACCCTAACCTTAACCACACAGATAACTCTAATGCCTAACCCTAACCTTAAATTAAGACAAAATAGCAAATGTTTGTTTTGATGAATTTTTGCAATATCTATCTAAGGGGAAATCTCAGAGTTCTGCCTCCAGGAAAAGAGTCATGACAATAAATGTCAACCTGCTAAAAACAACCCAATCTCATGTATTTGGTAACCAAGCACTGGGTAAATATTGGACAGATCACACACTGGGTTATTTTGACCCAGTCAGTTGGGTTGCGTGAATAACCCAACATATTGGGTTGTTGGGATTACCTAAACATGGGTTAATGTAACCATCAATTGGGTTTGTATTCCCTTTCATGCTGGTTGACCCAGCAGCTGTCTTTTCTTAATGTAATCCATAAGTTATTAGGGGCGTAGCTTTCATAAAGTTGTTTTTGGCCACCTGTGAGAGTAAATGTCATTCCTGTTAAACTTATTACATTTGTACACTGCAATTCGATTTTCCTTGGTTATTTTTGCACATTATATGTTCTAATATACATTTATTATAATATGTTTTGGAATATTGTAACAAAGTGGAAACTATCCCAACTTTGGAATATGTATAGACCCTTCAGGAACTCATAAACTTGTGCAAGCCTCTAAAGCTTCAAAAGTGTCCATGTGAAACTTAAACTTATGATTACAATACAACAGAACAAATTAACCGTCATGATATTTACTCTCACGAGTCACCAAAAATAACTTCCTGAATGCCATCCCCCTGCTAAGCCACGTCTCCAGTCTTCTGATCTGACCCGCTCAGTCATATCATTAGAACATCTTTGGTCACATCTCATCTCAACTCAACATAAACAACCCAACCTTCCTTTTTTTAAAGACAACAACCAAACTGAGTGACCCAATGCCTACATACTATAAAGTAAAAAGGTTCTACTCGATGACATCATCAAAAGTTCAAATATTTTAAAAACAGGGATTTTCAAACACTATGAGATTCGCAGTGAAAAAGTATCTGGCCAGAAAACTACTTAAGTACAAGTTACACATTTAGTTAGGTAATTTTTTACACCTTATGGTAAACCGTAACAGCAAACAAAAATAACAACTACTTGATTTTACATGAATTTATTATTTAAGCCTGCCAGCACCATCTTGCAGATGTCCTCCAGCACAGGCAGTCTCCAATGAAGACTGATATCAAACAGTCCGTAGGCTGTACACTTTCAATTATGGTCTTATTCAAAGTTGACTTAATATCTATCAATGTGCTCAGTTTCATAAAAAGGTAAAATGGTATAAAAGACATTTAGAATAATTTCACCATTTTAAATTAATTTCACAATATTATTTCAAGTACATGTGATGAATGCATTAAAAGATTTATCCCTAGTGGGACGTTTCATTTAAAAAAACTCAGAATGAAATATCAAGAAGGATCAGTTAAGTGTTACAACAGTCAAACAACAATAAATATCAACATTTCACTTTCAATTATGTTACAGCTATGCAAATCAGACACCTTTCAGAATGGAATTAAACGTGAAGGTAGGTATTAAGGTAAGAATTTAATTTAAGTAATAAATAATCAAACAGTGCAGATATCAATTGTCATAGCCAACTCAATCATCTTTTTCCTGCCAAGGTTTGATTTACCCTGAATCCTCCTCCACTTCCGAACCTCTCCTTTCCACTTTGAAGGGTATTTTCTTTTCTTGGCAGGTCCATTCTCCTCCCCCTCGGTTATGTTGCTACAAGCTGTAAATAAACTAAATGTCACAAAAATCTTATTCAGATGATGCACTGTATGACTAATGTACTTATAGACCTTGTCAGAAGAGAGAGAGAGAGAGAGAGAGAGAGAGAGAGAGAGAGAGAGAGCAATGCAGTGGGAGAATGCCAAGAGTGTGCAAAGCTGTCATCATGGCAAAGGGTGGCTATTTGAAAAATTTCAAATATAAAATGTTTAACACTTTTTGGTTACTACATGATTCCATATGTGTTATTTCAAAGTTGTGATGTCTTCACTATTGTTCTACAATGTAGAAAATAGTAAAAATAAAGAAATACCCTTGAATGAGTAGATGTTCTAAAACATTTGACCGGTAGTGTATATCTTAGAAATACTTATCTTACTCCAGAAATATCTAAAATTTCAAAGGCAGAAAGTTATTTGGATTTATTATGGATCCCCATTAGCGATCAAGATATTATGTTGTGAAATGTATTGTAATGTTTTTAAAATTGTATATAACTGCCTTCATTTTGCTGGACCTGGGATTTCACAACACAATACCTTGATCGCGTCTGGCTAAGATTGAACCCACAAACAAAAATCACTTCATGTGAAGATGCACGCTTAACTGCAAAAGCTGTGTTGGAGATATGGGATTTGACAGACAACTTTGAGAGCCAGTGGACTTAAGAGTTTTGATGACAAGCTATTTTGAATATATTTCATTGGCCGAGGGGTCATGAAACATTCATACAGACATAAAGTGGCATGGTCTACAGACAATCATAGACTACAAGGAAAACCAGCCACGTCGTGGACACCGACGTCTTGCTTCCGGACAAGCTAAACACCTTCTTAGCCTTCTTTGACGATAACACAGTACCATCAACGCAGCCCGCTACCAAGAACTGTGGAATCTCCTTCTCTGTGGCCAACGTGAGTAAGACATTTAAGCATGTTGACCCTCACAAGGCTACTGGCCCAGACAGCATACCTAGCAGCGTCCTCAGAGTATGCGCAGACCAGCTGGCTGGAGTGTTTAAGGACATATTCAATCTCTCCCTAACCCAGTCTACTCTCCCCACATGCTTCAAGATGGCCACCATTGTTTCTGTACCAAAGAAAGCGCTTCTGTCATCATGAAGTGCTTTGAGATACTAGTCAGGGATCATATCACCTCTCCCTTACCTGACACCCTAGACTCACTTAAATTTGCTTACCGCCCCAATAGATCCATAGACAATGCAATCGTCATCGCACTGCACACTGCCCTATCCCATCTGGACAAGAGGAATGACTATGTAATAATGCTGTTCATTGACTATAGCTCAGCATTCAACACTATAGTACCATCCAAGCTCATCATTAAGCTCGAGGCCCTGGGTCTGAACCTCGCCCTATGCAATTGGGTCCTGGACTTCCTGACAGGCCACCCCCAGGTGGTGAAGGTAGGAAGCATCACCACCACTTCGTTGATCCCCAACACTGGAGCTCCACAAGGGTGCGTGCTCGGCCCCCTCCTGTACTCCCTGTTCACCAATGACTGTGTGGACACACACGCCTCCAACACAATCATCAAGTTTGCAGATGACACAATAGTAGTAGGCTTGATTACCAACAATGACAAGACAGCCTACAGGGAGGAGGTGAGGGCCCTGGGAGTGTAGTGCCAGGAAAATAACCTCACTCAATGTCAACAAAACAAAGGAGCTGATCGTGGACTTCAGGAAACAGCAAAGGGAGCATCCCCCCATCCATATTAACGGGACCACAGTGGAGAAGGTGGAAAGTTCCTCTGCGTACACATCACAGACAGACTGAAATGGTCCACCCACACAGACAGTGTAGTGAAGAAGAAGCAACAGCGCCTCTTCAACCTCAAGAGGCTGAAGAAATTTGGCTTGGCACCTAAAACCCTCACAAACCTTTACAGATACACAATTGAGAGCATCATGTCGGGGGGTATCACCGCCTGGTAAGGCAACTGCACCACCTGCAACCGCAGGGTTGCAAAAAAAAATCATCAAGGACAACAAATACCTGAGCAAATGCCTGTTCACAGGTCAGTACAGGTTTATCAAAGCTGAGAGACAGAGAGACTGAAAAACAGCTTCTATCTCAAGGCCATCAGACTGTTAAATAGCCACCACTAGCACATTAGAGGCTGATGCCCTATATACATAGACTTGAAATCACTTATTATTAAATTCCATTCATGTTAGATTTTACTGCACTGTTGGAGCTAGAAACACAAGCATTTTGCTACACCGGCAATAACATCTGCTAAACACGTGTATGTGACCAATAAAATTGTATTTGATTTGATTTGAAAGGGGAACCATTAGTATCAATTCATGTTAAAAAAAAAAGATCTCCACATTTGGAGTTGCAAGGTTTTCACCCGAGAGCGAAGATATAATAATAGAAATCTATGTCACTAAAGTGATTTGGTAAAATGTAACTGTTAAAAAGTATGTTACTTCCTTCAGAAATTACTTGAGTAAGAATACAAAGAGAAACTACAGAGAGTAACTAGAAAAGTACAACACTTAAAAAAATATAAACACAACATGTGTCCCATGTTTCATGATCCCAGAACTTTACTATATGCATAAAAAGCTTTACCTCAAATGTGGTGCACAAATTTGTTTACATCGCTGTTAGTGAGCATTTCACCTTTGACAAGATAACCCATCCACCTGACATGTGTTGCATATCAAGAAGCTGATTAAACAGCATGATCATTACACAGGTGCACCTTATGCTGGGGACAATAAAAGGTCACTCTAAAATGTGCAGTTTTGTCACAACATACAATTCCACAGATGTCTTAAGTTTTGACGGAGCGTGCAATTGGCATGCTGACTGCAAGAATGTCAGCCAGAGCTGTTGCCAGAGAATTTAATGTTAATTTATCTGCCAAAATGTTGTTTTAGAGAGTTTGGCAGTACATCCAACCGGCCTCACAACCGCAGACAACGTGTAACCACGCCAGTCCAGGACCTCCACATCCAGCGTCCTCACCTGCGGGATCGTCTGAGACCTGCCACCCAGACAGCTGATGAAACTGAGGAGTATTTATGTCTGTAATAAAGCCCTTTTGTGGGGAAAAACTCATTCTTATTGGCTGGGCCTGGTTCCCCAGTGGGTGGACCTGGCGCACAAGTGAGTAGGCCTATGCCCTCCCAGGCCCGCCCATGGCTGCACCCCTGCCCAGTCATATGAAATCCATAGATTAGGGCTAAATTAATTTATTTCAATTGACTGATTTCCTTATATGTACTGTAACACAGTAAATTCATTGAAATCTTTGAAATTGTTGCATGTTGAGTTTTTATTTTTGTTCTGTATAGTTCCTCCAAAAATGTACTGAAGTACAAGTAACGTGTTACTTTCAGCGCGTTACTATCTACTTCTGCCTCTGGCTAGAAACTAATTTCAGGTTTTGAAAATAACAATTTTTTTCACTTTTCATTGAAAAGCATTTTTTAGGACCTTTCTTCGTATCTTTTTAACCATAGATTATAGAAACACTTCGTTTTCACATGTGTAGACATTCAAAATACAAAATACAGAAATCATCCCAGCATATTGTCACGTTCTGACCTTAGTTCTTTTGTTATGCCTTTGTTTTAGTATGGTCAGGGCGTGAGTTGGATGGGTAGTCTATGTTCTTTTTTCTATGATTTGGTATTTCTGTGTTTGGCCTGGTATGGTTCTCAATCAGAGGCAGCTGTCAATTGTTGTCCCTGATTGAGAACCATACTTAGGCAGCCAACGGTGGAAAAAGGTGAGGACCAATGCGCAGCGTGGTAAGTGTCCATATTTTTTATAAAATAATAGAACACTGAACAAAAACAACAAAGTGAACGAACGAAACCGAAACAGTTCTGTCTGGTGCAGATACAAACACTCAACAGAAAACAATCACCCACAACTCAAGGGTGAAAACAGGCTGCCTAAGTATGGTTCTCAATCAGGGACAACGATTGACAGCTGCCTCTGATTGAGAACCATACCATACCAGAACGTGACAGTAACTTTGACTTTGTTCAGGGCACATAGCCCAAAGCTTCACTGTTTGGTTTTGTTCTTTGTTTTGTCGGCGTCATTTTTAATAAAGAAAAAATGTATGCTTACCATGCTGCACCTTGGTCCAGTCCTTCAGCCAGTCATGACACATATAATGCAAAATGCATCATACGGTGATGATTTCTGTATTTTGAACACTAATGAAACAAATACCAAAATATAGTTTTTGGGTGGAATTCATGTTTTTATTTTTATTTTTTTTATTCAAGAAAACAAGTGATAGACAACCATACAGAAAAAAAACAAATTAAATAACGAATAATAATACGGTGTGCAGGTGTGGTTGGAAGCCCAAAGGCTTGTATGAAAACTACACTACAAAAGAACTTCATACAATACATACAAGTACAAGTACAACAATAAGTATATTTAAAACCAGATACTTTTAGACTTCTACTCAAGTAGTATTTTACTGGGTTACTTTCACTTAAGTAATTTTCTATTAAAATATCTTTATTTTTACTCAAATGATAATAGGGTACTTTTTCCACTACTGCATGGATGTTTGTTTATGCTGTTGTCAAGCACACCTCCTCTTCCGTCTAGGTTTTATTTGTACTTTAGGCTACTGAAACTCACACAAAGTTTGTTAACTAGCATAACCTGGCACGTTAACTACTGCTCCCCCTCTCCGGCACAACGTCGCCAGTTGTCTCATCATTACGCACACCTGTCACCATTGTTACGCGCACCTGCGCCTAATGACACTCACCTGGACTCCATCACCTTCCTGATTACCTCCCTTATATCTGTCACTCCCCTTGGTTCTTTCCTCAGGCATTATTGACTCTGTTTCTGTTTGTACTCTACTTGTGTTTCTTGTTTTGTTCTATCTTCATTTATTTAAAAAAAATCACTCCCTGTACATGTTTCCTGATTATTAGCGTACACGTTTCATTACCAGTCCATGACGATAATTTCCAATGAAATACAGAGATTTGTTTATTTGGTTGAACATAGACAATCAATCAATCACATTTATTTATTAAGCCCTTTTTACATCGGCAGATGTCAGAGTGCTATAAAGAAACACAGCCTAAAACCCCAAACAGAAAGCAATGCATTTGTAGAAGCACGCTGGCTAGGAAAAACTTCCTAGAAAGGCAGAAACCTAGAGATCTGAGGGGTGACCAGTCCTCTTCTGGCTGTGCCAGGTGGGATAGTACATGGCCATTAAGACCAGATTGTTTTGAATATTTTCAAATGTTCACAGTGACTCACTTCTGCTAAACTGACAGTCACAGAATGCCCCATCTACACACATAAACTAATTTGCATGACCCCTAAATAATAGGCTGCAAGACATTCAAATGTGTAGACACATTATAGTATGTTATTGTTTTGGTCATATGTCATGCTAGATGTATGGTGTCATCACTACAGTAAATCCTGTCTTCTGTTGTTACAAGAACTCATCCCAGATACAGTATGTGCAATGAGGAATACAATTGGCTTGATTCAATATGAATTCCCTAAAACCAGAAGGGAGGACAGAGCTTGAAACACATTTTTGGAACTCCTTGGAAACTATTTTGTGATCTACATCCAGCTAGCAAGTTTCTTGGGATGCTGTGTCATATCAGTCCAATCTGTGTAGAAGCTACAGGTGAGATTCAACTCCAACTCAGCGATCCTCCTGGCTACATACACATTAAATGGGCTCTGAAAATGGAGGCCTAAAATATATTTGTGTGCTGATCACTTTGAACTCTGTCTCTGTGAATTTTGGCAGGAAGTGACTATCATTGGTGTAAAATGACCATTTTTGGTACTTCTCCCAGCCTGCACTGTTGGAGAGGACAGAGGGGCAGAATGGCTCTCTGGGTCACTTCAACATGGCAAGAGAATTAAAGGGATTGAACCCAGTGAACTTACTATTTCCCATCCCTCTTTTATTTGGCTCTATAAACTCAAAAGAGCAAATAGAAGTTGCACATTTCATGTGGTTATGGCATCGCTGCATCAAGCATGAACAAAGGTCAGCATCCTAACGAATCCTAACTTCCACTCTGGTGAAATGTTCACTCTCCTATTAATATCAATGCATGTGTTATTTACACTTTAATTAAACATTTTGTACTGTGTGTTTATATTTTTTAATACATCCCTTTTTTTTGCATTATGAAAAGCTCCATTTTAATATTTTACTTGTTCAAATGGTAAGCATTGGACTTGAGATTCACATCATGGTATAAAGAAACTGAAATCTGACTGGGACACAATCTGTCGATAACAAATCATGTTCATTGAACCATCAAACTACACTAAGGTATTTCATCAAAGATACATCAATAGTTGTCCTTATTTATTCCATAAATGATAGAATATAGCTAAAAAGATACATCTGGGATTGAGTTGTCAAATCTCAGGATTATCTGTAGCCACAACACAATGTTAAACGCTTTTGTCCCTCATCTTCTTGCTCTGAACAGTGTTTCTGGCCAATCACAAAACGTGTCCAACAGGGGCATTGGACTTGGTCTGCCATGTTCTCCCATGGCTGACTTTAATCCTATTACTGTTGGCCATGGCGCATAGATCACGGCCTTTCATCCTTCCCCCATTAGGGTCTATGTGCTGTGCTGTTGACTAGGGGGTGTTGGTGTAGCTTTAATTACATTGTAAGCTATTCACCCCATCCGTGTGTCATAACGTGTTATCCTCTGATTCAGTTATAACCCGCCGTTTGGATCGTAGGGCTGAATGGGTTTCGCTATTGGGGCGGTGGGGCTTTTTCAATCGGTTTCTCACCCTGTTAGTTTTGACTGAGGTTAACGTTTCAAACTTGGTACTTGAGTTCTGTAACATTTTGAACATTTGAATGTTTAGATTGGCCTGATAACGGAACTGCAGATTTAAAAGCAGTTGATATGAAATTAATGAATCTAAAGGCCTGTGGAGGAATGGAGATGCAGGCTGTCTAGTCGTGGTGGTTTGGTGTTCAAGCCAGTTCTTTACAGTTCGTGTCTTCTAGGTTGGAAATAGCATTTTGCTACATTGAACAATTGTGATACATTGGCCGCATTCTTCCCTATTGGATTTTTTTATTCAAAAGGAACCGGAATTAAATATTTGCAAATACCCAATTGTTTTCCCTGAGTTTCATTTATCTAGGCAAATCGATGGCACACACACAGCCTTCTGCGGCTCTCAATAGCCACATTTGCGAGTCAATTGCCTGTCAAATGCTATGCATGATTAGATACCAGTGGATATTGGGCCTAATGCAGGGAGCCTCCTATAGAGTCCAGACAGTGCCCCCCCCCCTCTCTTGACCTTTTATCTCACCGCTCAGTTCAATGTTAACATCCAGCAGTGTCCAGTTGGCCAGCTCCTGCGCAAAATGGTTCCTTCCCTCTTTTCTCACCCTCACCTCCTCTTGTGTGCTGTCCAGCTGGCTGTGACCTATGACCCGGACAACCTCACTCCTGACCCTTGGACTCGTTCCCACGCCACACCCTTTTGTGTGGACCGCGCCATGGCAACGCCTCGGTCACTGCTGCCACGGTAACAGATGGACAGGGCCCTGGAAATAACTTCATTCGAGCCGCGGACAATCTGCCCAGGGGTACCCCACACACACCCCAAAGCCCCCCAAACACTCCCTCTACCCATGCACTCTGCGCCCACAGTCCTTCGATTAATTCCGCTGCGGTACTTCTGGTTATGCTATTTAATAAAGTCATTACCATGGTAATCTCAGATTTATCCTGACATGTGCGCTGAAAATGTTCATAGAAATAAGAAGAGCATGTCGTCAATGCAGTAAGCCGCAAAAGGCACGGACAAGATACACAAATATCCTATTTCACAGTGCTGGTATTTATGGCAGGGAGTGGGAGTGGTAACTAACTTCATCAGCTAACTTCATAATTATTAGCTAAACCACTTTTATTAGTCCTATTGTTTTTCTCACATTCTGCAAAGGGTAGCTTTAAGGAGAGATGTAAAGAGACAGATTGGAGCAATAGGAATTTGTATGCTACTCCAAAACAAATGGAAAGAACAATAGTAGCATTAACATACCCAATAAGGTGCTTGCAGGACATTTTGTGAAAATTACTTATCACTAATTAAATTTTTTGACTTGACCAATTAAGTTGATTATGGGGACAAATGTGTTAAATTAAACAGGAACTGTGTTTGATTGTGTTGAATGGGCCTGTGACCATGTTGGTGTTGTGTTGTCAAAACACACACTTGTCCTAATAGAGCAGTCTGATCCTCAATGTCGTTTCACCTCCCACTCAGAGTAAACAAACAAACATACAAAATGGCTCCTATTGAAACTGCCGAATACTCCCAAAAGCATCATATTTCACAAATCTGTACAATTATGTTTGAAAAGGTTAATCTCATAGGCTGCATCTACACAGGCATCCCAATTCAGATGTTGTTCTACTAATAGCTTCTTTTAGAGCTGATCTGATTGGTCAAAAGACCAATTAATGACAAGAAGATCAGAATTGGGATGCCTGTATGAACGCAGCCGTATAGGCCTACATGAAAACAACAACACTATTAACAACGAAATGATCTCCCAGTCTTATAAGAACAGTTGTATTTTTTATTTTTTATAGCACTTTTATACAGGGAGAAGTTAGTTGGAAGTTCAGCATAAGATTCAAAAGTGGGAGACGTTTTCAGCTCAGCCCAACAGACTGACTGATCAAGAGGCGCCAACGGTGACCCCAAAAGACAGACCATTGATGCAAAATCACACAAGCGCAACCATTTATTCAATTTTGGATTTTGTATCCCTCTGTCCTGCATCTGCATCACTATCTTTCCCTCTCATTCCACCCCTCCTTGCACCCCCCCCCTGCCTCTCGCCCAGTTCATTGTACCAAAGGAGATTTTCTTCATTGAGGCCCAGTCTCTTAGGTAACCCCAGTGCTGCATGAAATTAAGAGAGAGAGAGAGACAGAGAGAGAGAGACAGAGAGAGAGAGAGAGAGAGAGAGAGAGAAAGAAAGAGAGAGAAAGAGAGAAAAAGAGAGAGTGAGAAAAAAAGAGAGAGAGAGAGAGAGAGAGAAAAAGAGAGAGAGGGAGAAAAAGAGAGAGAGAGAGAGAGAGAGGGAGAAAAGAGAGAGAGAGAGAGAAAAGAGAGAGAGAGAGAGAGAGAGAGAAAAGAGAGAGAGAGAGAGACAGACAGAGACAGACAGACAGACAGACAGACAGACAGACAGACAGAGAGAGAGAGAGAGAAAAGAGAGAGAGAGAGAGAGAGAGAGAGAAAAGAGAGGGAGAGACAGACAGACAGACAGACAGACAGAGAGAGAGAGAGAGAGAGAGAAAAGAGAGAGAGAGAGAGAGAGAAAAGAGAGAGAGAGACAGACAGACAGACAGACAGACAGACAGACAGACAGACAGACAGAGAGAGAGGGGGGAGTGAAGGAAATTGAAAGACAGAAGGAGGAACAGGCAGAAAGGGTCGGAGAACGCAAGAGAGAAGGATGCAGGAGCAGAGAAGGCAAGAGTTAAGATGCTAAAGTAGGACAAGTGTGTCAGACATTGAACGCAACGCAGCTAAAACAATAACACATCTGAGGGAAGAAGATCAAAAATATTTCAGGATGAATTTCTACACCTTTGAGCAGCAGTGTTTTTATTTGTTATAACGTGTCAATGTTTTTAGGCCTCAACTAAGTCTAGTAGCTTTTTTTGTTGTCTTTAAGGTACTCAACATAGCTTGAATACATCGGTACACTTTAATTATTGTGCCAATGTGTATGCAACCATGATTGAGGTGGTCTATAGGGACCTGTTATGATATAAGAGTAGTAGTTAAGGTTGAATTCAGAGCTAGAGGTTGTATCTGTGGCATGGAGCCGTGTCGTAGACCAGATGCAGCAGTTGGACTCTCGTTGGATTCCTTTCCGGGACAGTGGAACAACTTCACTGCTGCTCAACAGATTACTACCACTTTGAAGAAACTTCTCAAGATGAATGGGTAAAAATGGGTGATTTTCCAGTCGTGGCTGATATTCAGGAAGGGAAATAATCTTTATTGAACCTTCTAAACATCCTCTGTGGGAACAAATGTACTAAGTACTGTAAAAATCAAGATTTGTTTTTTGATATTTAAAAGAGGTTAACTTAACCCGTTTTTAAGCAAACCACTTTTTTTTCTGTAATCAAGTAAAAGGGAATTTTCTGAATTCAAAAGAAAAACAAGTCTTCATTAGACTTTTAAATATGACTTTTTATAGTATCTACTCAAACAAATAACTGTTAACTTTAACTTTAAGATACGGATATGAAATACTTTATTTCTCTTTGTGGGGTGTGCGGGGCTGCTCTTCGATTGTGAGCAGCACATGGAGCATCAATGAATGGCTGAGGCCTTTCGAAAGCAGCCCATATTATTTGTTTTGACACAGCTCATATAGAAAGACAAATGTGGCATAGAGCAATTCAGTTTGGGGGGGCTACTTTTGTTTCAACCTCTCACTTTTGTTTCCAGCTCTTACCTTGGCTGCTCATGTGTTAACACTCGGCTGCACTAAGTTATCATAGGGAGCTTTTGTCTCTTTGATCCGTGTGACCATGGGGAGCCCTTTTGTATGGGTCACATTGCTGCTGCCTTGGGGTGCTGCCCTGCAAAGTGACCCTGCGTTCATCATTGTGTCATGAACACACAGAAAGGGTGGTTGAGTTAGGGTTTCAGAGGCCTTCATTTCCCTATACGTTTCTCTGTGCCCTATGTCTATCCAAACGTCTGCCCATCCATCCCTGCTATGTGCTGACCCAGGGGGGGTCCGGAGCTGATTGTCCAAACGCAATTCTTGTGTCTGCCTCCCTGAAACCAGGAGTTGTGGATGGACATCACGCCCCTGACCTCCAGAAATCTCCAGTAATGCAGACATGGAAGGGACAGAAGCAAACGTGTGGGTATAAATGGTCACCTTTACCACGCTGGGCTTTTTCCCAAAAAATATTTGTACTTCTACTATTCTCCAGCTTCTAAACGTGGCTCACGGTGGCGGTTAAGAGCCAGAACAAGAGGTTGAGTCTACTTGGAGGCTGAAGTCATTAGAGGGAGAAATGAATAGCATTTATAATGTTAAGTACTGTTGAATGTGTCCGGTTTGCACTTCAGTCCCTGTTTTCTAGGTTGCTATTTCTTTCAAAGCTATTCAGAAAAGGTCTCACAAGATGCACACTTTTAGCAGGAAAGGGGAGAGAGTGAGAGAAAAATTCATTGAATGAATGAAGTGAGGTGTGTGTGTGTGTGTTTGCATTTGCCTGTGTTTGGCAAAGTTCAGGGGCTAGGCTACGGAATAATAGGGAAAACGAGAGCAAAAGTAGAGCACTGTAAAGGATTTGGAGATTGTAGGGAGAGACGGGGCTTGGGGTGAGAGACTGGGATTATCAGGGAAGGAGGGTTTTCAGAAGAGAAAGAAGGAGAAGAAAAGGGCAATAGGACATTTTTGGAGGGAAAGACAAGAGAACAAGGAAGAGAGAAATGTGTAAAGTACGAAGGGCCCAAAATGAGCGCAGAGAGAAAGGGAAGTACAAAATAAGTTGAGAAAAAAATTGCCAGGGAGGAAGTTCGAGCGAGACTCGGGAAATAGCTATAGAAAGGAAAGAGAAAGAGAGAGGGTGGAGAAAAGAGAGAGACAGAGAGATCAAGAGGGAGGCAGCATTAATATGCTAATGGCCTGGGTGAATGCACAACAGGCCCACTGACCAGGCTAATCACGGGTGGACACACACTGGGGCTAATCCTTCACGCAGCTCCCTCGCACACACCTCCGTGCACACACTGATCACGCACTACTAACACAAAACACACACACACAACCCACCCACACATCCACTATTTGCACTGACCCACACAAATAACATCATTTGATGCTAATAACAGCAAAATAGCAAAAAGTCACAGGAACATACATAACATATATAACACATATATGCACAATGTCCTCTCACTCTCACACACAAACAGTTGCTCAGACAATATTGCCATAGTTATTTAGCTCTTTGAAGCCACGATTGGACTCTGTGGGCAGAATGTGTCCTCTGGTGTTTAAAAAAGAAAGGCAAGTCAGTTAAGAACAAATTCTTATTTTCAATGACGGCCTAGGAACAGTGGGTTAACTGCCTGTTCAAGGGCAGAACGACAGATTTTGTACCTTGTCAGCTTGGGGATTTGAACTTGCAACCTTTCGGTTACTAGTCCAATGCTCTAACCACTAGGCTACACTGCCACCCCATTTCTACCACTCGTTTTGTTAGGGTTTTCACTTTCCTCTGAGCTGGAGTCAATGAAGCTACTAATATTTACTGAAGAGATTGGCTGCCATCTGTGTGTCTAACCCAGACTGAAGGAGTTGAGTTGAGTGAGCACAGGGAAGTGGTTCCAAACAATTCCTGTAATAAATGCTGTGTCCATGTTTATTTAGCTATCACGTCACGTGTAATATCATGTCTTTCACTTAAATAAAAAAAAACATTCAAATGAGTTGATGTGACTTTTCCCGTTTTGTTTCCTCAAAGTGATTAGTAGCTATATATGAATGGAAACTCAACGCTTTATGTTAAGTAACTGTCTTTATTATCCATCTCAAGAGTTGAGTTTAAAACAACAACAAAAAACTGTCACAGATATAACCCGACAAAGGTTAGGATTTAGGTATTGCATTGTATCTTGAATTGTATCGTGAGCGCTCAGTTACCCAGGGTAAGAACAAGTTACCCCTCAAGTCGAGTGGGGTTTAGAGGGGAGCAGTGGAGACAGCTGGTGGTTGATTTTAGAGCAGCACCTCGGGGCAACCTAGCCCTACACTGACATATGATCACGTCTCAGCTAAGCTAGGCTAATGCTAACTGTGCACTGGCCAACTCTTATGTCTGGCAGCAATGACAACAACAACAATAGGAGTGTAGCCATAACAACAGCAACACCAATGGAAACGTAACACTCATTTAATTTGATTGGATGGGGATTAAAGTCCCCTCAAGTCCACACCAGTCGCATCATATCTGGAAAACAAAAAACTGACCTAAGGTCAACGTCTCTACGGTCAACTTCAGTTAGTGCCACCCGGAAACCTTGGGACATCGATACCCTAAACCTTGCCATAACCATAACCCTAACCTTATCCTTAACCCTTAACCTTTTACAACGTTAAATGTTTTAGATTTCAACTACATTTAAAACATTTTAACTTTCAATTTCAATGGGGTAACATCAGAGTTGGACATCCCAAGGACCCCACTTTGACTTTTCAGTCAACTTCACCCTACTCTGTACCCTGGGCTGCTCTCTCCTCTCCTGGTCCGACTACAGCTCTAGACTTCAGAGAAACCTTCTCCAACTTCACCCTACTCTGTACCCTGGGCTGCTCTCTCCTCTCCTGGTCCGACTACAGCTCTAGACTTCAGAGAAACCTTCTCCAACTTCACCCTACTCTGTACCCTGGGCTGCTCTCTCCTCTCCTGGTCCGACTACAGCTCTAGACTTCAGAGAAACCTTCTCCAACTTCACCCTACTCTGTACCCTGGGCTGCTCTCTCCTCTCCTGGTCCGACTACAGCTCTAGACTTCAGAGAAACCTTCTCCAACTTCACCCTACTCTGTACCCTGGGCTGCTCTCTCCTCTCCTGGTCCGACTACAGCTCTAGACTTCAGAGAAACCTTCTCCAACTTCACCCTACTCTGTACCCTGGGCTGCTCTCTCCTCTCCTGGTCCGACTACAGCTCTAGACTTCAGAGAAACCTTCTCCAACTTCACCCTACTCTGTACCCTGGGCTGCTCTCTCCTCTCCTGGTCCGACTACAGCTCTAGACTTCAGAGAAACCTTCTTCAACTTCACCCTACTCTGTACCCTGGGCTGCTCTCTCCTCTCCTGGTCCGACTACAGCTCTAGACTTCAGAGAAACCTTCTCCAAGTTCACCCCTTCCACTCACTTCGGCCTCTTGGTGGTCTAAGAAAACACAGTACCAAGAGTCAGTAAAAAAAAAGATATCAGGTACAATACAATCCAACTGATTTATTCAGAGATTAAACCAAGACTTGCCTTCTAAAATATAAATTTTGTTCACCTTACTTGTCACATTTTAATGTCTTTACCTTGATGTACAGATAGGTGGCGGAGTTGGCTGTCACCAACAGTGGAAAGCTGTCAGAGGAGAGACTGCAACAGAAACACATTTCATTAGGGGATTCTTAATCATCAGATTTGTCTGTGGAAAATCTGTTAATGTCAAAGTTATAAGTATGGTTTGTTTTCCGTTACCTGTGAGAGTGAGGGAGAGGAGCTCACTCTCAGAAGAGAAGTCATGTGAAAAAAACATAAATCTCATGAACACAGCTGTAGTTCCCTTGGTGGGAGTCATCTGCAGCTGGAAAGAGGTAGGCAGCAGAGTGATAGACAGCTGGCTAGGTCTGGGTTGTTTTGGAGTCAGGGTACGTGAGGAGACACCCGGGTGCTGTGGCTGAGTGGAGCAGGTGATGGTGAAGCTGTGTCCCCTGAACACCTCTAGAGTCCCTTGGTGGCCCCTGGAGACCCTTCCCATTGAGATGGTCAGGGAGATATCAGGCTTATGGGGGAGATCTATATAAATAAAACAGAAAAATAAAAACCTCTTTAAAGGGGCAATCAACAGTTTCTACATCCAGTGTTTGTAAATACGATAAATGTAAACAAACACTATATAGCCTCAAAATATGGTCAAACTAACATTTTGATATCATGGGTGGTCAGTCCTTGCATCCTTAGGTCTGTCTACGAATTTCAAAGTGGTTACATTTCTCCAATCCCCATCCCTCTGCTTTTTTACAGAAACAGGGCGGGGAGTGGCTTTGTTATTGTTTCAACTGCTGATCGCCACTTTAACTAATTTCATCATATACTGTAGATATGACCATAACATCAGCATGTAACAGTGCTTGCCAGCCTCTCTTACAGGGCAACATCTGTGATGGGCCTATAGTGACTGAAATTACATGAAAATACAAAAGCAATTGTATTGTGTGATACTTTGCATTGCTATTGAATTATTAGTAGTTAATCTTTATGAGCAGCAAAGCAGCCATAAAAGTTCAACTGTGAGATGTGTAAAGGAAGTTGTATTAAAATCAGCTGAATATAATAACTTTAGTGTTACCTGAGCAGATCACCTTTAATGGAGTCACCAAAGTTAGCCCTGTGCCTCTTCCACAGTCCCTGAGCGCAGGCTCAGGTTGTCACAACTTCCGGCGAAGTCGGCTCCTCTCCTTGTTCGGGCGGCATTCGGCGGTCGAGGTCACCGGCTTTCTAGCCATCGCCGCACCATTTTTCATGTATCCATTTGTTTTGTCTTGTTCCCTGCACATCTGTTTTTCATTCCCCAATCAACTCATATGTATTTATTCCTCTGTTCCCCATCATGTCTTTGTGTAGGATAGTTTTGTGTTACGCTGGTTTGTTCCGTGTTTATTGTTTACACAAAGATTGTTACTTTGTTAACTTTATATAGTTGTGTCTATTTTGGAGCATTTACACTTTTGCCTATTTTGGTTGGAGGTTTTTTGACGCAGTTGCGTCCTACTGTTATACTGTTATACAAACCCTTCAGTGCGTTTTCCAAGTAGTCTTGAAACAGTGGAGCCACAGTCCAGCTGTCTACACCAAAAGAAATCAGCGACATCCTTCAATTTCCAGCCATATTTTACAGGCTACATATTCCTCTTTCCCTGTTGGTACCACTCCACTCTACCAACGCAGCGACTGCCTCCTCCCACCAGCCTCACATCATCAGACTCTGGAGAAAGAAGAGTACATACTATTTATTTATACATTCTCAACAAGGCGCTACAGACAAGCTGCCGACAGACTACCTCTGCATCCTGCCTGTCAAAGTCAGCTTCACACGCTGACGTCCAGGACTGATTGGACTTCAGCTCCACTCTTCCAGAGCAGAAACCAGCTTCATCCACAAACTTGAAATAATCTGAACAAAAAGAGATGGTAGAACGTTCAGTTTTGTTGACGATACTATTATTTTCAGCCCCCAAAAATATGAATATTGAATATGAAATGAAAATCTAAAATATCCTAATTTTGTTTGATACAATCTTTAATACAACATATCTGTTCTTACCTGAACAGATTACATTAGCATAATTACGCTTATGCTCAGACACCATCTCCATGTGAGACTAATGTACACTTCTCAAGAGTAGAATCCTGACCATAGCAATCAAAACATGCTTGTTGCTATCCTCCACTTCCCTCCAAACTGAGGTCTGTAAGTTGCAGCTACAGCTGTCCCACAGTCCATCTTTCTCCACACAATATTAGCTGCTTTCAAGTTGCAATACAGTCCTCCAGTATCCATAGAAAACACCCCTGCTTTCCAAACACAGGAGCTGGTTTCATTCATCATTCTGAATGGGCCTAAACAACCAAGTAGGAAAATACAAGGGTGAGGACAGGTTATATGCCAGCATTATTTTGATTGTAACAGTAGTAGTGTCAGTGCTTTTGACATTGTAACAGCAGTTACTACAAAACAGTTCTTTGGAGCTGTTTTTCTACCAACCTGCTGGGCTGCCGATTTGAGCCTGTATATCTGAGAATAAAGATAAAAGACACTTTCATTTAACATATCCCATAATGTGATGGGAAGCATATTAATATGTGTGTTTGTGCTTTTAAATCACACTAACTGCAAACTGAACCACACATTGATAGTTGTTTTTCCACTTGACCATTGGTGGGTGTTTTTCTGGAAGGTTCCATCTTCATTATGGAGGGTTTCTCCATACTCCACATCTTCATGGTGATCTGAATAGGGCCCCATGTGTCTCAGTACCTATCCTCTTCAAGATGCTGCCTATTTATTTATTTAACTAGGCAAGTCAGTTGAATGACCAACATCAATAATGTTAATGATTATTTATGTCAATATCTATGTCATTACCTCGCATGCCCCTTGAACGTCTACATTAGAGTATGCTGATTCATTTTCATGGTCATCAGCACCAGAGTCTGAGGCTGTTGTTCATCTCTGTTCTATTCCCCCTTCTGTCCCAACCAGCATCACCCCAGAACGGATATGAATTTGTAGGTTTCAGTATCAATACGTCATGAAAACACAGCACATGTTGCAGGGACAAATGAGAACAGACAGACGGACAGAAGATTGAGGCACGCAGACAAGCAAACTAATTGAAAACTGTATTTGATCTGAAACAGAAGAAAATGGTCAATAACAGTCATAATGTAATTATACCAAGTCTATGAGACACATGGTCTTAAAACAGAAACATACAGTAAGAGACCACCGCCTCACTGAGAGGTCCTTACAGCCTATAGAAAGACCCTGCATTATATCCAGACTTGTGAATGAGAAGCCATCTTGATCTTTGTCAGGTTCATGTAGTTGCAGTTTCCCCATCACTGAAATTCACTACATTGTGTTGAAAGGTCATTCTTTTGTATATATCAGATGAATTGGAATAAAGGGGAAAAACACATACAGTATCAGTGTCGTTGTGACAATTGACAATAAAGTACTGTATTTCTAATTTAAGACAAGCCAGTTTAGATAACCTGCAAGTGTATTGTGGTAGGCCTAAATACAGGAAGGTCTTGCAACAACTTGATGCTGCAAGTTTAGTTCTGACAATGGCCTTGACTCAAATCAATAACATGGGAGGAGGATCACTTTGATGTGAAAGAGGTGGAACAATGCATCAATATGAGAATGGCATAATAGAGCTACATGTATCTCAGGTTAAGGTCAGAGCTTTATTTGGCGTACTGGATGTGACCCATTGAAGGAGGTGCATCATGTTGGATCTAGCTCCATGTGATATTAAATTGTTTTATATCATCACACTGAAAACACAGCAACAAAATAATACAGCATAGAAATGCAATCAAAGTACTGTGCACACACACACACACACACACACACACACACACACACACACACACACACACACACACAGACACAGAGACAAACATGAGCAGCGCGCACACACACACACAGAGGAAGGTGGTGTCAAACAGTGTTGAGGTAAATACCACACCCTTTCATGTAAGAGCCTCAGTATGCAGCCATCTTGTGTCTATCTATCCTCAATCATAAGATGGCCGACACATGGATGTTTTTTCATATCCATACTGCCGAGTGGGACGTAGGCCTATTACATTGACACATTTTCATTTAAGAAGGGTTTTTGTTTCCCTAAGACTATAGGCTACTGAAAGAACTAGAACAGAGCCAGTGGATACTAGCTGACAACTCTTTGACCATAACTACAGTAACGAGCCTACAAGTCCAACCAAGTCATCTTTGGACACTCATTTTCTCTCCCCAAATGAAAATGTGTTCCTGAATTCTTGCCCACTCCCACAGTGTGTTCCAGTACTTTTGACGGGAAAACAAAATCAATAACCAAATCAAACCCTGATAAGAATCATAAAAGCGACAAACCATCAGTCCAATAGGCCTACAGTGAAGGATGAACAATATCACAGTGTCATCTATAGGTAGATTAACTCTTCTCACCACTGTTTGAGAGGAATCACCTGATGAGTCATGACATTTGGGTGTCTTTGTCGCTCCGTGGTAAAGTTTCCCCTAGGTACAGATCTAGGATCAGCTTCCCCTACCCTTAAACATTAGTGGGGAAAATGCAAAAAAAAAAGAAAAAAAGTTGCCTCATCACAAATCTTGGATCAGATTACCCTACTCACAATCCTAACATAATGGGTGGTAAAATAAATATCTGACCCTGTCATAGACTTTGTTATTGTCATTGTCAACAGAAAACAGGCATTTGGCACATACCCCAGGAAGTAAGAAGGACAAAGCAGAGGCCATAGCCTGTTTATCAGATAGTCTCAGGTTATAGAATCCATCTTGACACATTGTTTTACGAAATGCAGAGAAACAATCAGGAAATTCTGTGACATTCCAACTCAGGAAGAATGAAAAACATTATATTTTCTATTGAAAAGACAACTGATTTCATCTGATGATTGGATATGCAAAACATATTAAGCAATTTTCAAATGGGATTAGAAGTTGAATAGGATCTATTAGTCTTTAGGGTTATAAAATTTGATATGAAGTTATGTTTGTTGTTTCACACATAAAGAAAACGCCATTTGGAGTAATGACTTGTTCAAAACCCATTTTTATCTAGATAAACTTTATCTAAGTTAAGTTCCTCGGCGTACACATCACGGACAAACTGAAATGGTCCACCCACACAGACAGTCTTGTGGGGTATGCATGGTGTCCGAGCTGTGTGCCAGTAGTTTAGACTGACAGCTCGGTGCATTCAACATGTCAGTACCTCTCATAAATAAAAGCTGTGATGAAGTCAATCTCTCCTCCACTTGTAGAATATGTGACTTGCATAAGATTTGGTAGATCATTGCTTTATGTGTAGAGCATCCATAATGTACAAAGCACAAACACTTGCAAAAAAAGTTGTTGTTTAACTTGACCTATCACCAACTTATTCTACAGAACCTACTCACCCAAAAAGAAAGAAAAATACCACCACTTCAAGTGAAATATGTACAAATGGAACACGTAGACAGGCCATGTCTAGCTTATAGTTATACAATTAAACAAGTTAGTGTGAGCAAAGCTTTAACATCACACAATTACTGTATCTTATACTACATTTACCTGTACGGCCGAGTGTTCCATTGGTTCTAATATACATCTGACACAGTTGTAATATTACATTCCATAATTCCACAAAATTACAGCACAACTTTTCAAAAGCCAAACCATCAATTAAATGAAAGTAAAACTTAAGGAAATTACCAAAGACTATTTCTGACTACAGATGTTTTATATATGGATTCTGTGTTCAGTGTGTGTGTGAGACTGATGTGTGTTACAGTCTTGGGAAGTTTCTGTTTGTTATTTCTGTTGCTGTCCTCTTCAGCTCCTAAAAATACATGAGAAGAGAGGTTACACACAGAAACACATTCCAAACAGTAGCAGTATGTTCCAGTGTGGTAGTGGTTGGATCTCTAGTTTGGTCATTAATATGAGGACACCTTAAGTGACTTACTCTGATGTTACAGAAGTTTTTCAAATCGTCAGGGGACCTTTCCCCAGAGTTCTCAGAGTCAGTGTCAGAAGCTAAAACAGAAATAAAAACACCAATGTTAGAAAGAGACTGAATGAAAGATAATGAGTTCAGGTCAATTACCAAGTTCCTAATGCATGGTTCACAGTAAGTAAAACTACCCATATTAACTAAGTAGCTACATCAATTAACATTAAGTTCGAACCCACAAGGAAAAGAGACAACCACATTCTAAAATGGATACAGTCAAACAAAACCAAAAAGTCTGATATTTTCAGAATAGTGAACAACATGAAGGTCCCCACTTACTTCTGGCTGGAACAAAGCCTGAAACAGAGATAAACGTTGTGTTATTATGGACTCTGATTTGTTGGAATATTACAAGAGAACATGTTTGACATTATTCTGAATCCTGTATTTCTACTGCAGACATCACACAACATGAGTGACAAAGTGACTCTTTATTTACATTTACATTTACATTTACATTTACATTTACATTTACATTTACACTGTTTATTTACATTAAACAGGTCAATTCAAACATACTTCTACCATCACTAACTAGAATCTACAATACTATTACTTGTAAACCAGTAGTATGACTACTACCTCTAAAGTAAATCACAGCTGATAATGTCTAAGATGACAGTGTATCCTACATATGATAATAGAAAGAGGTCTTTCACTCCTCACACCTTTCTTGCTCTTCATCTTCCAAATGACAACCCCAACAACAACAACAACAACAACAACGACCAGGAGGAGAGCTACCACCCCTCCAATGATGGGGATAATGTTTGGGGCTGGGTCACCTGTAATCAGAACAGAGCATTCAGACTACAGCGCTAGATAGTACATTTTGATCTAAAATGAACTCTAAGCAACATCAATAAAAATTCAGGAGGTCAATGAGAACATGTGGTCAGAAAGGTAGAGTGCCTGAGCAGGTGAGTAAACTTAAATTAGGAATATTTGGTAGGAGGGTTATGTATATTGTATATACAAATCTTTCTCCCTGTTACCCCAGTTGGTCTGGATCTCAAACTCAGTCAGAACCTTGATGAAGTCCTTCTTGATACCAGTGACCTGAACCACACACTGATACTTGTTGTTCTTCCACTCCTCAGGCATCACTTTTAGGTGGGTGCTTCTTTGGAAGGTTCCATCATCGTTCGGGAGAGTCTCTCCATTCTCCACATCTTCATGCTGTTCTTGCCCATCTTTCTGCCAGGACACCATGACTCCACTGGGGTAGAAACCTGTAGCGTGGCAGGTCACTGGAGAGGAGGGGGTCTTCTGGAGCAGAGACACTGAGGGAGGGACTGGAGAGAGAATAAAATAGAGAGGGGGAAGAAGAGACATACAGGCATAGTGATGAGAAACAATTACAGGGAGCGGAACAGCAATAGATACAAATAAATAAAAATACCTTGAATATGACGTGCAGTACGGAAATGTAAATAAAAATACACAATATCATATCACATTTCGGGCTGTAAATTCATATAATCTCCTGTGTCTCTGTACCTGTCCTCTGCAGAGTAGTCATTCCATAGTCCAGGTACTTCTTCAGCCACTCAATGCAATCCTGGGTGAGGTAGCTTTTCTTGCTCTCAATGCTAGACAGGTCCATTTCCCACTTCATTTTGGAGTGGAGAGCCTGCGGGACTGAGGCAATCCATGTCGCCGTCTTCACGTCAAATGCCAGGAGGTCTTGTCCATCACATCCAATGTGGTGAAACCCTTCTGTGAATCCTGTCTCATCATCCCATGTACAGCCATACATGTCCTGGCTAATGTGTATGCCTGAGAGAGAGAGATTACATTAGAAACACTGACATGCAAACATGAACTTTCTTTACACAGCACTCACATTGAACACACACACACACACACACAACCATACGACTTCTGCATGGAGTAATTTAAATGGTAGCAAAACGTAGTCACACAGTACGATCACAGACTGGGGTCTCTGAAGCTCACCTCCTGTTTGATTGAAACGCTTCTGTGCTATCTGAATGTTGGTTTTGAAAACGCTCTCTGCACTTCTCAGGTTCTCTGTGGTGCTATCCCAATACTGCTGGTTAAAAAACGGCTCCATCCAGCTCTGCTTGGGGACCTTCCTCTTCGTGATGCTGTCATAGTGGCTAATGACCTGATCATTCACCATCCCCATGTCCACAAACTCAGGGAAGGCTGGGATTTCTGAGGAGGTTGTGTAGAAGTAGCGCAGGGAATGTCTCACTGTAACAGAGAAGGTGCTTTAAGGTACTGTACATGGAACGTTAATGAGTGTGCATATGCATGTTCTCGGCTAGGCTAAGTGAACGTCTATGCCTCGCATACTCCCTTAAAAAGACCTTTGCTTGAAAAGGAAATGGGGGAAAAAAGTGGCAATACTATACACTTGCTCAAAATGGTCTGAATTAATTAATGATAACTCAAGAAATCTGTTGATTTTAATATTTTGCTGATGAGATCTTAAATAAAGCAATTTTACAACTAAGATGTTTGGAGCAGTATTTCTCAAGTGAAAAAATGTGCATGAAAACAAGTCTCATTGTTTTCATTCAAACACTTTATTGAAGAATCCCTACTGTTGACCAATCATAGACAAAAGGCCGTAGCCCTCACCTACAGAACATTGGCTTGCCTCAAAAAAAAATTGTGAACATGAAGACCCGAAAAATCACTTGCCGAAGCAAAAAACATCAAGATGTCATCATAATATATGCATAAACTTTAGGATGGGAAGCATGCAGACCGCCTTTAAGAGAAGCAATAACAATGTCAGCGCTAGCCAACCTTCATTGATATTATGGCACCACTTTAACAAACACTACTAACCCTTCCTCAATCAATCAATAAAATAATACTGTATTTTTGGAGTACCATCATACGCCGAAGACGTGGATGTTGAATATGGCAGCCCCCCGTACCTCTGGTTTAAATGAGGAAGACACATTTCTGTTGTAAAACTGACTAGGTATCCCCCTTTCCCTTAAGTATGACATGCAAACATATTGAGATAAAAAAAAATATATATATATATATATACACACACACACACGTTATCCTAATGTAGGTGTCGGATTTTATTCATTTATTTGATCAAAACTATACAGAACCTATAAAGGGCACTCAACATGTACAGCACTGACACAAATGACAGGTGGAAAGAAATTGATAATAGAAGTTTGTGGGAGCTGTACTGTTAGATTTCAGTGCAGCCTTTGATATAATTGTCGATAACCTTTAAAAAAAAAATGTAAACAAACTTGTTATGGCTTTTCAACCTCTGCCATATCGTGGATTGAGTCATCGAACTGAACACATATTTTTTTAAATTTGTATATAAGCTTCTCTAATGTTAAACATGTAACGTTAGGTGTACCGCAGGGCAGTGCCCTTGGCACTTTTCATATTTTGTTTACCAATGGACCTGACACTGGCATTAAAACAAAGCCTGTGTGTCGATGTATGCTGAGGATTCAACCCTATACGCGTCAGCAACGACAGCTAGTGAAGTCACTGCAACCCTAAACAAAGAGTTTGTCAGTTTTAGAATGGGTGGCCAGTAGTCCTGAATATCTCTAAAACTAAGAGAATTGCATTTGGTACTAATCATTGCCTAAGTTCTAGACCTCAGCTGAATCTGGTAATGAATGGTGTGGCTGTTTAGCAAGTTGAGAAGACTAAATTACTCTGCGTTACCTTAGAATGTAAGCGGTCATGGTCAAAACATATATACACACACTGAACAAAAATATAAACCCAACATGTACAGTGATGGTCCCATGTTTCATGAGCTGAAATAAAAAGGTACCAGAAATGTTCCATATGCACAAGTGAGCATTTCTCCTTTGCCCAGATAATCCATCCACCTGACAGGTGTGGCATATCAAGAAGCTGAATAAACAGCATGAGCATTACAAATGACACCTTGTGCTGTGGACAATAAAAGGCATCTAAAATGTCCAGTTGTCACACAACACAATGCCAAAGAGGTCTCAAGTTGAGGGAGCTTGCAATTGGCATGATGACTACAGGAATGTCTACCAGAGAATTTAATGTTAATTTCTCTACCACAACGTCATTAGAGAATTTGGTAGTACGTCTAACCGGCCTCACAACCGCAGTCCACGTGTAACCACACCAGCCCAGGACCTCCACATGCTTCTTCACCTACGGGATCGCCCGAGACCAGCCACCCAGGCAGCTGATGAAACTGTGGGATTGCATAACTTAAGAATTTCTGCACAAACTGTCAGAAACCGTCTCAGGGAAGCTCATCTGCGTGCTCGTCGTCCTCATCAGGGTCTTGACCTAACTGCAGTTCAGTGTTGTAACCAACTTCAGCGGGCAAATGCTCACCTTCGATGGCCACTGGCACGCTGGAGAACTGTGCTCTTCACAGATAAATCTCGACTTCAACTGTACCGGGCAGAGTGGGCGAACGGTTTGATTATGTCAACGTTGGGAACAGTGCCCCATGGTGGGTTATGGCATCGGCAGGAATAAATCGACTGCAATTTGAATACACAGCGATACCGTGAGGCACACTGTCGTGTCATTCATCCGCCGACCATCACAATAATGCACAGCATCATGCCGCAAGGATCTGCACACAATTCCTGGAAGCTGAAATGTCCCAGTTCTTCCATTGTCTGCATACTCACCAGACATGTAACACATGTTCCAGTTCCCGCCAATATCCAGCAACTTTACACAGCCATTGAGGAGTGGGACAAGATTCCACAGGCCACAATGAACAGCCTGTCGTGCTGCATGAGGCAAATGGTGGTCACACCAGATACTGATTGGTTTTCCGATCCACGCTGCCATCTGTATTCCCAGTTATGTGAAATCAATAGATTGTGGCCTAATGAATTTTTTAATTGACTGATTTCCTTATATGAACTGTAACTCAGTAAAATCTTTTAAATTGTTGCAGTTATATTTTGGTTCAGTGTAAAATCAATGACTGTAAACATGGGGAGAGGTCCGTCTGTAATAAAGAGACACTACACAAAGCAAGTCCTGCAGGCATTAGTTTAATCTTATCTTGATTATTGTCCAGTCATATGGTCAAATGCTGAAAATGACCTAGTTAAACTGCAGCTGGCCCAGAACAGAGCGACATATTTTGCTCTTCATTGTAATCAGAGGGCTAATATATCAATACCATGCATGCCAGTCTCGCTTGGCTAAGAGTTGAGGAAAGACTACGCATCACTTCTTGTTTATATAAGGAGCAATGTGTTGAAAATTCCAAATTGTTTGCATAGTTAATTAACACAGCACTGACACACCCCACCAGGGGTATTTTCACAGTCCCCAGGTCCAGAACCAATTCAAGGAAACATACAGTATTATACAGAGCTAAGATTGCATGGAACTCCAATCTCATTAAGGCATGTGAATACCAAACCTGGTTAAAAAAAAAAAAAAAAATAGCAACTTCCCCCATGTGACCTACTTTTTCTGTGCATGTACTGACATGTTATTGTAACTGATGTGTGTAACACATACATTTAAAACAACATGCAGTCTGGGTGTAAATTGTAAAGTATTTTGTTTGTCATGTCTTTTTCGTTATGTGTCGGGTCCCCAGTAAGACTAGCTGTCGCCATTGGCGTCGGCTAGTGGGAATCCTAATTAAATCTAAAACATCAACAACAACAAAAACACATTTTACAACTTTTGAAGGCCCTCGGAATCAATTACAGTGGGGTCTCAAATGACTGTTGCTTGTTCGAATAGTAGAATACACAAGGTGCAATTTCGAAATTTGGTTGTGCATCAACAGTTCTCTTGTTATAGCAGTCCCTGATAGTCACTCAATTAGCCCATTGATTCGTGACCACAGCAAAGTTGCCCATCCCAGGCCATAAGGTTAGGGAACAGTTGGTATCTAATTCAGTAATGTAGCCAATTTAAACTGTATTACAATTTAAATTGCCTACATTACTGATTTGTTCCACCAAACTTCAGCACCGCTAAGGACACAACCAGTGAAAATGTGTTTCTGTCCTGGCAAGGCCAATTTATACGGCTCTTCTGTTTACCCTATTAATTGTAGGAACCCAATAGGAAATCAGAAAGATACTTCGTCACCAAATACCAGGAGGACAAACGTATTCAAGGTTATGGTCGAAATTGAAAGTAAAGTCATGTCACTGTTGATGTTGATGTTCAAAAACGGTTGGCAAAGGGGAAAAGGACTATAGGGTGACAGATGGATGACTGAAAATGGACTTAAATTAGGTTCAAAGCAAAGCCATGTTCAAATTGTACCCTACTCTGTTTCTGCTTACTTTTTGAGATAGCATAGCATATGCCTCGTTCAAAACAACAGTGAAACCGTGATAACAGTGATATTCAGGTCTGAAAGTCAGAGTTCTAGATAGATGCTCGAGTTTCCGACTTGGAATTCAGAGTTGGATGACCGTTCAAAACGATTTTTCCCAGTAGGAACAAGTTTTCCCCCGAGTTCCCTGTTGTCTTGAACACTCGAAAGTGGCGATATCCGAGTTTCCAGTTTTGCACGCACAAAAACACCGCTGCTGTTTCCATACACACCATGTGACCACCCTGAGAGAAATAACCAACTTCGCCATGGTGTTCGTTGGACAAAGCCTATGGGGAAAATGAATGACGTTTTTGTAAGGATAAATGCTGGAAATAAATTATGTGGTAAATACAGGCATTACGAGATATTACGTTCTGTTCTATGAGATTATATTTATTAACTAACATAGCCTAACTTTGTGAATTTTTAATAATGTATGTAATACAAAAAAGCACACAACTGCTTCATAATTCATGAAGGTCATGTTAACTGTGTAACGAGTGCGCTGAGAGTCGGGAAGCAAGTTCAGGGAGTGAAAATTGTCATTAATAAATGAACAAAACACGAAACACGAACAGCGCACCGAAATTAAACAGGTACAGAAACAATGACTACTGGGGAAGAAACCAAAGGTAGTGACAAGCTCAGCAAAAAAATAAACGTCCTCTCACTGTCAACTGCGTTTATTTTCAGCAAACTTAACATGTGTAAATATTTGTATGAACAAAACAAGATTCAACAACTGAGACATAAACTGAACAAGTTCCACAGACATGTGACTAACAGAAATTGAATCATTTGTCCCTGAACAAAGAGGGGGGGTCAAAATAAAAAATAACAGTCACTATCTGGTGTGGCCACAAGCTGAATTAAGTACTGCAGTGCATTTCCTCCTCATGGACTGCACCAGATTTGCCAGTTCTTGCTGTGAGATGCTACCCCAGACATTCCTGGGGGGAATGGCCCTAGCCCTCACCCTCTGATCCAACAGGTCCCAGACATGCTCAATGCGATTGAGATCCGGGCTTCCTGTCTTGCAGGAAATTACGCACAGAACGAGCAGTATGGCTGGTGGCATTGTCATGCTGGAGGGTCATGTCAGGTTTAGCCTGCAGGAAGGGTACCACATGAGGGAGGAGGATATGTTCCCTGTAACGCACAGTGTTGAGATTGCCTACAATGACAACAAGCTGAGTCCGATGATGCTATGACACATCGCCTCAGACCATGACGGACCCTCCACCTTCAAATCGATCCCGTTCCAGAGGACAGGCCTCGGTGTAACACTCATTCGTTCGACGATAAACGCGAATCCGACCATCACCCCATGTGAGACAAAACCGCAACTCGTCAGTGAAGAGCACTTTTTTCCAGTCCTGTCTGGTCCAGCGACAGTGAGTTTGTGCCCATATGCGACGTTGTTGCCGGTGATATCTGGTGAGGACCAGCCTTACAACGGGCCTACAAGCCATCAGTCCAGCCTCTCTCACACAAAATGGCGCTGGAAGAAATGGCAGCAGTTTTATGGGCGCCCAACCAATTGTGCTATTATGTGTTTTTTTCCCTGAGCTAAAGGGTAGAGCTGCTGCTTTCAAGGTGCGGGACTCTAACCCGGAAGTTTACAAGAAATACTGCTATGCCCTGCGACGAACCATCAAACAGGCAAAGCGTCAATACAGGGCTAAGATTGAATCATACTCGTAATCATACTCATACCGACACTCGTCTTATGTGGCAGGGCTTGCAAACTATTACAGACTACAAAGGGAAGCACAGCCGCGAGCTGCCCAGTGACACAAGCCTACCAGACGAGCTAAATCACTTCTATGCTCGCTTCGAGGCAAGCAACACTGAGGCATGCATGAAAGCATCAGCTGTTCCAGGCGACTGTGTGATCACACTCTCCGTAGCCGACGTGAGTAAGACCTTTAAACAGGTCAACATACACAAGGCTGCGGGGCCAGACGTATTACCGGGACGTGTGTTCCGGGCATGTGCTGACCAACTGGCAGGTGTCTTCACTGACATTTTCAACATGTTCCTGATTAAATCTATAATACCAACATGTTTCAAGCAGACCACCATAGTCCCTGTGCCCAAGAACACAAAGGCAACCTGCGTAAATGACTACAGACCTATAGCACTCACGTCTGTAGCCATGAAGTGCTTTGAAAGGTTGGTAATGGCTCACATCAATACCATTATCCCATAAACCCTAGACCCACTCCAATTTGCATACCGACCAAACAGATCCACAGTTGATGCAATCTCTACTGCACTCCACACTGCCCTTTCCCACCTGGACAAAAGGAACACTTACGTGAGAATGCTATTCATTGACTACAGCTCAGCATTCAATGCCATAGTACCCTCAAAGCAAATCACTAAGCTAAGGATCCTGGGACTAAACACCTCCCTCTGCAACTGGATCCTGGACTTCCTGACGGGCCGCCCTCTGGTGGTGAGGGTAGGTAGCAACACATCTGCCACATTGATCCTCAACACTGGAGCTCCCCAGGGGAGGGTGCTCAGTCCCCTCCTGTACTCCCTGTTCACCCACGACTGCATGGCCAGGTGTAACAGTATAACTTTAGACCGTCCCCTCGCCCATACCCGGGCGCGAACCAGGGACCCTCTGCACACATCAACAACAGTCACCCACGAAGCATCGTTACCCATCGCTCCACAAAAGCCGCGAGACAGCCTATAGGGAGGAAGTCAGAGACCTGGCCGCGTGGTGCCAGAATAACAACCTATCCCTCAACGTAACCAAGACTAAGGAGATTATTGTGGACTACAGGAAAAGGAGGACAGAGCACGCCCCCATTCTCATCGACGGGACTGTAGTGGAGCAGGTTGAGAGCTTCAAGTTCCTTGGTGTCCACATCAACAACAAACTAGAATGGTCCAAACACACCAAGACAGTCGTGAAGAGGGCACGACAAAGCCTATTCCCCCTCAGGAAACTAAAAATATTTGGCATGGGTCCTGAGATCGTCAAAAGGTTCTACAGCTGCAACATCGAGAGAATCCTGACTGGTTGCATCACAGCCTGGTACGGCAACTGCTCGGCCTCTGACCGCAAGGCACTACAGAAGGGTAGTGCGTATGGCTCAGTACATCACTGGGGCTAAACTGCCTGCCATCCAGGACCTTACATCAGGCGGTGTCAGAGGAAGGCCCTAAAAATTGTCAAAGACCCCAGTCATAGACTGTTCTCTCTACTAACGCATGGCAAGCGGTACTGGAGTGCCAAGTCTAGGACAAAAAGGCTTCTCAACAGTTTTTACCCCCAAGCCATAAGACTCCTGAACAGGTAATCAAATGGTTACCCGGACTATTTGCATTGTGTGCCCCCCCAACCCCTCTTTTACGCTGCTGCTACTCTCAGTTTATCATATATGCATAGTCACTTTAACTATACATTCATGTACATACTACCTCAATTGGGCCGACCAACCAGTGCTCCCGCACATTGGCTAACCGGGCTCTCTGCATTGTGTCCCGCCACCCGCCAACCCCTCTTTTACAATACTGCTACTCTGTTCATCATATATGCATAGTCACTTTAACCATATCTACATGTACATACTACCTCAATCAGCCTGACTAACCGGTGTCTGTATGTAGCCTCGCTACTTTTATAGCCTCGCTACTGTATATAGCCTGTCTTTTTATTGTTTTATTTCTTTACGTACCATTTGTTCACCTAATACCTTTTTTGCACTATTGGTTAGAGCCTGTAAGTAAGCATTTCACTGACAGCACACGTGACAAATAAACTTTGATTTGATTTAATTGCGGACAGTCTGAGCACTGATGGAGGGATTGTGTGTTTCTGGTGTAACTCGGGCAGTTGTTGTTGCCATCCTGTACTTGTCCCGCAGGTGTGATGTTCGGATGTACCGATCCTGTGCAGGTTTTGTTATACGTGGTCTGCCACTGCGAGGACGATCAGTTGTCCGTCCTGTCTCCCTGTAGCGCTGTCTTAATTTATTGACCTGGCCACATCTGCAGTCCTCATGCCTCCTTGCAGCATACCTAAGGCACGCTCACACAGATGAGTAGGGACCCTGTTCATCTTTCTTTTTGTGTTTTTCAGAATCAGTAGAAAGGCCTCTTCATCTGTAAGCTGTTATTGTCTTAACGACTGTTCCAACGGTGCATGTTCATTAATTGTTTATGGTTCATTGAACAAGCATGGGGAAACAGTGTTAAAACCCTTTACAAGGAAGATCTGTGAAGTTATTTGGATTTTTACAAATTACCTTGGAAAGACAGGGTCCTGAAAAGGGGCCATTTTTTTTGTTGTTGCTGAGTTTATATAGGGCAGGTAATCAAGGAGGTGATGGAGTCCAAGTGAGTGTGACCTAGAGGCTGGAGAGGGAGCACACGTGCCAAACTGACTGCTATTTTCTCATAGAACAAAACATGTAAGATCTCCTAAACCTGTGTTAATCTCAGACCTTATTTTCTGCGTTTATTCCAAATCCCTATCATTTTTTCGCACAGGAGAGATTTCCGAGTTCCCAATAGTTTTGAACGCAGCATCTATAAAGAGACCTGGCAGTGTGGTGCCACGACAACAACTTCTCCCTCATTGTGAGCAAGACAAAGGAGCTGATCATGGACTACAGGAAAAGGAGGGTTGAGCATGCCTCCATTCCTATCGGGGCTATAGTGGAGAAAGTTTCATGTTCCCTGGTGTCCACATCGCTAAGAACCTATAATGGTTCAAAAACACAGACATAGTCGTGAGGAGGACACGACAACGCCTATTCCCCTAAGGAGGCTGAAGAGATTTGTTATGGGGCCTCAGATCCTCAAAAAGTTCTACAGCTGCACCATCAAGAGCATCCTGGCTGGTTGCATCACAGCTTGGTATGGAAACTGCTTGGCATCTGAACGCAAGGCGCTACAGAGTGTAGAGCATACGGCCCAGTACATCACCGGGGCCGAGCTCCCTGCCACCCAGGACCTCTTCACCAGGAAGTGTCAGAGGAAGGCCCCAAAAACTGTCAAAGACTCCAGCCACCCAAGTCATAGCCTGTTCTCTCTGTATCATGGAAATATTTGCTCAATCATATTTCTCAGATACCGGAACTTGTGAATTCAAATAGACTTTATTACAAAGTAACCAGACGAGCTGGCCCATGGACCAACTGTCACCTTCTGACCTTAGTTCCTTTGTTTTGTCTTTTGTTTTAGTATGGTCAGGGTGTGAGTTGGGTGGGTTGTCTATGTTAGTTTTTCTATGATTTGCTATTTCCGTGTTTGGCCTGGTATGGTTCTCAATCAGAAGCAGCTGTCAATAGTTGTCCCTGATTGAGAACCATATTTAGAGAGCCTGTTTTCTATTGTGTTTTGTGGGTGGTTGTTTTCTGTTGTTTGTCTGCACCAGCCAGAACTGTTTTTCGGTCGTTCTCTTAGTTATTTTTGTTATTTCCGTGTTCATTTAATAAATATGGACACATACCACGCTGCACCTTGGTCCTCCTCTTATTCCACCACCAACGACCGTTACACCAACTGCCAGACTCAGTCCACTCCTTTTATACAGTTTCATGCTTATACAAGTTTCATAGTCCCTCCAGGTTATGCTAATAACCATATCTCCTTGACTTTACTCCACCATTGTTTCCAAATCTAAATGATTTCCTCTAGACAGGGTTTCCCCTCCCCTCTAGTTCCTTGGATCAATTATATTGGTGGCACGCCTATACATTATTTCCAGAAAATAATAAGTACAGATTACTATAGGCAATTATAAGATTGCTACCTGTGTAACGGATGTGAAACGGCAAACTAGTTAGCGGTGGTGCGCGCTAAATAGCGTTTCAATCGGTGAGATCACTTGCTCTGAGACCTTGAAGTATTGGTTCCCCTTGCTCTGCAAGGGCCGCGGCTTTTGTGGAGCGATGGGTAACGATGCTTCGTGGGTGACCGATGATGTGTGCAGAGAGTCCCTGGTCCGGGTATGGGCGAGGGGACAGTCTAAATTTATACTGTTACACATGCCATTATCGGACTATAATATTACTACGGGCCATTATAGAATTAAGTACAGATAACTATAGGACATTATAGAATTATACCAATAAGTACACTTAAATCCCAGGATTACACATAGTGCCTTTGCTTACTCCCTTTAGTGCTATTTAGCCTTTTAACAAGAAACACATTCTCTTAAGAGAAAACACCCTGCTATCTCACGACAAGCGGTACTGGAGGCTCCTTAATGACAGCTTATACCCCCAAGCCATAAGCCTGCTGAACAGTTAATCAAATGGCTACACAGACTATTTGCATTGACCCCCTTTTCTTATTGTTATCATTTTATCATTTTTTTGCACTGACTCTCTTGCACAGGATGTACTCACTGGACTCTAACCACACACCCACTCATACTACTCTGACACTCACACATGCTTAAACACACACCACACACACACATTCATATTCCTTCACACTTTACACACACTGCTGCTACTGTTTATTATCTATGCATAGTTACTTTACACCTACCTACATGTACATATTACATAAATTACCTCGACTACCCCGTACCCCAGCACATTGATTCGGTACCGGGACCGCTTGTATAATGTCTCTTTATTGTTATTTTTAATATGTTACTATGTTTCCTTTAGTTTATTTAGCACATTTTTCTTACTTACTTTGAAAAAAAAACCTGCATTGTTGGTTAAGGGCTCATAAGTAAGAGTTTCCATTTCACTCTAAGGTCTACACCTGCTGTATTTGGTGCATGTGACAATCTATTCACAGAGAAGTATCAGGACCGCCATCAGAGTCCCTGGGTTCGCGCCCAGGCTCTGTCGTAACCGGCCGCGACCGGGAGGTCCGTGGGGCGACGCACAATTGGCCTAGCGTCGCCCGGGTTAGGGAGGGCTTGGTCGGTAGGGGTGTCCTTGTCTCATCGCGCACCAGCGACTCCTGTGGCGGGCTGGGCGCAGTGTGCGCTAACCAAGGTGGCCAGGTGCACGGTGTTTCCTCCGGCGCATTGGTGCGGCTGGCTTCCGGGTTGGATGCGCGCTGTATTAAGAAGCAGTGCGGCTTGGTTGGGTTGTGTATCGGAGGACGCATGACTTTCAACCTTCGTCTCTCCCGAGCCCGTACGAGAGTTGTAGCGATGAGACAAGATAGTAGCTACTACAACAATTGGATACCACGAAATTGGGGAGAAAAAGGGGTCAAATTCACACACACACAAAAAAAAGAAGTATCAGGACCATAGACATGAATAAAGCATTTCAGTCTTTGGGTCTGAGAAAAGCCTCATAACAATGTTATGTATTATTTGACATACGAACACTGGTTATAATGACATAATTTGTGAGAAGTCAGTTGTGACAATGTATATTCAGTTTACATGAGTGTTATAACTGTCAATCAGTCAACCTGGGGCGGCAGGTAGCCTAGTGGTTAGCGTGTTGGGCCAAGGTAAAACTCTGTTGTTCTGCCCCTGAACAATGCAGTCATTGTAGGCTGTCATTGTAAATAAGAATTTGTTCTTAACTGACTTGCCTAGTTAAATAAAGTTTTTTTTTTTAAGATACAAAAAGACAAACATTTAACTAATCAGTCAGCCCTATCTGTCTTGACATTTCCCTTCCTTTCTCTCGCTCTCCCCCAAGATGTCCAAGTGCATTTGAAAGACAGACTTATTTAAAAGTGTATAAATGTTTCTTAGAATGGAAAAGGTAAGACAATGTACCGTGCCATTCATGAGAACGGTCTTTGGAACAGTATTTGTGCGTGCATTATCCCAAATAACCACCAGGGGTAGCTATCAGACAGCTATTTGCAAGGGAAATCGAAGTTGCTTCTCCACATATCCGGCGAAAAGTGAGAAAGATGGCTACAGAGAGATTCCAAATCTGTCGTCTTTGATTAATGATTGTCATTCTGGATGGAATATAGCGATAGTATCACCCCCTCAAAAATACATCGTGACGGAAAATAACCCCGTCACAGAGGTGGTCATAGTGGTACGAGCTTGAAAGTCTCTCGTTACAATCTAGTCCATAGCAAGCTAGCTAACGTTAGTTGTGCTGCTAGCCTAGCCACACCGGCCAGCTGTCCTTCAAATTCCTTGGTAAGTAGCAACTAGCTAGGGTAGCTAGTCCCACTAACTAGCTCGACAGCAAGTCACCTTTTTTTGGTACGCTAGCTACACGGATAGCATGACAATAGTGTGACATTACGATTCTACCGGAGTCTGACAGTTTGCTCAATGATGTATATCATTGTGAAAAACAGAAGTTTAGAAAATAAGTTCGCTAGTTACGATACAACAAAGGAAGACGTCAATATGCATGAAATGTCAAGGAGAGTGTAATGAGATGTACCTATGTTTGCAACTGCGTTGCTTTGACATGTCACTGTTTTTAGAACAACTAGCTAGCTATCCCAAAACATCTTCCCTTGTGTTTTTACTGCATAATTATTACTATTACCACCTGTGCGTCCAAAGACTTGTCTTAACAGCTGTCAAACTGGGTTGCTCAGTTGTAATGCAATCGACTGCAATCTAACCTATACACAGATCTTCTCACATCCGTCTATGTAGGCCTAATTACCTAAAACTAAATAATGTGTGTAACATTTCTCGTCATCTTGCATGCGTTTCTATAGATAGGGGTTTTTAAAACAGAAAATGGTGACTCCAGTCAACATCCAAAACCCCAGTAAGACGTGGGAGCTGAGCTTGTATGAGCTGCACAGGAGCCCACAGGTAATGAATCACGTTCCACATAGAAATACTTACAAATGCATCTAGGTGAGAAGTGATATAACAGCATTGTATTGCATTCACAAAAACAGTTCGGTCCTTTTTATAGTTTCTCAGTTAAAACATTGGTGTGAGGAACAGTGGAATCATTGATCTCACCTACTTGTGAAATGTCCATGGAAAGGAAGGATGCTTTTTTTGTGCACTTGAAACCAGGCCATGGCCAATCAGTTTAAAGCTGACCCTTGAAGGACATAGATGACCCATAGTTACCTGTATTGCCTGACACATTCCCCTCCCTGCCTGTAGGAGGCAATCATGGACAGCACAGAGATAGCAGTGTCCCCCAGGAGCCTCCACAGTGAGCTGATGTGCCCCATCTGTCTGGACATGCTGAAGAACACCATGACCACCAAGGAGTGCCTGCACCGCTTCTGCTCCGACTGCATCGTCACTGCACTCCGATCAGGGTGAGGGACACACACACAGCTGTGACGATTTGAGGATGACCCTTCATTCTCTCTACTCTGGAGTGTGCGCCAGTTTAAATCTGAAGAGAACCTCCATATTAAAAAGGTTATAAAATGAAAGCTTATCTTTAACTCTCTCTCATTCCTCTCCTCAGGAACAAGGAATGCCCCACGTGCCGAAAGAAGCTGGTGTCGAGACGCTCATTGCGCCGTGACTCCAACTTCGACGCCCTCATCTCAAAGATCTACCCCAGCCGGGACGAGTACGAGGCCCACCAGGACCGGGTGCTGGAGAGACTCAACCAACAGCACAATCGGATACTCAGCTTCAGCATCGAGGAGGGGCTACGCATGCAGGCACTTCACAGGTAGGATGAGGAGTAGGGTGTATAGGTTTCCCAGAGATCCCAGCGGAAAGATTCTTGGAATCAGGAGAGTTGTCAGACCTAGTATGTATACAAACGAACAGCACTGCACAAGTCAGGGAAAGTCCCTCCTTTGAGTATTGGAAGTGTAAAATGGCCTCTCGCACTCTGCTCACCCTTGATCCCCTAGAGCCCAGCGAGTGCGCAAACCGGCGCAGGAGTGTGACAACACAACCTTCAGTGGTGGCGAGGACAACGGGGACACACGGTCACACCTCTCCCACGATTCCGCTCCCTCCCATGTGCTCCCCCCCCCGAGCCAGACCCCCCCTGAGGCTGGGCACACCCGGAACCCCAAGCGGCCCAGAGAATCGGACGGGTCGGTCCCGGAGGCGGATGGGGGCAGCCCCGCGCCACCAGTCCGCCGCCACAAAGAGAGCCCCGGCTCTGAGATTGAGCTGGTGTTCCACCCACATCCCCTGCTGGTTAACACACAGGACTACAGCCAGACCAGGTGAGGGTTCTGTGGGGAGGTGTTGTTTCACTTCTCAAATGATGGAAATTTCAATTCGGAATGTATTCTTGAACGGTCTTTGGTTTTTATTGACACCCATTCCTCTCAGGTATGTGAAGACCACAGCCAATGCAACAGTGGACCACCTGTCTAAGTACCTGGCTCTGCGTATTGCTCTGGAGGACAGACAAAGAGACAGCCAATCAGATGCAGGGACAGAGAAGGAGGGGGGTGCTAAAGGAGGGGATGCAGCAGCAGAAGGGGCCAGCCTGAAGAATATCAGTGAGAAACAATACACCATCTACATTCCCACATCAGGGGGCCAGTTCTTTGTGAGTACACAAGCTTATCAGTCATCTTTTTTCAGGGTGGTGGGAGCTATTATCAGTTAATTTAAATGCACCCCTCATCTGTCCTTTTTATGTTATACTTTCATCCGCATCCATTGCTTTGACTTGTACCTCTGGCTCACGTTTCTTTTGTTCTCTACCTCAGACTCTCAACGGCTCCCTGACTCTGGAGCTGGTCAATGAGAAGTACTGGAAGGTCAGAAAGCCTCTGGAGCTCTACTATGCCCCCACCAAGGACCAACAGCCAAAGTCCCCACAGCCCAAAGAGGTGTGAGGAGCCCCCCCTCTTCAGCCTTTATCAATCCCTCTGACCATGTGTCAGAGACTAAGAGTTGTGTGCAGCTGCTTCGAAGGTAGTCATTGGGAACATTCCTTAAATTGCCAGGCTCAACATTGTTTTCCGTAGCTTCAAATCAAACGAGTGTAAAGTTTAGAATTCCTACAAAGCAGATCTGATTCATTGTTGTTAGAAGGGTTGACTTCGACTGGCACACACACCAGACAACATACGTAGTCCGGCCTTAAGTATTGATGCTTGGCATTGCACTAAAACGGTTGATACATTTCAGAACCGTGTGATTTTTCATTGTAAGATTAACCTTGAGACTTGGGATGACCAGAGGTCATGAAGGATGATTATGCAAGAATACTGCAATATAGCACCAAGACCTTTCTATATGGAAATTTAATGTCAAGTAGTAACTGTATCCTTAACTTACGACCATAGGGCTAGTTAAATAACTTTCACGTTATCAAGACTTACCTGATTGATGCACTTTGTTCTTCTGGCATGGGTTGTCTTTGTACAATTAAAGCAATATCCCACTTAGCACTTTTACTCAGTTTATATATTGCAATCACTCTTGATGTTTCAGCCTTAAGATAAAGTCAGCACAATGATTGCATTGGTATGAAATTGGTACTGTGGTGTCACAGGATTGAGTCAATGAAACTTGGTTGCATGTTGAGGGTGAACAGTGTAGCACGCTTTTCTACATGCAACCTGTAATTTTAATAGTAACTGAACTTGAGCTCCTCCTAGGACTCATGACACATTCTTCAAAATCATACCACAATGTATATGAACAGGTATAGTACACTTTAAAGTTTACCCTGGTTTCTCCCCAATTGAGGTATCCAATTGTTTTTAGTAGCTACCATCTTGTCTCAATGCTACAACTCCCGTACGGGCTCGGGAGAGACAAAGGTTGAAAGTCATGCGTCCTCCGATACACAACCCAACCTAGCCGCACTGCTTCTTAACACAGTGCGCATCAAACCCTGAAGCCAGTCGCACCAATGTGTCAGAGGAAACACCATGCACCTGGCAACCTTGGTTAGCACGCACTGCGCCCGGCCCGCCACAGGAGTCCCCTCCCTAACCCGGATGCTAGGCCAATTGTGCGTCGCCCCACGGACCTCCCGGTCACGGCCGGTTACGACAGAGCCTGGGCGCGAACCCAGTCTCTGGTGGCACAGCTGGCGCTGTACACACCCTTTCAAATCCTGGAATTGGTCTGTTTACAGTCCTCGTTCAGTCCCCTCTTAAGAGATCCATTCAGACTTGGGCACAACATTGCGGGACATTTAGAGGCATGTCAATTTATCTGACATGGTAAAATAAGGAGTCACAAATTCCTTTCATGAAATTACCAAAACCTTTTCCTAAAGAATGCAGCCCGGGTGAGTGAAATCTCTGGCCAATAAGTTACAACTACCTACATGGGAGCAAAGAAAGCCTAAAGTGCTGCTGAACTTGAGGCCCTGATCTGAGTAGACTACGCAACAACCGCACCAAAACAACTCAGTATGAAGAGATGAGCAAACAATCAAATATGAACTGTGCATTTATTGACACATGGGGAGCAGGGAGACTTTACTTCTTCTTGGACACACCAACAGTGCGACCACGACGACCGGTGGTCTTCGTGTGCTGGCCACGCACACGCAGACTGAAATAGGGGCAGGAAAAAGTCATTAAATGTATCCAGAATGTCAACATGTAAGACAAATCCCATCCTAATGGAATTTAGTAGTCGTCATAGGACAAAATTTGATCACACTGACAGCAGATGTTGACAAATATGCTGACCATTATATCATTATTGGTATGCTTACAATCAAGGAACTTGTGCTACAGAGTTACTGCAATTGACTACAAAATAAGTTGCTTAAATGTCTCCTTGATACACCTCAGCACTACAGAGATCAAGCTAAGCATAGTTTAGGATCAGCTTTTACATAGAACATATTCAAAGCCTATTCTCTAGTGAAAGTGCTTTAGTCCAGTATGCACAAAATTTCAGGAAACTACTGTCCAAATACTGGAATTGAACTCTGCCAACAAACTCGTTTTCATGTGCCTTCAAAACAACCCAGAACTAAGCAGTATGCATCTGGAGCATTGGGATTTGCCCATAAAATATTTAGTCATTAAAATACAGAAAACAGCCATGCAATATAGCTGGACATCAGAAAAGCACTTACCCCCAGAAGTGCCTGAGTCCACGGTGAGCCCTTATCTTCTTCAGCCTCTCAAGATCCTCTCTCAGCTTGTTGTCCAGACCGTTAGCAAGGACCTATAAACATAAAGACCATTGTAAGGTTCGATTATTGGGAGAGAATTGTACATTTAGCTTTCAGAAATATGACTTAATTTGTATTAACTGCGCCACGAAGACAAATGGTTACTTTAACTAGCCAATATCAATGCGACGGCAACACAAGCTCAAGTAGTTTACTTCAAATTTTGGAAAGAAGTCAGACGTCTCAAGTCTGCTGCAGTTACGTACCTGGCTGTACTTGCCATCCTTTACGTCCTTCTGTCTGTTGAGAAACCAGTCAGGGATTTTGTATTGGCGAGGATTCTGCATAATTGTCACCACCCTCTCAACCTGGGGACAAATACATACACTCAGATGTAATGCAGGCAGAGTTCACAGATGACTGGGCCACACCACAATAACGCATTGAGTGACGCAAGGAGATCCATGAAAGGAGTGTAAGGCCAGGATTCAAATCCAACACACTGATTTATTTGAATTCCGGCCTCAGCCTGAGTTTACAGGCAGTTAAATTCTGACCTTTGTTTGCTAACCGATCTTTTGACCAATCAGGTCAGCTCTGAAAAATATCTGATGTGATTGTTCAAAAGACCAACAAAAAAAATGATCAAGGTTGGGCTTCCGGTCTAAACACAGCCTATGATGCCATCCAGCTTTCATGTTTAGGTAAATGATATGTCCACAACTGCCCCAAACAGTCCTCTCACCTCATCATCAGTAAGTTCTCCAGCCCTCTTGCTGAGGTCGATATCAGCCTTCCTCAGGACAACATGGGCATATCGCCTGCCAACACCCTGTGAAGGAAATATACATGAACCTTTACTGTAGGTCTTAGTCCCACATTAGCCAACTGTGTAGTCATCTCTACATAGCCCTGAGAAAGTAATTCTTAACAAGCATAGCTACCTTGATGGCTGTGATGGCGAAGGCAATCTTCCTCCTACCATCAATGTTCGTGTTGAGAACACGAAGAATGTGCTGGAACTTCTCAGGAATGACCAGAGACTGCAGAGAAAAGACAAAACAGGGTCAATAGCGATTCACTTAGCTATGTAACGTTAGCTACATCGTTGCCTCATGAGGCCTGGCAGTGGCCTTTCTTGCCAGCCAGCAAACAGTGTGACTGTACTAACAATTTGTATTTCCACAACTAAGGCCGTGAATTAACACCTAGTTTCAAAATCTTGAGTTCAAATATCAGTCGCCACCTGGTTAGCTTGCTACGGTAGTGACGAGGACTGACGTTAACTCGGTAGCATTAGACAACGTTAGCAGCTATGAGACCAGCTTACCATGGACGGTTAAAAACAGTATAGCTTATAATAACAACCACCAGCCCAAAGTATGTGAAACGGAGGTTTACAATAACCTATTAAGAAAACACATAAAGCCTATATTGACAAAAGCTGTACTTCCCTGCAGCGTAGTGTCGGCGCGAAATAGGTATTTCAGCATAGGGAGTTAGCTGAACATTTGCGTCAATCTATGCAACTTCAATATGATAAATAAAAGATAAAAGTTCTCAAACACAATGATAGCAATAGTATCATAGTCGTCCTATTTTCAGAATGCCCCTAACAGTGACGATGAATGCAGATATTGACAATAATTTTGGTAACCCAATTCGGCACTTACCATCTTGGAAGCAGGTTCCGTTCAAAGAGGAAATTCCGAGACTCTCGCGATGGCTTTTGCCTTCGTTTCGCGAGTTCCCTGAGGAAGTGATTACGTCGGAATAACTTGTTCGTCTAGGAACATGAACCGACATTAAATAGTTTTTTAAACAATATACAAATGAATACAATATAAATTACATTTAAAACAGTCTATATTTGTATAGTAATTGTGTTCGACATATACATACATTTATTTTAAACAGATTTCAAAATGATATTTTCTAATCGTTTTTACTCAGGTATCCCGGGGACATTAGGAAATAGCACACTACGTCTGTGTCTATTTTTAAATTATTTTTAGGCTATGGTGGAGGGAGCAGTGACTATAGCTGTGTTCGATGTAAACATAGCTGGCAACTCGACGGCGAATGTCATGTCATATTTACAAGATGAGGTGACGTTCGATAATGTTTCTGGAATAGCAGATATATTTATGATAACTTGAATGTTCTGACTTCTGTTGCTCTCTGTGTTCTGCTCTCTGTGTTCTTTACATCGACAACACCAGTTTAATTTCACGTTAGTTAGCCAGCTAGCTTGATCTTCCTACATCCTGGCCATCTGATCTGTCTAGCTATGGAATCTAGCTACCGTTATCCATCTCTAATCAGCTATATTTCAGATGATTTAGATTAACTTTAGTATTTGTTGTCGTTTTGCCTTATTGTTGTGTTTGTATCAGATGCAAGGCTAGCTAGCCAGAGTCACTGATTGCTTGTTAGCAAGTTAAAAGCTCTGGTCGATTGCGTTGTTCCTGCACCACAACTAGCATGGTCCCTGCTAAGGTGACTCACACCTCAGAAGTCCCCTCTGGCCCCAAATCAGAGTAGGTCAGAGCCCGATACTTTTTTGGGGCCAGGCCTCAGAGGTGGGAACATAAAAAGCACCTGTCTAAAACCTGCAATGGAAAAGGCCTATTTAATTCTTTACTCCCATGAATGGAGTCAGTTAGCTAACTAATTGAATTGTTATATCTTCTTTTACATAGTACACCAAAGCCATGTTGACTTACTGTCATTCTGCAACAGATGCAGCCTGACACAGATGCCATGGCCCCTCTCACCCTGGGGGACTTGGACTTGACCACAGACGAGTTCATCTTGGATGAAGTGGATAGTAAGTCCTTCAGCAATATTGTCTTTTGAATGAAGTATTGGTCCTATCATAAGGTCAAATTGGTTCATAACCAAATAGTAATTTAGCTAATTAGTTCAGTGTTTTGGATAAATGTAAGAACCAACCTTTATGGGGATTAAACTAGCTACCCCCCCCCCCCCCCTCCCCCCCCAGTTCACACACAAGCTAATCTGGAAGATGACTTGGTGAAGGAGGCACTGAAAACGGTAAGACCATGATACCATGGCTGCACTATGCATGTCCCTAAACATCGACACATTTACAGTTTCAATTTTATTTCCTGTTAGTTTTCATTTTATATATTGTATATAAGGCTACATTCCTGCAACTGATGGCTTCCTTTCATCTGAATCTCTGTTTCTTTCAGGGTGTTGACCTCAGGCATTACTCTAAACAGGTGGAAGGTGAACTCCAACGAATTGAACAAGCTTCCATCAAAGACTGTATCCATTCATGTATTAATGTTTTGAATGGTTGTGTGAAAGAATTAGTGCATTATTTATGGTAATTCCTGATAGCTTCAGTAGTTCAACCTGATAGGTAATCCTTGACCAAGCTTGTGTCAGATATCAAGGAAAGCCAGAACATTGCCTCTCTGCACAACCAGATCACAGCCTGTGACTCCATACTGGAGGTGAGTGGATGATGCCCTCAATCAAAAGTATCAAGTGGCTTCATAAGTCCATTCTAAATGGATCCTCATTTTTGCATGTGCAGGGTCTGAAAGAATGCTTTTACAATTTCTATGTAAAAATATACAATGAAGCCAATGATAAATCTCTTTCCTCCCCTCTCTCTCGCCCCCCCTCACTCTATCCTCCCCTCTCTCTTTCTTCAGCGAATGGAGGGCATGCTGAGTGGCTTCCAGAGTGACCTCTCGTCCATCAGCAGTGAGATCCAGACTCTGCAGCAGCAGTCGGTCAGCATGAGCGTGCGGCTGAAGAACAGGCAGGCCGTACACAGCCACCTCAGCCAACTGGTGGATGAGCTGGTGGTGCCCGGAGCTATGATCCAGTAAGGGCGTGTGTGTTTGTGTTGTATGCAGATTTGTAATCTGATAGAAAGAGGTTAGGGAGCACATGTCATATTGATTTCTGTTATGAGAAATGTACTTACCTGATCCAAGATGGCGTAGCAGTCGGACGTCTTGTCGTGTCCCTTGTATACATCGTATATATCGTTTAAAAAAACAAAAAAACATTTAAACATATTTTTCTTCGCATATCTTTTAAAACATTTTGCTAAACCTCAACTTCTAAATACTCTCCTGCAACCCGCCTCACCCAATGTTGCTATTTTTTCTGAAGTATTTATATTTACTTCGGATCCGGATCCCCTCAACTGAAGCTAGCCAGTTAACTACCAGCTATCAGTCAGCAAACCATTGCTAGCGGGCTTCAGCTAACCGGTCATCAGCTAACCTTTAGCTCGGAAAGCTCTCGCCAGTTCGAACAACGCGACTCTATCCAGAGCATAACGGACCTATTATTATTTTTTATCCCCGGATTCCCACCGCAAACGGAACATTTTCAGCTGGATCTTCACAACTAGCTAACTAGCTAACCGCAACGCTGGATGATTACTCCTGGATAGCGTTTCCACCCACTTAGCTTGAAGCTAGCCCGGCCAGAGCTCCTGTGCTACCACCGAAGCATACTCCTGGGCTACAATATCCGGACCCACGACCGGCCTATCGATGTCACCGCATGAAGAGGCATAAACAGACTCAACCCATCGCGACGCCCCCCCAAAGGCTAACTTTCTAGCCCTTGCTATCTCCTTGCTTGCATATTCGGCCTGCTAACTGCTAGCTTGTTTAGCCCCGGTCCGCTAACTGCTAGCTTGTTTAGCCCCGGTCCGCTAACTGCTACCTTGTTTAGCCCCGGTCCGCTAACTGCTACCTTGTTTAGCCCCGGTCCGCTAACTGCTACCTTGTTTATCCCCGGTCCGCTAACTGCTACCTTGTGTAGCCCCGGTCCGCTAACTGCTACCTTGTTTAGCCCCGGTCCGCTAACTGCTACCTTGTTTAGCCCCGGTCCGCTAACTGCTACCTTGTTTAGCCCCGGTCCGCTAACTGCTACCTTGTTTAGCCCCGGCCCGCTAACTGCTACCTTGTTTAGCCCCGGCCTACTAACTGTTAGCTTGTTAGCACAGGCCTGCTAACCGTCTGAATCGCCGCGTCCCAAACACTCACTGGACCCATATTTACTTTCAATCTCTTTTCGATTTTTAATTTGTTTATACCTTCCGGTAACCTGCCTCACCCAATGTGATACGGAATCGCTATTATTTGTAATTTTTAGAACACACTCAAGAACCTCCAGAAGCTAACCAGCTAACTAGCTACAAGCTATTTAGTCATTGTTAGCCACTGCTAGCGGCTTTTACCTTCTGCCCAGCCAGCCAGTTTTTAACCTGGATAATACTCGCCAGTCCAGCTTCCCTGCCCCATCCACCGCTGCCCCCTGGACACTGATCACTTGGCTACATAGCTGATGCATGCTGGACTGTCCATTACTCACGGTACTCCATTCTGCTTGTTTATGTTTTATCTGTCGGCCCCAGCCGCACTCAGGCTCTGTGTGTAGTTAATCCGACCCTCCCTGCCTAGTCAACGCCATTTTACCTGCTGTTGTTGTGCTAGCTGATTAGCTGTTGTTGTCTCACCTACTGTTTTAGCTACTGTTTTAGCTAGCTCTCCCAATTCAACACCTGTGATTACTGTATGCCTCGCTGTATGTCTCTCTCAAATGTCAATATGCCTTGTATACTGTTGCTCAGGTTAGTTATAATTGTTTTAGTTTACAATGGAGCCCCTAGTTCCACTCTTCATACCCCTGATACCTCCTTTGTCCCACCTCCCACACATGCGGTGACCTCACCCATTACAACCAGCATGTCCAGTGATACAATCTCTCTCATCATCACCCAGTGCCTGGGCTTACCTCCGCTGTACCCGCACCCCACCATACCCCTGTCTGCGCATTATGCCCTGAATATATTCTACCATGCCCAGAAATCTGCTCCTTTTATTCTCTGTCCCCAACGCTCTAGGCGACCAGTTTTGATAGCCTTTAGCCGCACCCTCATTCTACTCCTCCTCTGTTCCGCGGGTGATGTGGAGGTAAACCCAGGCCCTGCATGTCCCCAGGCACCCTCATTTGTTGACTTCTGTGATCGAAAAAGCCTTGGTTTCATGCATGTCAACATCAGAAGCCTCCTCCCTAAGTTTGTTTTACTCACTGCTTTAGCACACTCTGCTAACCCTGATGTCCTTGCCGTGTCTGAATCCTGGCTCAGGAAGGCCACCAAAAATTCTGAGATTTCCATACCCAACTATAACATTTTCCGTCAAGATAGAACTGCCAAAGGGGGAGGAGTTAGCCTGCAAAGTAATGTCATACTTTCCAGGTCCATACCCAAACAGTTCGAACTACTAATTTTGAAAATTACTCTCTCCAGAAATAAGTCTCTCACTGTTGCCGCCTGCTACCGACCCCCCTCAGCTCCCAGCTGTGCCCTGGACACCATTTGTGAATTGATCGCCCCCCATCTAGCTTCAGAGTTTGTTCTGTTAGGTGACCTAAACTGGGATATGCTTAACACCCCGGCAGTCCTACAATCTAAGCTAGATGCCCTCAATCTCACACAAATCATCAAGGAACCCACCAGGTACAACCCTAAATCTGTAAACAAGGGCACCCTCATAGACGTCATCCTGACCAACTGGCCCTGCAAATACACCTTCGCTGTCTTCAACCAGGATCTCAGCGATCACTGCCTCATTGCTTGTATCCGCTACGGAGCCGCAGTCAAACGACCACCCCTCATCACTGTCAAACGCTCCCTAAAACACTTCTGTGAGCAGGCCTTTCTAATCGACCTGGCCCGGGTATCCTGGAAGGACATTGACCTCATCCCGTCAGTTGAGGATGCCTGGTCATTCTTTAAAAGTAACTTCCTCACCATTTTAGATAAGCATGCTCCGTTCAAAAAATGCAGAACTAAGAACAGATATAGCCCTTGGTTCACTCCAGACCTGACTGCCCTCGACCAGCACAAAAACATCCTGTGGCGGACTGCAATAGCATCGAATAGTCCCCGCGATATGCAACTGTTCAGGGAAGTCAGGAACCAATACACGCAGTCAGTCAGGAAAGCAAAGGCCAGCTTCTTCAGGCAGAAATTTGCATCCTGTAGCTCCAACTCCAAAAAGTTATGGGACACTGTGAAGTCCATGGAGAACAAGAGCACCTCCTCCCAGCTGCCCACTGCACTGAGGCTAGGTAACACGGTCACCACCGATAAATCCATGATTATCGAAAACTTCAACAAGCATTTCTCAACATCTGGCCATGCCTTCCGCCTGGCTACTCCAACCTCGGCCAACAGCTCCGCCCCCCCCGCAGCTACTCGCCCAAGCCTCTCCAGGTTCTCCTTTACCCAAATCCAGATAGCAGATGTTCTGAAAGAGCTGCAAAACCTGGACCCGTACAAATCAGCTGGGCTTGACAATCTGGACCCTCTATTTCTGTAACTATCCGCCGCCATTGTCGCAACCCCTATTACCAGCCTGTTCAACCTCTCTTTCATATCGTCTGAGATCCCCAAGGATTGGAAAGCTGCCGCAGTCATCCCCCTCTTCAAAGGGGGAGACACCCTGGACCAAACTGTTACAGACCTATATCCATCCTGCCCTGCCTATCTAAGGTCTTCGAAAGCCAAGTCAACAAACAGTTCACTGACCATCTCGAATCCCACCGTACCTTCTCCGCTGTGCAATCTGGTTTCCGAGCCGGTCACGGGTGCACCTCAGCCACGCTCAAGGTACTAAACGATATCATAACCGCCATCGATAAAAGACAGTACTGTGCAGGCGTCTTCATCGACCTTGCCAAGGCTTTCGACTCTGTCAATCACCATATTCTTATCGGCAGACTCAGACCTCGGTTTTTCGGATGACTGCCTTGCCTGGTTCACCAATTACTTTGCAGACAGAGTTCAGTGTGTCAAATCGGAGGGCATGCTGTCCGGTCCTCTGGCAGTCTCTATGGGGGTGCCACAGGGTTCAATCCTCGGGCCGACTCTTTTCTCTGTGTATATCAATGATGTTGCTCTTGCTGCGGGCGATTCCCTGATCCACCTCTACGCAGACGACACCATTCTATATACTTCCGGCCCGTCCTTGGACACTGTGCTATCTAACCTCCAAACGAGCTTCAATGCCATACAGCACTCCTTCCGTGGCCTCCAACTGCTCTTAAACGCTAGTAAAAACAAATGCATGCTTTTCAACCGTTCGCTGCCTGCACCCGCACGCCTGACCAGCATCACCACCCTGGATGGTTCCGACCTTGAATATGTGGACATCTATAAGTACCTAGGTGTCTGGCTAGACTGTAAACTCTCCTTCCAGACTCATATCAAACATCTCCAATCGACAATCAAATCAAGAGTCGGCTTTCTATTCCTCGTGAGTGAAGCCTCCTTCACTCACGCCGCCAAACTTACCCTAGTAAAACTGACTATCCTACCGATCCTCGACTTCGGCGATGTCATCTACAAAATAGCTTCCAACACTCTACTCAGCAAACTGGATGCAGTTTATCACAGTGCCATCCGTTTTGTCACTAAAGCACCTTATACCACCCACCACTGCGACTTGTATGCTCTAGTCGGCTGGCCCTCGCTACATATTCGTCGCCAGACCCACTGGCTCCAGGTCATCTACAAGTCCATGCTAGGTAAAGCTCCGCCTTATCTCAGTTCACTGGTCATGATGGCAACACCCATCCGTAGCACGCGCTCCAGCAGGTGTATCTCACTGATCATCCCTAAAGCCAACACCTCATTTGGCCGCCTTTCGTTCCAGTTCTCTGCTGCCTGTGACTGGAACGAATTGCAAAAATCGCTGAAGTTGGAGACTTTTATCTCCCTCACCAACTTCAAACATCTGCTATCTGAGCAGCTAACCGATCGCTGCAGCTGTACATAGTCTATCGGTAAATAGCCCACCCATTTTTACCTACCTCATCCCCATACTGTTTTTATTTATTTACTTTTCTGCTCTTTTGCACACCAATATCTCTACCTGTACATGACCATCTGATCATTTATCACTCCAGTGTTAATCTGCAAAATTGTAATTATTCGCCTACCTCCTCATGCCTTTTGCACACAATGTATATAGACTCCCCTTTTTTTTCTACTGTGTTATTGACTTGTTAATTGTTTACTCCATGTGTAACTCTGTGTTGTCTGTTCACACTGCTATGCTTTATCTTGGCCAGGTCGCAGTTGCAAATGAGAACTTGTTCTCAACTAGCCTACCTGGTTAAATAAAGGTGAAAAAAATATATATATACTTTAAAAAAAACTTGACAGAGTCTCTATGATGTTGTAAGTGGTCCTATGGGGAAGCATGTATTCTAATAATTGTTCCCGACATTCTGTCCGCCTGCAGGGTAATCGTGGATAGCCCGGTTACGGAGCAGGAGTTCCTTGAGCAGCTCCATGAGCTCAACAACAAGATCAATTTTGCCAAAGAGCTCAGCTTCAGGGAGACTTTGGCCTGCTCTGACATCCAGGACATCGTGGACCACCTCAAAATCAAGGTGAAGATACACGGAGGAAGAGAGAGAGAGAATGGGATAGGAGAAGGAGAAATAAGTGAGGAATAATCGTGTGGAAGGTAATTGAGCAAAGGTATTGTGTATAAAATGGTCTTATTTTGTTCCACAGGCTGTCACAAAGATCAGAGAATTTATCCTGCAGAAGATTTATTCCTTCAGAAAGCCCATAACCAACTATCAAATCCCCCAGAACACTTAAGTACAGGTAATAATATAGGCATATAACGGGCTGATTCCTTGTTTCAAAACCATCCACATGTTTGGATACTGTAAAACAGACTAAAAAGCACCACCACAATCATGTATCTACAAAAATCAAACTTTTTTTCTTCGTACTTTAGGTTTTTCTATCAGTTCCTCTTGGCAAATGAAAGGACAGTAGCTAAGGAGATCAGGGATGTGTACGTGGACACCATGAGTAAGATCTATTACAGCTACTTCAAGTCCTACAGCGGCAGGCTGCTCAAAGTACAGGTGAGTGAATGACAAGGTGCTAAATCAAAACAAATGTTATTGGTCGTGCCTACCTATTTTGCAGATGTTATTGCAGGTGCAGCGAAATGCTTATGTTTCTAACTCCAACAGTGCAGCAATTCCTAACAATACACACAAATCCCCCCAAATAAAATAAAAGATATTAAGAAATGTCAGAATGAGCAATGTCAAAGTCTGAAGGAGAAAAGGAGGCTACATTTTGAAGTAAAAAAAGACGTCTCTTGGTTTATAGGCTCAATATAACTTAATTCAGGTTGTTACTTTAAATTGTTCTGGAAAAGAATCCTGTTTCAAAGTGTCACTATAACATACAGTAGGGGCTATGTTGTGTTTGATGGTACAACAATTTCAACGGTGTTTGATTATCAAATCAGTGAATAGCAGATAATATTTAATACTGTTTTCGTAATATCTTTTTTTGTCTCTTTCTGTTGACAAGTATGAGGAGGTGGCAGACAAAGATGACCTGATGGGAGTGGAAGACACGGCCAAGAAATGTTTCTCATCCAAGCCCTCCCTGAAGAGCAGGAACACCATCTTCACCCTGGGCCAGCGGGGGGCCGTGCTGAGCCCTGCCGAGCTGGAGGGGCCCATCCTTATCCCCCACACTGCCCAGAGAGGGGACTGCAGGGTGAGGCCACTGGCAGTGTTGTACAACCTAAATCAGACCACCCAAGCTATACCATATACTAACGCACAAGTGTAACAGACATTTTGAATTAAATTACCCTACCTTATTATAAGACGTTAGGTACTACTTTGAAATCTATTTGAACATGCAGAGTGTACGGTTGTGAGGCAAGACACCAAGCCAACTGTAAACGTGTAGATATCGTTAAGCTGTACTGCTCCAATACACCAGTGCTTCTCTCACTACCTCCTTGTCACCACACTCATCTCAGAGGAATGTACAGAGGCAGTTATAATATTAACATTCATGTAGATTATCAAGTCACCCAACCAACCTTCTTCCTCCTCTCTCAGTATCCCTATGAGACGCTGTTCCGCAGTCAGCACTACGCCCTCTTGGACAATGGCTGTCGAGAGTTCCTCTTCCTGTCTGACTTCTTCATGGTGGCTGGAAACTCTGCGCTGGACCTCTTCAACAGCGTCATGGGAAAGACACTCAGCTTGTTCCTGGTACGATAATACTTCTCATACATTGCTGTAAAAAAAAAAAATGGTAGAGGCATAACCGAGCAGGTAACAGTGGAGTCCTTCTTTTTGGAAAATGATGGTCTCTAATTATGATATGCCTCTTTCTCTATCATGCCTATACCCACCTCTCTCCCTCCCTCCTTTCCTTCCATCCTCCCTCCCTCCTTTCCCCTGCATCGCTGTGTTTCTGTGTATCCACATCATCCTGCGTTTCAGAGCCATCACAACCAAGAGGGCCATCCCAGCCCTGGACAAGTCAGTAACAATCTCTGTGCAAATACTCCATGACACTCCATACATTTTTAACTCTGAGCATAATGCTATATATGACATATCCTATTTCCTGCAGTATGCTATACACTCACCGGCAAGTTTATTAAGTACACCACACAATTCACGAAAATGGATCGCTCCTACAGACAGTGAGTCATGTGGCTTGCTATATAATGCAGGCAGACAGGCATTGAGTCATTCAGTTACTGTTTGATTGAGTGTTAGAATGGGCAAAACGAGTGACCTAAGCGACTTTGAGCGGGGTGTGATTGTCGGTGCCAGGCGCACCGGTTCCAGTATCTCAGAAACGGCCGCCCTAATGGGCTTCTCACGCACAACAGTGTCTATCTAGGGTTTACCGAGAATGGTGCGACAAACAAAAAACATCCAGTCAGCGGCAGCCCTGTGGGTGAAAACATGTCGTTGATGAGAGGTCGAAGGAGAATGGCAAGAATCGTGCAAGCTAACAGGCGGGCCACAAACAGACAAATAACGGCACAGTACAACGTTGGTGTGCAGAACGGCATCTCAGAACTTACAACTCGTCGGTCCTTTTCACGGATAAGCTATTGCAGCGGATGACAACACCACTCCTATCAGCTACAAAACAACAAGAAGAAGCGGCTCTAGTGGGCACACAATCAACAACACTAAACAATTTGAGGAGTAGAAAAACATTTCCTGGTCCAACGAATCCCAGTTCCTGTTGCGTCATGCTGATTGCAGTCACGATTTCGCTAAGGAGCATGGGTCTATGGACCCATCTTGCCTGATACAGGCTGGTGGTGTACTGGTGTGGGGAATGTTTTCCTGGCACACATTAAGTCCCTTGTTACCAATTGAGCAACGAATGTTTCCAACACCTTGTAGAATCCAGGCTGTTCTGGAGGCAAATGGGGGTCCAACCCGGTACTGTCTGTTGAGTGTATATTCTATATGTAAAGGGAGTCCGTTGATTGTTAAAACCTATGATACAGTAGTCTTTTTACTGTATGTTCTGTGAAATAGAATGTTTGATGCCTGACAGACATACTAATGTAATTTGTTTAATGAAAATCAAATATTCATGTCAATGTATTTGGTACAGATTTGTTAAAAGAAAACAACCTCACTAGGGTAGGGGGCACTATTTTCACCTCCGGATGAAAAGCGTGCCCAAAGTAAACTGCCTGTTACTCAGGCCCACAAGCTAGGATATGCATATAATTGGTAGATTTGGATAGAAACCACTATAATGTTCCCAAAACTGTGAAAATAATGTCTGAGTATAATAGAACTGATATGGCAGGTGAAAAATTAAGAAAAATCCATCCAGGAAGTGGGATTTTTTAAATGTGTTTTTTAAAATGTTATCCATTGACTGCCTATACAGTATCCAATGATTTAGGACTCAGATTGCACTTTCTATGGCTTCCGCTAGATGTCAACAGTCTTTAGAAATGGTTTCAGGCTTGTATTCTGAAAAATGAGGGAGTAAGACCACTGAGTGAGCTGTTTCTGTGTGCGACCGAGAAAGCGCCTTTCTTGTTTTTCTTTTATATTGTCGAAGCTATTGTCCGGTTGAAATATAATTGATTATTATGACTAAAAACAACCAGAGGATTGATTATAAACATCGTTTGACATGTTTCTAAGAACTTTACTGATACTTTTTGGATTTTTCATCTGCCTGTTGTGACTGCCTTTGAGCCAATGGATTACTGAACAAAACATGCCAACAACACGGAGGTTTTTGGATATAAAGAGGGACTTTATTGAACAAAATGAACATTTATTGTGTAACTGGGTGTCTTGTGAGTGCAACCATATGAAGATGATCAAAGGTAAGTGATTACTTTTATCGCTATTTCTGACTTTTGTTACTCCTCTACTTGGCTGGTAACTGTTTAATGTTTTGTGTGCTGGGCGCTGTCCTCAGATAATCGCATGGTATGCTTACGCCGTAAAGCCTTTTTGAAATCTGACACAACGGTTGGATTAACAAGAAGGTTATCTTTAAGCCGATGTATAACACTTGTATGTTTTATGAATTTTTATTATGAGTATTTCTGTTTTTTCACCGGATGTTGGCCAGGTGGGACGGTAGTGTCCCACATACCCTAGAGAGGTTAAAAGAAAACACATCTTAACTCAGAATCGATCCTTGATGCACATTTTCATAGGTCTATTATGTATTTGTTTCTCCATGAGGTACCAGGTACTGGGAGGCGGTGCTGGAGCTGCTGTGGCCCAGGTTTGAGCTCATCCTGGAGATGAACATTCAGAGCATCCGCAACACGGACCCCCAGAAACTGGGCGTGTTGAACACCAGACCATACTATGTATGAACACAGACACATTTTTGACGTATTTCATGTATCAGTGTCCAATAATACCAGACAGTTGTTGACACCAGTTGTGTTCATGTTTCAGATCACACGTAGATACGCAGAGTTCTCTTCTGCCATCGTTAGCATTAACCAGACATTCACCAGCGAGCGAACCCACACCCTCCTTGGCCAACTGCAGGTACACAACTAAACAACAATAAAAACAGTAAAATAGTATAAATAGTGGGGATCCTACAATTAGCATGAACATTTGAAATAGTGGTTTGTGTGATTGATATAGCTACCACTGGTATTTTCAGGTTGAAGTGGAGAACTTTGTCCTGAAGATGGCTGTAGAGTTCCCTTCACGCAGGGACCAGCTCATCTTCCTCATCAAAAACTACAACATGATGCTCAATGTCCTCATGGTGAGAATAACCAGTGTAAAACATAAACATGAACGATTAACGTATTACCCACCTGAAATGACTCCTTTGTTCAGTTATTTACATTTAAGTCATTTAGTAGACGCTCTTATCCAAAGCGACTTACAGGAGCAATTATGGTTAAGTGCTGTCAAGAGATGTTTCACCTAGTCGGCTCTGGGATTCGAACCAGGTACATTTTGGTTACTGGCCCAACGCTGTTAACCGCTAGGCTAAGTCTTCTGTATATACAGAATTAGAAGATGTCATGCTGTTTTCCTCTCTATGTCATAGGAGAGGGCAGCCGATGACAGTAAAGAGGTTGAGGGCTTCCAGCAGCTCCTCCAGGCCAGAAGCCAGGTAAAAATGCACAGGGATTCTGGGAAATGTATTTTTGTCATGTGTGCCAGATTCACAGATAATCAGGGTTTACTCAAATGAAACATTCCCGTCTTTCTTTTTCCTTTCATCAGGAGTTTATTGAGGAGATTCTGTCCTCCCCCTCTGGTGGCATGATAGCGTTTGTGAAGGCGAGCGAGGCATTGATAGAGAAAGGCCAGCTGGATAGACTGAAGAATGATGAAGGTGAGTAGGGAGAAAATATTCAGACCTTTTGATCATTTAATTGTTTTCAGAATGTGCCCTTGTCTTTTTCACTGTAACCTTCTTTCTCCTACTTTCTTCCTGTCCTGACTTGTTCTTTATTTACAGCTACTTGTTTGGACCGTTTGTTTCTACTCTCCTGTGACATCTCTCGTTGTTTGACATTTTACCCTAACGATTTTCTTGCATTTCTCCCACACATTTTCACACCCTTCTTCCCCTCTCTTCTTGCATCCGCTCTCACCTACCTCCCATCCCTAAACTCATATTGTTCTCTTTCCCCCCCCCCTCTACCCTTTCTCAAACCCTCTTTTTCTTTCTTCTCTTTCAGCCCAAATCACCCAGCTAATCAGGGGGTTTTCCAGCACATGGAAACAGTCTGTGGAAGCTCTGAGTCAGGATGTCATGAGATCCTTCACCAACTTCAAGAACTGCACTGGTATCATTCAGGTACTGCCTTCCCCTATGCTTTTCTAACAGATGCATTTCATCTAAACAATGAATATTAATGTACAGTATGTAGTTAGAGTATACAGAAGTTTTGCCTCAAGGGGTGCTCTTGAGCCAAAAGGGGTCCCTTAAATTGACATACATATTTTTCATTTTAAGATGTATCAACTATGAGCCATGGGCTGTTATGAGTTCATTTTTCCTTCTGAAGCTTTTCAATCAACTTGAGATTTTCTACTCCTATCCTCCAGGGGGCACTCACCCAGCTCATCCAGTACTACCATGGCTTCCACAAGGTGCTGTCCCAGCCCACCTTCCGCAGCTTGGCCGTGCGCTCGGAGCTCATTAACCTGCACCACCTCATGGTCGAGGTCAAGAAACACAAGCCCAACTTCTAACTGGACACTTCCAAGGGTAGAGACTGGGGATGTGATGGATTAAATGAAGATGCTCAAAATCAGACATGGCCTGATTGGAAACAAGTAGAAGAGTATATCCCTTTGCTTGTGACATCGCTCCACTGATTAAGGACTGTGTATTGCACGTGGGATCCTGTCGTTTGTGATTTGACATTGTATCAATGTCAATAGGTAAGGTCTTGTGTGAAAGTGCTACTTTTTTTTTCATGGGTGCTGGGTTCTTTGCTTTCAGGGAGGGGATAGGGGGATGAAGAGACAGAAATGGGATATGGGAAGGTTCAGTGGTTATATGGATTGACAGGAGAGATCACAGAAATCAAAGGCTGTAAGAAGAAATATAGTAGATGGTCTATTCCAGACAGGGCTGCACAACTCAGGCCCTCAAGTTGGTGCTGGTATTCATTTCTCCCTAGCACATAACTGATCAATTACTTTCCAGGGTAAAATCCAGGTAGAATCCAGTCTTTGGATTTACAGTCACACCCACAGTCTTATGAGTGTGAGAGGGAGGAGCAAGAGGTAGAGGTATCATTGAAGTTCAGTGTGAAAAGGAAAAGAGTGGTATCTCCCAGGCCCTTGTTCTGTGTTCTCATACATGTACACTGAACAAAAATATAAACGCTACATGTAAAGTGTTGGTCCCAAGTTTCATGAGCTGAAATAAAAAATTCTATTAATTTACCATACGCACAAAAAGCTTTTTTCTCAAATGTTGTGCTCAAATTTACTTGCATCCCTGTTAGTGAGCATTTCTCCTTTGCCAAGAAGCTGAATAAACAGCATGATCCTTACACAGGTGTGTGCACCTTGTGATGGGACAATCAAAGGCTGCACTAAAATGTGCAGTTGTCACAACACAATGCCATAGATGTCTCAAGTTTTGCAGGAGCGTGCAATGGGCATACTGACTGTAGGAATATCCACCAGAGCTGTTGCCAGAGAATGTAATGTTAATTTCTCTAACATAAGCCGCCTCAAAAGTTGTTTGAGAATTTGGCAGAACGTCCAACGAGCCTCAACTGCAGACCGCTTGTATGACGTTGTGTGGGTGAGCAGTTTGCTGTTGTCAGCTTTGTGAACAGAGTGCCCCATGGTGGCAGTGGGGTTATAGTATGGGCAGGTATTAGCTATGGACAACGAACACAATTGCATTTTATCGATGGCAATTTGAATGCACAGAGATACCGTGATGAGATCCTGAGGTCTACTGTCATGCCAGTGGACCTCAGCATCCTCACCAGACATGTCACCCATTGAGCATGTTTTGGATGCTCTGGATTGATGTATACGACAGCTTGTTCCAGTTCCCGCCAATATCCAGCAACTTCGCACAGCCATTGAAGAGGAGTGGGACAACATTCCACAGGCCACAATCAACAGCCTGATTAACTATGCGAAGGAGATAAGCGCAGCATGAGGCAAATGGTGGTCACACCAGATACTGACTGGTTTTCTAATCCATGCCCCTACCATTTTTTTAAAAGGTATCTGTGACCAACAGATGCATGTACAGTGCCTTGCGAAAGTATTCGGCCCCCTTGAACTTTGCGACCTTTTGCCACATTTCAGGCTTCAAACATAAAGATATAAAACTGTATTTTTTTGTGAAGAATCAACAACAAGTGGGACACAATCATGAAGTGGAACGACATTTATTGGATATTTCAAACTTTTTTAACAAATCAAAAACTGAAAAATTGGGCGTGCAAAATTATTCAGCCCCCTTAAGTTAATACTTTGTAGCGCCACTTTTTGCTGCGATTACAGCTGTAAGTCGCTTGGGGTATGTCTCTGTCAGTTTTGCACATCGAGAGACTGAATTTTTTTCCCATTCCCCCTTGCAAAACAGCTCGAGCTCAGTGAGGTTGGATGGAGAGCATTTGTGAACAGCAGTTTTCAGTTCTTTCCACAGATTCTCGATTGGATTCAGGTCTGGACTTTGACTTGGCCATTCTAACACCTGGATAGGTTTATTTTTGAACCATTCCATTGTAGATTTTGCTTTATGTTTTGGATCATTGTCTTGTTGGAAGACAAATCTCCGTCCCAGTCTCAGGTCTTTTGCAGACTCCATCAGGTTTTCTTCCAGAATGGTCCTGTATTTGGCTCCATCCATCTTCCCATCAATTTTAACCATCTTAACTGTCCCTGCTGAAGAAAAGCAGGCCCAAACCATGATGCTGCCACCACCATGTTTGACAGTGGGGATGGTGTGTTCAGGGTGATGAGCTGTGTTGCTTTTACGCCAAACATAACGTTTTGCATTGTTGCCAAAAAGTTCAATTTTTGTTTCATCTGACCAGAGCACCTTCTTCCACATGTTTGGTGTGTCTCCCAGGTGGCTTGTGGCAAACTTTAAATGACACTTTTTATGGATATCTTTAAGAAATGGCTTTCTTCTTGCCACTCTTCCATAAAGGCCAGATTTGTGCAATATACGACTGATTGTTGTCCTATGGACAGAGTCTCCCACCTCAGCTGTAGATCTCTGCAGTTCATCCAGAGTGATCATGGGCCTCTTGGCTGCATCTCTGATCAGTCTTCTCCTTAGCTGAAAGTTTAGAGGGACGGCCAGGTCTTGGTAGATTTGTAGTGGTCTGATACTCCTTCCATTTCAATATTATCGCTTGCACAGTGCTCCTTGGGATGTTTAAAGCTTGGGAAATATTTTTGTATCCAAATCCGGCTTTAAACTTCTTCACAACAGTATCTCGGACCTGCCTGGTGTGTTCCTTGTTCTTCATGATGCTCTCTGCGCTTTTAACGGACCTCTGAGACTATCACAGTGCAGGTGCATTTATACGGAGACTTGATTACACACAGGTGGATTGTATTTATCATCATTAGTCATTTAGGTCAACATTGGATCATTCAGAGATCCTCACTGAACTTCTGGAGAGAGTTTGCTGCACTGAAAGTAAAGGGGCTGAATAATTTTGCACGCCCAATTTTTCAGTTTTTTATTTGTTAAAAAAGTTTGAAATATCCAATAAATGTCGTTCCACTTCATGATTGTGTCCCACTTGTTGTTGATTCTTCACAAAAAAATACAGTTTTATATCTTTGTTTGAAGCCTGAAATGTGGCAAAAGGTTGCAAAGTTCAAGGGGGCCGAATACTTTCGCAAGGCACTGTATGTATTCCCAGTCATGTGAAATCCATAGATGAGGGCCTAATGAATGTATTTAAATTGACTGATTTCCTTATGAACTGTAACTCAGTAATATCTTTGAAATTGTTGCATTTATATTTTTGTTCAGTAATATATATATATATATATATATATACACACATACATACACACATACATACACTATAGTGGCACTGTAAATGAAGTCATTCCAATATGTTATAATCTACGTTTAAGATAATCACAAGGCTGTAAATCATTCAGTGGTTTATTTATTATACATTAAAGACTACATTGCTTATAATAAAATTTAACAACAATCACATTTTCATTCAATTTTATAATATTTTACTATTATGAGTAGTGCGTAATAATCAATCTCTGAACTTCCAAACTAAACATGAGTTCAGGTTTTCATATCAATAACAGACTTGCAAACATGCCCGCATTTTGCGTACCAACTACGCAATTTTCTGTCCATGTACGCGCGGACGAGATCAGAGATAAAAGTAGGCAGAAATGAATAGGGCCTGGTTTATTTTTTACATACATCCTCTGAGTAAATCTAACATCCCGATTGTCGAGCTGCAACACAGACATGTACGGCGTTTGTGCCAACGGGCATGGAGATGAATACATCATTATTCGAGGTAGATATTGTAATGAAGTGCTATTTCGGTACAGATATTCTGACTGCCCTCGTTGCCAAGAAGGTTTCAGTGACTGCCAGAGGAACTGTTTGCCACGAGAAGTCTACCCTGATGCGCAAGGCTAAATCTGCTAGCTACCAGGCAAATCTGTCTACGGAAATTATCTTAATCTCCAGAAGATTTGTTCTCATCCACTGTTTCCTATCATAGCTTTGTCGTTTTTATTATGGTTAACATGTTTGAGACTGATGCTCTGCTTCAAACATTTGTTCTTATCATTCGAGTTTAATCATGGATAAGACGTTTGTACATTTTCTCCCTAAATAAACAACTTATTTGTTTTATAGAATGTAAAAATAAAAAAAACTCTAAGAATAAAGGCCCTTTGTGCGTTCTTTCTAATTAGATCTTGTTAGTGACTTTTACCATATGTGTAAATGGAATGCTGTCAAGAAAGTATTCCAGCCTAATAAAGACTTGATTTGGTACAATTCTATTATTGCGATCAGACACACAAACGGTGCGCGCACGAGCGTGCAGGGGGAAAGAAAACCCTTGAATCTCCAATTTGCCGTTCGCGTCTGGTACTCTAAAAAGCTGGACAGGGTTGGCAGGTCTGCAATTAATGATGTAAATTGAACAAACAAAACTAAGTCTACTTAACTTCCAGAAATAAAATGAGTATTTAAATATAGAGACTGACAATTGACAGGACAGTCTAATTTATTACAGAATTGGAATGACCCAAACTCTGTATAATATATGGCCAGTAAGCTATAGACCTACACTACACTACTGACAGTAACAGATATCATACTGAATAATGGGATTTTATTTTCTTGACACAGATTCATTCTAGTCCTGGCCTAGAAAGCAGTTTCAATGGATATTCTCTATTGAGCTCACTATTTAGTCCATTGGGAATAGGGTTAATCTGATCCTGGAAACTGGCTCAATCTTTATTTTTTATAATTGTATTAGATATTAGATTCCCTGGGAACATTGGCCACACAACAACCAACATATTTTTTGCATTTTTATATATTTCTCTTTTATAGAATTTTCCAATTTCACTGTTTTCACATGGGAAAGCACCCTAGCACTCTGATTTGTGATTTGGCTTTGGGTGTAAAAAATATTTCAGACAGTCTGGGAAACCAGACAAATAGGTTTAAACCTGGCTTACATGACAGATTGTTGTTAGAGGAGATGTTGAATCAGGGGACTGAACAGCAGGACAAATAACATAAGCAGAGAGGAGGACCTGTTATATGTTGATTTACCTGGAGAGAAAAGATTGAAACAACTTGTTCAGACCTGTCCATCACTCTGCAGTATCATCAATTTGGTATGCTTTCCGTGCACAATAAGTATCTTGAATGAACTGCATTCTAACCTCTGTGTCTTACCGATAGGTGCTTGTTTGCCCTGGATCTCATGGAATTTTTGAGTTTCATCAACCTGATATGCTAAGGGAGAAAAAATGTAGTAGTTAGAAATCCCAAACATTACTTATATTATTAACCAAGTTCTTCATAAGTATACCCAGAGAGGGTGATCTGTTGCCACCATGGCTCAGGTATGTTACCTTCCACTGTAAGATGAACCGTGCTAACCGGCAGCCCGTGGGAATCCAACACGGTATATGTCCCACAGTCGTCTATCTTCAACCCTTTGAGGACCACAAACCCTTTGACCTCCTTAAGACGACCACTGTTGACCTCCTCTTCACCCCTCATCCACAGGACCGTCATCTCTGTGCTGTTCCTCCCCTGGAAGACCACTTTCTTGGCCTGGGGAGTGTGGAGCTTCAGGTCCAGGGTTTCACCCTCCCTCAAGGACTCCTCGGACGTGTGGTCTGGAGAGAATTACAGAAGAAATTAGGTAAGAGATCGTGAGGAAAGTGGAATGCTGGACCAATCTAAAAAGGTCACTTCTGCACTTTTCAGGTGGTCTAAATGAGGTGCAGAGCCATAAAGTTAACTTCTGATCACTTTCACCTGGCCTTATAGCCCCGCCTTGTAGTAAAGATAGTTCTACCCTTACCATGGACTGAGAGCTGGACACTCTGGATGAACACCCGTCTCTTATTACGTGCCCTGTCAACCACCATGAAGCTCTCGTAAAGCCCCACATCCCCAAACTGCACGTCATGCAAGATCAGAGAGCAGTCTCCCTGCCACAGCTTTTCCTCAGGTACCTCCACCCGCCCCTCAAACTCGGTTGCCTGCCACCGTTGCGCCCCCATCTGTTCAAACACTGTCTCATCAGGTGTCTGCCACTGGACATGGCAAACTGGGATTTTGTCTAGCTGGGACTTCCACTTGCAGGGAAGGATGGCTTGGCTTCCCACATTGCAAGAGATGGAGACAGGAATGGAATGCAGGGGGGAGGAGGCTGTAGGAGAGTTGGAACCAATGATTGGCAAAAAAAACTACAAATCCATGATTAAGCAATTAGAACATGAACACAGGGTGTGGTATATGGCCAATATACTACGGCTAAGGGCTGTTCTTATGCATGACGCAACGCGGAGTGTCTGGATACAGCCCTTCGCCATTGGGGCAGCAGGGTAGCATAGTGGTTAGAGCGTTGGACTAGTAACTGAAAGGTTGCAAGTTCAAATCCCCAAGCTGACAAAGTACAAATCTGTCGTTCTGACCCTGAACAGGCAGTTCAGGGCCACTGTTCCTAGGCCGTCATTGAAAATAAGAATTTGTTCTTAACTGACTTGCCTAGTTAAATAAAGGTTAAAAAAATGTAATAATAAAATGGTATATTGGCAATATACCACCAACCCCGAGGTGCCTTATTGCTATTATAAACTGGTTACCAATGTAATTAGAGCAGTAAAATTACATGTTGTCATACCCATGGTATATGTTCTGATGTACCACGGCTTTCAGCCAATCAGTATTCAGGGCTTGAACCATCCAGTTTAATTGTGGATAGAGTTAATTTATACTCACCAACATAGCCGACAATCCACAGACAATGAAGATGTATGAAATGTCTAAAAAAAGAAAAGGAAGAAGAAGCAGGATAAGAGGAAAGCATATGTGTGTGTATATATATAGTGCCTTGCGAAAGTATTCGGCCCCCTTGAACTTTGCGACCTTTTGCCACATTTCAGGCTTCAAACATAAAGATATAAAACTGTATTTTTTTGTGAAGAATCAACAACAAGTGGGACACAATCATGAAGTGGAACAACATTTATTGGATATTTCAAACTTTTTTAACAAATCAAAAACTGAAAAATTGGGCGTGCAAAATTATTCAGCCCCTTTACTTTCAGTGCAGCAAACTCTCTCCAGAAGTTCAGTGAGGATCTCTGAATGATCCAATGTTGACCTAAATGACTAATGATGATAAATACAATCCACCTGTGTGTAATCAAGTCTCCGTATAAATGCACCTGCACTGTGATAGTCTCAGAGGTCCGTTAAAAGCGCAGAGAGCATCATGAAGAACAAGGAACACACCAGGCAGGTCCGATCTTTATCCATATCTTTATGTTTGAAGCCTGAAATGTGGCAAAAGGTCGTAAAGTTCAAGGGGGCCGAATACTTTCGCAAGGCACTGTATATATATGCTATTGATACAAAGCATTATGGCCCTCGCTACATAGTCATCAGACCCACTGGCTCCAGGTCATCTATAAGTCTTTGCTAGGTAAAGCTCCGCCTTATCTCAGCTCACTGGTCACGATAACAACACCCACCCGTAGCACGTACTCCAGCAGGTATATCTCACTGGTCATCCCCAAAGCCAACACCTCCTTTGGCCGCCTTTCCTTCCTGTTCTGCTGCCAATGACTGGAACGAATTGAAAAATCTCAGATTTTTGTTTCCCTCACCAACTTTAAACATCCGCTATCTGAGCAGCTAACCGACCGCTGCAGCTGTACATAGCCCACCTGTAAATAGCCCACCCAACCTACCTACCTCATCCCAATATTGTTTTATTTACTTTTCTGCTCTTTTGCACACCAGTATTTCTACTTGCACATCATCATCTGCTCATCTATCACTCCAGTGTTAACTTGCTAAATTGTAATTACTCCGCTACTATGGCCTATTTATTGCCTTACCTCCTCACGCCATTTGCACACACTGTATATAGACTTATTTTTTTCTCCATTATGTTATTGACTATACGCTTGTTTATTCCATGAGTAACTCTGTGTTGTTTGTGTCGCACTGCTTTGCTTTATCTTGGCCAGGTCGCAGTTGTAAATGAGAACTTGTTCTCAACTAGCTAATCTGGTTAAATAAAGGTGAAATAAAAAATAAAATGTAAAAACTGTGGTCAAACCAAAGTCATAATTAGAAAAAAATTCTACAATTGGTTTTACTTTCATATACAGCAAAATGATCTCAAATAATTTAAAAGTTTGAAACAACATCACTAGCATATCTGACACTAATTTATATTATTGCTTTAAAATATAAAGATTTTGTCAACGGCAATAAATCAGTTTCGTTTCTCCAAACCAGTCAGGTTTCTAAATATAAAGATGTTGTCAACGGCAATAGATCAGTTTCGTTTCTCCAAACCAGTTAGGTTGCTATTGAGTTTCTTTAAAGTGGCTGGCTGTGTGCCCTTCTCTGAAAACGAAAGTTAAGAATATTGCGTTCCTAATGCACGCCATGCATCTAATTTAGTAAACAAACTTGTCCATACATGATGTCATCCACCAAGAAATGCGTACATCTTTCTACTCGTTTAAATTAGTTGCCCGATGTGAGCGCTTAGCCTAGTGATGCACAGTGAATACAATAGAAAACAAGCATTTTATCTGGGCAGATACAAAAAAAAAATCTCTATTTGACTCTAAGAACTGTTTAAATAATTTGCTAATTAAAATAAATACATGTGTGTCGCTTACCGGTCCCTGTCTATGCCATACATTTTCATTGTAAATGAAAATGCGAGTAGGTTGACTCCTCGAACTTGCAACAAACTGCCAGTAGGTTGTGTCCCAGAAAGTTGTGATGGAGCAGTGGCAGCAAGCAAAGTAGTACAAGCCTCTGGAGCGTCAGCTGAGTTACCAGAAACGAAACCTGGAGGGGGAGTCCTGCCTACTAATTAGAGATTAATTTCATTTTAAGGACGGGGAACTTCGCAGCAAACAACCAGCCACACACTGCAAGCTACATTGTCTCAAAATCGCAGCTCAGCTTTTGCACAACAAATGTGGTGGTCTCTCTCAGGTCCATAAGTACCACAGTCATTCAGGGCAGGTGCACCTGTTTTGAGTCCCACATTTTTAGCCCAAAAATATATATCATTGAGTTAATAAAGCTGCATACAAACATGGTCTCTTTTTTGTTTTCCTGGGTAAGGCAGCTCCAAAATGCAGGTGTTTCAGCATAGCTCAGCGCTTTCTGTGGTGGTGGGGAAAGCCAGCAGAAAATATGGAGTGTTTCGCCGTGATTGGCTCAGTGTTCTGTCACTCATGGGGACACTAAATCAAGTCTAAAGGGAGACCTCGAAAATTTTAGCCCTTTGGGTGCTGCCATGGAGTTACATTAGAAGTGCCCATCTAAAGAGGCTCAAGGTTATTGACCAAAGAAAATATTATGTTATGCTTTGATTGGATGGATCATGTCAACATCATCCTTTCAAAATCTTAGCAGTCATTATCATGAATCAAGTCGACAATCGACTGGCAAATCCTTTTCAATCTTTGTCATATGAAGAGAAATAATGAAGAGAAATTATAGATAAAACGTATCGGTGCTCATCGGCTATTGGACATAAACATTTCACAAGTTGGAAATCATAAATTCAACAATGAGTGGTTTGAAAGGAAGTAAGCACAGCACAACAAGGTGAGTCAAAAAATGTATTGTATGCCTCTGTGTAAATGATGTAATATGCCAGGGAAATATATATATACTACAGAAAAGTAATACTAAGTGTATGTTGTGTAGTAAGCTGTTAGTAGCCCATGTGCCTCATGCTAATAATTTGGGCCCTTTCCCCTCTTAATTTCACCTACTGTTCTTACTTGGCACATGTAGCCTATAGCCTGTTTTAGAGAAATGTAATAATCGAATATTGTAAGAGCTTTCATTGTCTGTGTCCCGGCCGTCTTCCTGGAAGGAATAAGTGGACCAAAGCACAGCGTGGTGAGCGTACATATTCCTTAATTTCTTTTTTTTTTAATGATGCCAACAAACGAAGAAACAACCGTGAAGCTTACAGGGCTTTAGTGCCACAAACAAAGTTAACTACCCACACTGTAAGGATGGAAAAAGGGCTACCTAAGTATGGTTCCCAATCAGAGACAATGATAGACAGCTGTCCCTGATTGAGAACCATACCCGGCCAAAACATAGAAATAAAGAAACATAGAAAACAAAACATAGAATGCCCACCCCACATCACACCCTGACCTAACCAAATAGAGAAATAAAACGTCTCTCTACGGTCAGGGTGTGACAGTCTGCTTATTTGCCCCCATTATTTATCCTATGGTTATGATTTGGTGGACAGGGAGCATACTGTAAGTACAGCCCATGTTCTGAATTCTGTCATTGTACATTTCAAAAGTGCTGAACAAATAGTTATATTGACAACGTCCGTCCTAGCTCACTCATTAATGTCTTAATCGATATTACGGATTGCCTCTTCTCCGCTCGTCGTTCCCGTATGCCATAGATTGTACATCTCAATTGTCAGTAGAAACCACATTTGTTTAAACAAGTCAGCCATAATAGCTATGTTTAAAAAAAGGCTGAATTAACTGTTTCGCTGCCAGAGAAGGCTCCGTTGATAGCCAGGTGTAGCAGTGGTAAGGTGTTGGTACTGCTGTTGGGACAGCTTTATGTAGGCCCTAACAGTTTGTGGGAACTGTTTGTCACTGTTATAGTGCAGTTAATGTATTGTTTAGTGTTGTGTTGTGTAGTGTAGTGGCTTTGCTGGCTTGCATAATGGTGTTAACCCGCTAATCGCATTATGGAACGAATATTCAAAACAGTAGCCTACTGCCTTGTCCGCATTGCTATGTTATAGTGCGAAGAAATAATAGTTTATCAACATTTTAAGCTAAGCATTCTGATCTGTTGCATGAGCCTTATTGCTTTAGATATTTTGGGGGATGTAGCATAGGCCTACTGGTTGTATGAATTCAGGATCTATCGTCCCACAACTGTCCCAGAGTCTATTTTGAAGATAGGCTATTGCTTTCTCACACAGAACGACAAACTGACCAATAGAATATACACTTCCTAAAACTGGGGTGCAACTCCTAATATTGGTTAACATATCAGACAATGCTTGGTCTGCTTTTTAGGTTTGTTTTGTTTCCTGTTTATCATTAGGGGCCAGGTCAAGAGTAAGCACTACTTCATAATCAGTGGTTGACTGTCAGGGTACATAGGCTACTCGTCATCAATTCTGTTCAAGGTTTCTGTTTCTGCTCAGCTCTCCTCCCACAGCTCTCCAAGCTCTGGGCTGGGCAGCGGTGTGTGGTAACCATGGTGTGGTTTGTGTTCCAGACGCAGAAGTGGCAGAGAGGGAGGTGGTGTCATGTTTGACACTCCTGGCCTGTGTTGTCCCCAGTCTCGGCCTTGTTTGGCGCCCTCTGTGTCTTTGGACTCTGTTTCCGGTCAAGTGAGCTTGCTGCAAATCCTTGGCTTGTTGCCCTAGATTTACAAAGGCTACGTTTATAGAGGAAAGTTCGCACTTCTTTTTAATCAATGCAAAAAAAACTAAGCATTGTTTTATACATATATTATATATATTAAACTAACAAACAGTAGTTTAATGTGAATAAACCATTTATTAATGCATTTTCAAATCACTAAGCATATCTTCATGTAGATTACTGATAAAGACACCAACAAACTAGCAGGCTAATTGTTCATATACAGTGCCTTAGGGAAAGTATTCAGACCCCTTGACTTTTTCCACATTTTGTTAGGTTACAGCCTTATTCTAAAATGTATTACATTAACAAAAATCTAAATTGGAAGTCAATAATTGGAAGTTAAATATCATAAGAGAACCACTAGGTGGCAGTGTAGTATATTGTTGCTGTATTGATACTGTGACTACAGCTTTTCATTCAGCGTTGTCCAAACTAACATTTTGGAGGTATATGTACATAGAAAACACTCTTTTCCCAAAACAACAGGTTGAAAATATGTGGTTAGATGAGGCGGGTCACTGGAAATAAAGTACAATGTAAATAAACAATGCACACTTATTTCAAGTCATTGTATTACCTTTGAACACATCCATATTAGTAGCCTATCAGGTAAAGGCTACATTTACACTGCAATAATCTCAAGCAATCGTATGCTAATCCTATGACTATAACAAATGAACCTTGTTACTTAGTTGATTTAGAATTGTATTGATCTGATGTTACATCTCTTCATTTTCTGATCATACTGAGTATGATTAAGGCAAACCTATTTACTTATCTATCAAACATTGTCTGCCTTGATTACAACACTTCCTTAAGCAGCAGACCATAAGGACGGATGGAGTTCTCCACAATAGCTCTCTCTTGAACAGGAGATGATCCCTCAGGCACATAAACCAGCCAGTAACTCTCTCTCCGACACTGTTGCCTTTTCTGGGGGTTGATCCTATTCTGTAGCACCACCTTGTAGGTTTTGTTATCTACTTTGGACGTAAACCTCTTGGAGAACTTCTCAGCTACGTTAATGTCCGGTGTTGAGTACACTCCTCTTCCGACAGTAGCACCATCTCCATCTCCATCATTCCTGATGATGCCCTGGGATCCGTCCATAGCAGGTCCGTGGTAGGACACTGGCCAGGCCTCGTCTCCGGTCCCCAACCATCCATCTCCATCCCTGTATTTGTTCAACACCTTCAGGGCAATGCGGTTCCAGCCACAGGGTCGGACGTACTGCTCCTTTCCCCGAGTAAACACTGCTTCACCATCCTTAACATTTGTAAAGTCGTAGTCATACCGAGAATCAAGGAACTCATTCACGTTCACAGAAACGGTGGTTTGTGGAATGGATGCGGCGGATGGGGCATCAGGTAAAGCTAAGGCACTTTTTAAAGACAATGTCCCCAAACTTGGGTACTCCAACTCTAGAAGGCCCTCTTGTACGTAGAACTCCTTTAGTGCGACCACATTGACAAAGTCCTGTGGGGTTAGTGAAAGTGTTCCCGCGGTGGCTGATTCCACGTTGCAACCTGAGACAGCAGACAGAGCCTCCAAGATGAGATTTACGTTTGGCATGGTGAGAGTTAGAAATCTCGAAAACATTTACGGTAAGAAGACTTCACAGAGAGCAGAAAAATCCTTCCTGGTTGTGATCTGACACGAAGGCGTCTGCTCTTGTAATTTCACCTATACATAGACTGTGCTGTGAAATGTAATTCTTACTTTCACATTCTGTTGCAGTGACTGGATAAACAAGATGGTGTACGGTAAAAGTACACTGATTGTACATAACATTAGGAACACCTTCCTAATAATGACTTGCATCCCCTTTTGCCCTCAGAACAGCTTCAATTCGTTGGGACGTGGAATCTACAAGGTGTCGGTAGCCTTCCACTGGGATGCTGGCCCATGTTGACTCCAAAGCTTCCCACAGTTGTGTCAAGTTGGCTAGATGTCCTTTGGGTGGTGGACTATTACTGATACACACAGGAAACTATTGAGCGTGAAACACCCAGCAGAGTCTCAGTTCTTGACACAAACCGGTGCGTCTGGCACCCACTGCCGTAACCCGTTCAAAGGCAGTTAAATATTTTGTCCTGTCCATTCACATTCTGAACGGCACACATACACAATCCATGTCTCAATTGTCTGAAGGCTTAGAAATCCTTCTTTAACCTGTCTCTTCCCCTTCACATACACTGATTGAAGTGGATTTAACAGGGGACCGCAATAAGGGATCATAGTGTTCACCTGGATTCACCTGGTCAGATTATGTTATGGAAAGAGCAGGTGTTATAATGTTTTGTGTACTCGTTGTAGATATAGTGAACAAATCTTGATCTTCCCCATTATTGTTATGGTTGAATGGTAGCAGCAAAAAAAGAAGGGAATGTAAACACATAAGACGTGTAAATAGTTTACTTAAAGGGACATTACAAAATAAAAGTTGTTGTTACATAAATGTTTTTGACTTCAAGTATTACATATACCCATGGATTCTTGAACAATATAATTTATAAATACTTCATGAGCTTAGTTGAACTGTCTTACCCGATCAAAACCCCAATTATAACCCCAATCATAATCTTGTTTTTATATTCTCAAAACATTGTAGTCGACATCCGCACTGATAAACCCAGGGTCGTTAGAACATGAATAAAGCTATTTTGATCTCATCGATGGTCAGTCCTTGCATCAATAGCGCTGTCTATGAATTTGAGAGTGGTTCTATTTCTTCAGCCCCATTGGTCAGCTATTTACTAAAACAATGGCGGGATAACCCATTTGTTATTGTTTGAACTGCAGATTGCCTCTATGAATTGTTTCCTCTTTCAGGTAAAACAACATATTTGTGTAGCACCTGTGTGAACAGGAATTCAAATCTCAAGGTAAAAGTACTTCTGTTAGTCATAATCGTTAGGACTAAAACTTGTCTAACTGTAAATCTATGCCTGAGAGGTTTGGATGGCATGAAGTCAGTATTTAATCACTAACACTGACATATATATATTTCATAAGGAAGTGAGTCTGCACGATGCTAGTATGAAGCACACTGGTAAGGCCCGCCCCATTGCTTAGGGAGTGCCAGGATTGGCCAAGGGAGATGTTATCTATGCAACAGTGGCCAAATTTGTTCATTCAGGCGTATGGTGCATCTGCTGACATTGTTCTTTAAATATCCGTTCTTAATGGAACTAAGATTGTATTGTGATTTGTGCATGTATGAGTGTTTCTGTAAATGTTGAAAAAGCTAATGTAATAATAGTTTTTTTTTGTCCAAAGAATCTCAATATAATTGTTTTAGGCCAACAGAATATAGAATTAGTTGGATAAAAGAATAGTATCTTGTGTATCTTGAAAGACTCAAATACATTTATTATAGGATTAAAGAGCAACCTTTGCAAAATGTACTCGTACTGTAATACAAAGAGGTAAAAAACGAACTGTTTTGTAAAGGAGTCAATCAGTCAAATCAATGTGTTATTCTCTCCAAACCCTGGAATGCTGGTCTAGCAGTGACCACAGTGGAATAGATGACGTGATGCTGGTCTCCCTGTACCTTCAATCTTTCCCTCCAGTTCTGCCGACCCAGAGATGCATACTGAACCTCAGTGTCTTCCACATGAGAAGGGCTCTGAGACACACACGGAGACATACAAATATTTAAATTAACATTTTAGCAAAGTTTTAAATAAGTGATATTCATTTGTACTCACTTCTTCCCCATCACTTTGTGTGATATCAGACCCTATAACACAAAATATTTTAAAAATTACTTGTTTTCAATGATAGCAATACTTGTTGGGAGAATGCACACATTTTACACAAACCCTACTAGATGGACCTTTCTGTCAGCAAACAATTAGACAGTGTTCTTTACCTAGATTTGACAAGCACCTAGTCTGGAGTTCAGTTCCTTCCTGCTTGTGTCCTGTCACTATAGGGAATACAGTAATTATGTCACATTTGTAAAAAAATAAAATAATAATAATCATTTATTACAAACAATATAATTTAGAGGATTTTTAAAAACCTGTACTGCATTTCTTTCTTCTTTCTCTCAGTCTTCCTTTCAGCAAATTGCACAGCAGACCAGCCAGAAGCACCATGAGGCATAGTCCAATGACAGCTATTATCGTCACAACTAATAGACAAAAACATGAAGCACTATTTGATTTGTGAAAATGTCACCTGATAACAGGATGAAAGCCCAGTTCATGCCCTCTGAAGCGAGCACACAGCATGGAGGGTCGCTAACAGTAAACACAAAGTTGGGTGGGTGGCATATTACAACACATAAATGTTCAGGGCCTTCGAAAAGCATTCAGATCCCTTGACTTTTTTCCACATTTTGTTAACGTTACAGCCTTATTCTAAAATTGATTAAATAAAAAAATCTGCAGCAATCTACACCCCATAATAACAAAGTGAAAACAGGTGTTGAAATGTTTGCTAATTTATAAAAAATACAAAACAGAAATACATTATTTACATAAGTATTCAGACCCTTTGCTAAGAGACTTGAAATTCAGCTCAGGTGCGTCCTGTTTCCATTGATCATCCTTGAGATGTTTCTACAACTTGATTGGAGTCCACCTGTGGTAAATCCAATTGATTCGACATGATTTGGAAAGGCCCCCACCTGTCTATATAAGGTCCCACAGTTGACAGTGCATGTCAGAACAAAAACCACGCCATGAGGTCGAAGGGATTGTCCATAAAGGGGCCTCCCGAGTGGTGCAGCGATCTAAGGCACTGCATCGCAGTGCTAGAGGTGTCACTACGGACTCGGGTTCGATCCCAGGCTGTATTGCAACCATCTGTGATCGGGAGTCCCATAGAGCGGAGCACAATTGGCCCAGCGTCATCCGGGTTAGGGGAATGTTTGGCTGGGGGGGCTTTACTTGGCTCATCGCGCTCTAGCGACTCCTTGTAGTGGGCGCCTGCAGGCTGACCTCACTCGTCAGTTGAACGGTGTTTCTTCCCGACACATTGGTGCGGCTGGCTTCCGGGTTAAACGAGCGGGTGTTAAGAAGCACGGTTTGATGGGTCATGTTTCAGAGGACACATGACTCGACCGTTGCCTCCCGAGGTTTGTGTCTGAACTTTTGTTGGACAACCTACCTTTTATAGGGCGTGTCTCCCTGTTCTCTCTCCCAACAACATCTGAAAATAGGTGAAGAATATTAGTCATGGAATTTACTTTTACAGCTCACAGTTAAAACCCTGGACTTTGGTGTAATTTTCATACTTTCAAGAACTGCAAAGTGTTGCTTTGTGTTACCTGTTTGCATAAGAGCAGTGGTACTCTGGATGTTGAAATGATCTGGGTTTGCAAAAAAAATAAAGTTATGCATGACATTTTAAGTTAAGGGAATGGCATTGTAGTGGCCTCTGAAGCTTCCCCAAAGCTTTCTCTTACTGGTTTTCCCAGCAAGTGTTCAAGAGGATTTTTGAGCCTGATCTTTTTATTAAATGCTTTATGATACTGTCAAAGGAAAATACATGGACAGTTAAATAGATACAGTGTAGCTATAAGGGAAAAACAGGAGAAGAAAATGCTACTTGGAAAGCTCTACCTGTCAACACCGTTACTTTGGCTGCCTTTTCTCCATTACACAGGTACTCTCCAGAGTCCCCTGGCTGCAGATTGAGGATCTGCAGGGAACCATCTTCATCACAGGAAAACCTTTTCTGGGGGTCCTTTCGCTCCTTTTTCATGGTCCCATTCTTGAACAGAGTCAAGATGGGTTCTCGTTTCGCATGACTATCTTTCCTGAAGAACCACCTCCGCTTGCCTTTGCTAGATACTATACAGGGAAGCAATAGGGCTCGTCCAGCAGAAACCGCAAAGTTTTTGCCTGTGGGAAGATATTTATTGTATTAAATATTGGTAACAAGATGTGAAAATGTATTTGACACTGATAGTAATATGCTCATTAGATGAACAAAATAGACTATGTTTCTTCTCCCACTTAACAAAGCAATGTTCAACCTCGATATAGAATCGAAGATACCAATTGTGACCCATTTTAAATACCTGGGCATTGATGTTTCAATTAAAAATGTTTATAAGAAATACAAAGTCACAACTGCAATTACAGCAGATCTCGACAGATGGTTTAATCTAACATGAACTTTATCAGGTCGAATTTTGATAGTCAAAATGAATGTCTTGCCTAGACTCAATTTATTGTTAGCACACTTTGTTAGTACTGAGATAAGATTCAAAATTCAGTCTTACATTTTATATGGAAAAAGAAACGGCCCAGAAATCAAATATATACACTCCAGAAACCCAAGGTTTTTGGGGGTCTAGCTTTACCCAACTTAAAGTTATATGCCTTGATGAATGATGAAGGGTTATTATCCTTTCATGACCTAAAAAATATGTATCAAATATGTATCACTGATTCGTCATTTATTTGTATTTTACATTCTTTGCCGTTAAGAACCACTTTGCGCACTTATGGAGCCTTTCCATCGACTCACTGAGTTTGTATGTAACCAGAACACACAAGTGGAGGTTTTGTATTCAATCTATATATAAAAAACTACTAGAAGTCCTCCATAAACCAATGGGAATAGTTACGATATGGAATACAGACCTTAAAGACTACAAACAAAATACAGATTGGAAAAGAGTCTGGAACATTATCTTTAATAAAACGTCCAGTTTCAGTTAAAACGGCCAGTTTCAGTCGGCTGATTCTAGCCATCCCTTCTGGATAGTTCCGGTCGGCAGCTTAGACTCCCATTCAGAGGACCCCCACTTTTGTTAGTGTTTTATTGAAGGTCATGCCAAATACCTAAGTTGTGTGGACTTTTGTGTAAAAGTACCATGTGTTCAGCTTGTTTGTTGGCTCACGCTAGCACTACCATTAGCATATTGTATTGGAATGCATAATAATTTTAACATGATTGCTAGTGATTAGCCGTTTATTAGCATTCTTAATTTTTGGTGCTAGGCTATTTTCAATTCTATATATATCACTCATTCATGCTCATTGTATTTATATTATGTATACATTTCAACATTACTGTAATGTTTGAGCACATTTGCCTGAGTATCAAGTGTACAAGTCCAATAGGTTGTTTAGTCTATTGCCAAGTGACTAGGCCTTATGTCTGCTGTAGTGTATAGCCCTTGCTGTTATATAATTACCTGTGCTAGCTTATACAGCCATGTCATATTATAGCAGTGCTATAGCCAAAGTTATTTCTCTGCTTTCCTTTGAGAACCATAGTTTAATGTCAGTTCTCACTGGACATGATTCTCAGTTATCTGAACCATGAGTGGTCAGATGTGTGATTTTTATTTAACCTGTATTTAACTAGGCAAGTCAATTAAGAACAAATAGCAGAACATTCTGTAGTGGTTGCCACTGGCCTTAAACCAGCACCTAAGGTTTATTATTACATTCATGGTCCTTCGATTCTCTACAAACCTACCCCTATTTTTCAATATCCCAATGTCCTCCCAAAATTTGAATCATCAACTGATACACTACAAATTCATTCACAGATTTTATTTGACTCCACGGAAATGCTGCCAATTTAAACTTGCTCCTATTCCAAATGGTCTGTTGTGTTCTTCAATAAATATTGGAACCTACATGCACATGATTTGGGACTACCCAAGTGTGAAGACCTTTTGGTGGTCACAGTTGATGTGAGCAGGCCTTTCTAATCGACATGGCCCGGGTATCCTGGAAGGATATTGATCCCGGATATTGATGAGGATACCTCATCCCGTCAGTAGAGGATGCCTGGTTGTTCTTTAAAAGTAATTTCCTCAACATCTTAAATAAGCATGCCCCTTTCAAAAAATGTAGAACTAGGAACAGAACAAGGTTCAATCCAGACCTGACTGCCCTCGACCAGCACAAAAACATCCTGTGGTGTACTTCACCAGCATCGAATAGTCCCCACGATATGCAACTTTTCAGGGAAGTCAGGAGCCAATACACACAATCAGTTAGGAAAGCAAAGGCTAGCTTTTTCAAACAGAAATTTGCATCCTGTAGCTCTAAAGCCCAAAAGTTCTGGGACACTGTAAAGTCCATGGAGAATAAGAGCACCTCCTCCCAGCTGCCCACTGCACTGAGGCTAGGAAACACTGTCACCACCGATAAATCCACAATAATCAAGAATTTCAATAAGCATTTCTCTACAACTGGCCATGCTTTCCTCCTGGCTACCCCAACCCCGGCCAAACACTCCGCACCCCCCGCGGCTACTTGCCCAAGCCTCCCCAGCTTTTCCTTCACCCAAATCCAGATAGCAGATGTTCTGAAAGAGCTGCAAAACATAGACTCGTACAAATCAGCTGGGCTAGACAATTGTTGCAACCGCTATTACTAGTCTGTTCAACCTCTCGTTCATATCGTCTGAGATTCCTAAAGATTGGAAAGCTGCGCGGTCATCCCCTTCTTCAAAGGGGGTGGCACTCTAGACCCAAACTGTTACAGACCTATATCCATCCTGCTCTGCCTTTCTTAAGTCTTCGAAAGCCACGTAAACAGACAGATCACTGACCATTTCGAATCCCACCGTACCTTCTCCGCTGTGCAATCTGGTTTCTGAGCTGGTCACGGGTGCACCTCAGCCACGCTCAAGGTACTAAACGATATCATAACCGCCATCGATAAAAGACAGTACTGTGCAGCCGTCTTCATCGACCTAGCCAAGGCTTTCGACAATCACGTATTCTTATCGGCAGGCAACACAGCCTAGGTTTCTCAAATGACTGCCTCGCCTGGTTCACCAACTACTTCTCAGATAGAGTTCAGTGTGTCAAATCGGAGGGCCTGTTGTCCAGACCACTGGCAGTCTCCATGGGGGTACCACAGGGTTCAATTCTCGGGCCGACTCTTTTCTCTGTATATATCAATGATGTCACTCTTGCTGCGGGTGATTCCTTGATCCACCTCTACGCAGACGACACCATTCTGTATACATCTGGCCCTTCTTTGGACACTGTGTTAACTAACCTCCAAACGAGCTTCAATGCCATACAACTCTCCTTCCATGGCCTCCAACTGCTCTTAAATGCAAGTAAAACTAAATGCTTCAACCGATCGCTGCAGCTGTACATAGCCCACCTGTAAATAGCCCATCCAACTACCTACCTCATCCCCATATTGCTTTTATTTACTTTTTTTGCTCTTTTGCACACCAGTATTTCTACTTGCACATCATCATCTGCACATCTATCACTCCAGTGTTAATTTGCTCAATTGTAATTACTTCGCTACTATGGCCTATTTATTGCCTTACTCCATTTGCACACACTGTATATAGATTTTTCTATTGTGTTATTGACTGTACTTTTGTTTATCCCTGTGTTGTTGTTTTTTGTCTCACTGCTTTGCTTTATCTTGGCCAGGTTGCAGTTGTAAATGAGAACTTGTTCTCAACTGGCCTACCTGGTTAAATGAAGGTGAAATAAAATTTGAAAAAATGAAATGTTGCTATTCCCTATCTCCCCAAACTATTATTTTCGAACGATTGAATCTTCACTGACTCGAGTCAGAGTACCCCAGAAACGAGTGTTTGTCAGGACTGACTGCGGCCAAAATAATATTAGTGACCAGATGGAAGCCTCCACATAAGCTCAGCATAACTCAATGTGTACAAAACTTCCTTGATATTCTTTCACTAGAGCTCCTCACAGCTCGTATGAACAGCGACAAGGAAACAACCTTAGATACAGTACATTCAATAGAGCAGTTGATAAGGTCAAAAGCTTATTGTGAGTTAATGTAATGCAATCATGTTTGAATTTATCCATTGTATTTTGAATATCTGTATAGAATATTGATGTATGCAGGCTGATTCTATTCATGTGTGCCTTGGTCCCACAACCAACTTTACAAACATAAGATGAGTTACCCATGATGTTTTGTTTTATGCATAGATACAGTATGTCCACATCATGAGCCCGTAAGGGGAGAGAGGGAGGGAGTGAGGGGGAATAGGAATGGGTCGCACATACTAAGAAGGGGGAGGGAGAGGGGAGATGGGACTGACAGGACAAATAATGCTTATTTTATTTGCTTCCGACTGCTTTTAATTTCTTTATATATATATATACACTTTGTGAATATTAATTCCTGTCTGTGATCTGAACCCCTCGCAATTTTTTTTTATACAAATAAATAATACAAGTTGGTCACAAAAATAAGTGTGTTTCAGCTAATTTTCTTAAAAATAGATGACTTATTTTCTTCTATCACTCCAATGACAGAGCAGTTTCACTGGTGGTTGACCACTTGAAATGGATCATTGGTTGAACCATCCTTCATCGCCCAGTCAGTGGTACATTTTCAGCTCACATCATCAAGGACAGCAACCAATATATTTATAGCATTTTTTGTATTTGTTATTCTAGAGTGGTGGTCAGACAAGTGTTACATTTCACACTGTACCTGTCACTCATACCTTTCAGTACCTCCACGTCTGCCACTAGCTGGTCGTTGCAGTGGTAGTCCCCAGAGTCGGATGGCTCCAGCTCTTTAATAACCAGAGATCCATCAGGCTGGAGGTCATATTTCTGTTGGTTCGTGTAAGTAATCGACTGGCCTTGTTTGGTGACTATAATCCTGTTGACCTGGTGTCGCCACTGTAAGTCAACAGTGCCACTGCAGGCCAGGTACAGGCGATGCTCCTCAGGCACTGAGATTCTTCTCACTGAGTGAAGAAATAACAAGTGTGAAGTAGGTTTACACTAACTAGAATAAACTGGACAAACTGATATTGTGGGAAATATAGACATACACTTCTGAGCATGTCTGCTTTGTGTCACAGCTCATTTAATCCAAGAAAACATGTGGGGTAGTGTGTTGGATCAGGGGTGTTTTCTGAGAGCCTGACTTGTCCCAAGCCTATGGAATCATCTGAGTGCAGTCTACTTCTACAGTGGCTGTATGTAGAAGAATATAACTGTTTGTCTACCACTGCATGCAAGGCTGTGTGTCACTCATATCTTCCTGAGTCCATTTCTTCCTGCTTCCTGTGTGATCCACTATTCCTCTTTATCTAATGGGAACATGGCATATCCTTAGAGTGGGAATAAAATTAGCCCACTTTAAGGAAGCTAACGTGTGAGGGGTTTTTCAAGGCAAAACCATTAAAACAAACACTAGTATTAATGGTGTTATTGTTTGAAAAATGTTACTGTCAAGGTGTTGACAAAATGGATTGAATTTCAAATGGATTAAATTGAGATTGTTGTCCCTTGCCTAGACACAAAACCCCATAATGTCAAAGTGGAATCGTGTTTTTCGAAAATGTTAAAAACAAATTAAAAATTAAAAGCTGAAATGTCTTGAGTCAATAAGTATTCAACCCCTTTGTTATGGCAAGTTCAGGAGTAAACATTTGCTTAACAAGTCCCATAATAAGTTGCATGGACTCACTCTGTGTGCAATAATAGTATTTAACATGATTTTTGAATGACTACCTCATCTCTGTACCCCACACATACAATTATCTGTAAGGTCCCTCAGCCGAGCAGTGCATTTCAAACACAGATTCAACCACAAAGACCATCGAGGTTTTCCAATACCTCACATAGAAGGGCATCTATGATTGGGTGACTGGAGTCGTTGACGGGGTTGTAGTGGAGCGGGTTAAAAGTTTCGAGCTCCATGGTGTCCACATCACCAACAAACTATCATGGTCCAAACACACCAAGACAGTCGTGAAGCAGGCACGACAACACCTTTTCCCCCTCAGGAGACTGAAAAGATTTGGCATGGGTCCCCAGATCCTCAAAAAGTTCTACAGCTGCACCATCGAGGGCATCCTGACCGGTTGCATCACCGCCTGGTATGGCAACTGCTCGGCATCCGACCAAAAGGCGCTACAGAGGGTAGTGCGTACAGCCCTGTCATCCAGGACCTATATGCTAGGCGGTGTCAGAGGAAAGCCCAAAAAACTGTCAAAGACTCCAGTCACCCAAGTCAAAGACTGTTCTCTCTGCTACCACAAGGCAAGCGGTACCGGAGCACCAAGTCTAGATCCAAAAGGCTCCTTAACAGGTTCTACCCCCAAGCCATAAGACTGCTGAACAATTACTCAAATGGCCACCCAGACTATTTACATTGACCCCCCCTCCCCCTTGTTTTTACACTGCTGCTACTCGCTGGTTATTATCTATGCATAGTCACTTTACCCCTACCTTCATGTACAAATTACCTCGACTAACCTGTACCCCCGCACATTGACTGTGTACTGGTATCCCCTGTATATTGCCACGTTATTCTTATTTTATTGTGTTCTTTTTTACTTTATTTAGTAAATATTTTCTTAACTCTATTTCTTGAACTGGATTGTTGGTTAAGGGCTTGTAAGTAAGCATTTCACAGTAAGGTCTACAACTGTTGTATTCGGCACGTGAAGAATAACATTTGATTTGACCTATTGGTAGATACAAAAATATCCCTTTGATAATTATTAATTACACTTTGGATGGTGTATCAATAAACCCAGTCACTACAAAGATACAGGTGTCCTTCCTATCTCAGTTGCCGAAGAGGAAGGAAACCGTTTAGGGATTTCCCCATTAGCCAATGGTGACTTTAAAACAGTTACAGAGTTTAATGGTTGTGTTAGGAGAAAACTGAGGATGGAAACACCTCCTTCTGCAACTGGATCCTGGACTTCCTGACGGGCTGCCCCCAGGTGGTAAGGGTAGGTAACAACACATACGCCACGCTGATCCTCAACACAGGGGCCCCTCAGGGGTGCGTGCTCAGTCCCGTCCTGTACTCCCTGTTCACTCATGACTGCATGACCAGGCTAACTGCACACCATCATTAAGTTTGCAGATGACACAACAGTGTCAACAACAGCCTGATCACCGACAACGACGAGACAGCCTATAGGGAGGAAGTCAGAGACCTGGCCGTGTGGTGCCAGGACAACAACCTCTCCCTCAACGTGATCAAGACAAAGGAGATGGTTGTGGACTACAGGAAAAAGAGGACAGAGCACGCCCCCATTCTCATCGACAGGGCTGTAGTGGAGCGGGTCGAGAGCTCCAAGTTCCTTGGTGTCCACATCACCAAAAAATTAACATGGTCCAAGCACATCAAGACAGTCGTGAAGAGGGCACGACAACACCTATTCCCCCTCAGGAGATTGAAAAGATTTGGCATGGGTCCTCAGATCCTCAAAACGTTCTACAGCTGCACCATCGAGAGCAAGCTGACTGGTTGCATCACTGCCTGGTATGGAAAATGCTTGGCCTCTGACCGCAAGGCACAACGTACGGCTCAGAATATCACTGTGTCCAAGCTTCCTGCCATCCAGGACCTCTATAACAGGCGGTGTCAGAGAAAGGCCCTAAAAATTGTCAAAAAGCCACCCTAGACATAGACTGTTCTCTCTGCTACCGCATGGTAAGCTGTACCGGAGCGGCAGGTCTAGGTCCAAAAGGCTTCTAAACATCTTCTACCCCCAAGCCATAAGACTCCTGAACATCTAATCAAATGGCTACCCGGACTATTTGCATTGTCCCCCCTCCTTTTATACCGCTGCTACGCTCTGTTGTTATCATCTATACATAGTCACTTTAATAACTCTACTTACATGTACATATTACCTCGACTAACCGGTGCCCCTGCACATTGACTCTGTACCGGTATCCCCCTGTATATAGTCTCGCTATTGTTATTTTACTGCTGCTCTTTAATTACTTGTTACTTTTATTTCTTATTCTTATTTTTTTTAACTGCATTGTTGGTTAGGGGCTTGAAAGTAAGCATTTGACTGTAAGGTCTACACCTGTTGTATTCGGCGCATTTGACTAATACAAATTTATTTTATTTCCTCTGTTCTAGACATTATTATGAGCTGTCCTCCCCTCCACTGAATTCAATACAACGCATTACTGAGTACCACTCTCCATATTTTCAAGGATAGTGGTGGCTGCATCCTGTTATGGGTATGCCTGTAAGGTTAAAAAAGAACCGGAATAGAGATAAGCACAGGCAAAATCCTACAGGAAAACCTGGTTCAGTCTGCTTTCCACTAGACATTGGGAGATTAATTCACCTTTCGGCAGGACAATAACCTAAAACACAAGGCTAAAGCTACACTGGAGTTGCTTACCAAAAAGACAGTCAAGTGGCCAGGTTTTGACTTAAATCTACTTGATAATATATGGCAAGACCTGAAAATGGTTGTCTTGCAATGATCAACAACCAATTTGACAGAGCTTGAAGAATTTTAAAAATAGTAATGGGCAAATGTTGCACAATCCAGGTGTGGAAAGCTCTTAGGGACTTACCCAGAAAGACAGAGCTGTGATCGCTGCCAAAGGTGCTTCTGACTCGGGGGTGTAAATATTTATGTAAGTGAGATATTTCTGTATATCACTTTCTATACATTTCCATAAAAAAAGTTTTCACTTTGTCATTAGTGGGTATTGTGTGTAGACGGGTGAGAAAAATACAATTGAATCAATTTGTTATTCAGGTGGTAGCACAACAAATATGGAATTAGTCAAGGATATGAATACTTTCTGAAGGCACTGTACATGAAGTAGAATCTCAAATCAATATAGGAAATAAAGTTAAATAGAAATTGCTCATAATTATTCTAATACACTATGTTTCCCAGTGTATACTCCCTCTTTTTATGTTTTGTTCATTTTGTCTTGGATAGAAAGAAAGTATGGTCGGTGTAGTACTCAATCAATGCAAAGAACAAATAACTAAATGTTCACTGTACCTGTACCTGTAGCTGTTGCACTAGAGGTGAGTGGAATCATTAGAAAAAACAACAAAGTCTTGAAATAGCTCCACATCTTTCACCAAAACTCTTAACACTGCAGAGTTCATCTGTATACGTGATAGTAACCCCTCCTTCCCTTTTCCTCTGTTCCCTGTTTAAACCAGACCAAGACCACGTGAGTCTGTGTGGTCATGACTAAGACATTGACATTATGGTGACTAATGGGCAGCATCATACCATAGACTCAACATTATGATAACATTTGATAGTGGATATCCAAAATGTTTCATTATGCTTCAATGAGAGGACATTGACACGTCTTTTCACATAAACCTGTTATATACTGTGCGTCTTATTGCATTTCATGCTAATTTAAAAATGCCTTCTTTTTGTTGATTGATTGGTAAATAAGAAGCCACTCACAATAGGGCTGAGCCTATCTTGAAGTTGAGACAGTGTTTAATTACATCCTCGTGAGTACAGATTTGAACCAGGTGGGACCCCTGCAGAGTGACTTTCCAAACAATGCTATTAGAATGATGACAGTAGTAGCGAAATAAATGCTTTATACTAGTTTTGTGCAGATATACCGTACCGGAGAAGGTTCAGAAATGTTGGACATACTTAGTTTACTTCATACAGTGGAGGGCGCCAAACAACAACACCCACTTGGGTGTACGTTTTGTTTTTTTGCCCTCGCACTATATAGCTGATTCAAATAACCAACTAATCATCAAGCGTTGATTATTTGAATCAGCTATCTGCATTGACCCTTTTTGCACTAACTTTTTTTAGTCATCGCATACGCTGCTTCAACTGTCACTTTATTCATAGTTGTACATTCATTGTCAACTTTTACATAACTACCTCAATTACTTCGTACTCCGTACTGGTACCCCTGTATATAGCCACGTTATCATTACTCATTGTGTATCTATTATTACTTGTATTATAAATGTTCTATTATCTCTCTATTTTCTCTCGCTCTGCATTGTTGGGAAGGGCCCGTAAAGTAAGCGTTTCACTGTTAGTCTACACCTAGCATTTGATGAATACAATGAGATTTTGATTTGATACTTAATTAAAGTGATTAAACAATTTCATTTATTTCAGGGAGGCTATCTAGCTGTTGTAGCTAGATTTTCATTTATTTCAGGGAGGCTATCTAGCTGTAGATTTTCATTTATTTTCATACATCACCTGAGCAAAGAAAATGTTCCTTATTCTTTGACAGTTGATTGATTTTATCACCAGTCCATTTGATAGGAATGCCTAATTACATGTCTAGTATTTGATATTTTAATTGTCTCTCAAAATTCTGATGCGTGAGTGGGCGGAATCACCTTTAAACATCTGATTTCTGACCACCCACAACTGTTTACGCTTAGTAAATAGTAATACTATTACTGGACAGGTCGATTGAAAAATCTATCTAACAAATCGTTGCTCTGATTGGATCCTGCATTGAAAATGGGACGGGCTTTTGCCGGAAATGTCGTTTCCGTGTCTGGATGTAATCATATGCGAGATGGTGCTGTGGACCGAATGGATATTATGAAATAAAATAAATAAAAAATCTAATGTTTCGATGGACCCAATCGCAAATTGAGCATCATTCGCTGTAAAAATCGATTTCGCGGATTTATCTTTCTTGTTTGATATAATTTATCAGTGATTACACCCCCCCAACAAACGCATTTGGCTGTGTGGCTATGACTACGGATTTACTATCTGATTTGGATAGTCGTTTCTTCGCTGATAACCTTCTGACAAACGACGATTGGGGTAAGGTACATAAATGGTAACGTTACTGTAATGTATGTTTACCACCTGGGCAGCATGGATACGTTAGCTAGCTACGTATCTAAAATGATCTGCTACTGTGGCTAGCTAACGCGACTTTCAGCTGATCACGAACGCGTGAAATTGATTATGCATATTCCCTTTACTCACCCTACCCTTAACAGGTTGACAAAGGGAACAAATTGCGAAAAAATCCAAATATGAAAGTTGGTGGTAGAATGATACGCAGTTGGGAGGTGGTTTGGATTCTTTCGTGGCTGTGTCAACTACTAGCTAACGTTATACTTGTACACTGGACAGCCAGCCGGACATGTGAAGGCACAGATGAGATGGGGCTTTAGCTAGTTTAGTATTAGTGCGAGAAAAGCTTGCGCTCTTGCGCTCTGCATAAGATACAGTCTAGCTGAAAATACCATCAGGTCCAAATACCTGAATTACAACTGTATGCAATATGTGAAACAACCATAGGGCTTAGCCTACCCAAAGAATGAAAACATAGATAGCTTTATGGGACGTCTGGTGGTCTGGAATATCTGAGCATCTGTCTTTTTCTTAAATCAGTAGCATTTGCATCTTTCTTGTTTTCATTGTAGGGCACTGTATTTTAGATAACTTCCCCTTTTACTGACTCCCAGGTCATTGCTTTTGTATGCTCAAGTTTGCAGACTTAAGTCTTTGGTTGTCTCATTCAATCAGTCAACTGTGAGCACTTTAACTTCCTGTGATTGCTGAACCTGATTGAACTTTTACATTTACTCTTTATGATAGACAGAATTTAAACAGGCCTGTAGTATGAATCAAAACCAGTTCTGGAAAACGTTTTATAGTTGTAAAGGATAGCCTACTTAATATTCTTTCAGCGTTCTTTCAAGACAAAAAACACCCCACGATAATGTAGGCTTGAACTACAATTTAATTTCATAAATTGGGTCTCTAGTTAATGGGGTTTACTATTATCATGAGTAGCTAAGACTTTTGCTATCCCTTTGCTAATTGAAATTCAACAGTAATGGGGAACAATTCTCAGCACAGAGTAGGTGGGTATCTGATCCCTCTGCTATTAAAGCTGGGTCACCTCAGGGCTGAAATCCTCATTTATTTTAAGCCAGCTTCCCCTCCACTGCTTAGATTTCCCCCTCTTTCCCCCGCCAGAAGACCCAAACTGGACTCCCGTGACTGAAACCTGTTTTTCCTTTAAAATGGGTGTATAAAAGCATCAAACCTGGAGCTTATTTTAGGTGTTGTGTTTATGATCACAACCACCATTTACTAGTAGATCCCTCTTCTTGTTTTAGCTCAAAGGTCAGAGTCATGTGTTTCAAGCCCATGTCAAACCAAATAAGGCACTGGGATCCGTGGCGGACGAGAGGTCGCTGTGGGACAGTGTGAAGGCTTTACGAACGCTATAGCAACTGACACTCAAGCAACTAGACTTGAGCGTGTCGGTAAATGATTGTGTTCCTACAGTACTAACTAATTGGTCTGTCGGTCTGTCCCAGATGCCTGTCTGTACCAGTGCGAGAGCATGGAGGAGGGAGAGGACGGGGAGTACACGAGACGACCGAAATATGAAACATCGGTAAGGATAAAGAGAGTTTCTGCTCATAGACCCTGGCTCTATTTTCTGGCCACTGTACTGTACATGTTGTATCACCACATTGAAGTTAATCCAAACCTATGACCGACGCTAATCGCTCTTTCAATGATTTAGAACTCATTCCCTGTGTACTCAACATGGGGCCGATTCCAATCTACATCCCTTACATCAACCATTGGAAATGTCTTGTTTGTTAGTAATATGAGGTAACCACCACTGTTACCTCCATATCTGCTTTAACAATATGGTCCACATATGAGATCCAGCAACACAGGTAATTCAGAGGTTCAAATCTCCCATGGACTTGATTTGTGATTAAGTCTGTTACACAAGTGTATCTCAAATTAAGATTTGGACCACATAAGACTAGGCCTATCTGATGCAAACATCTCAGTCCATTCAGGGTTGCCAGGCCGTCATTGTAAATAAGAATTTGTTCGTAATTGACCTGCCTGGTAAAATAAAGTTTAAATAAAATAGTGTGCAATAGTGCGACAATCTGCTCATTCTTGCTCTATGAGAGCAGTATCAGTATATATCAGCCAGGCAGCGCTAAACACTAACTAGCAGTGGTGATAGGTCAGTGTGTGATGCCAATGTTAAATAAGGTAACTTGAGTGAGCCTGAGATGGGCCGGTCCATAATGGGGCTGATTGCCTGTTGGGGAAACCGATTGCGTGCCCTCTGTCGACCTACTGACTAATCCAGACAATGACCTAATTCTGTGCTTCGCTTCCTCGCAGTTTGACAACGATCTCGTGCTGACTCTTGATCCCGACAATCCCACGTCGCCATGGAGACAGCTGGATGACAACCTTCTCACAGGTGCAGAGATGAATAAAAATAGGTTTTCCTTTTCAAAGTATTAGTTGTGGTAGTAGACATGTTATTACTGTTATAGAAGGCCCACAAAGCAAAATAATAAGATGAATGATATGGGCCTGAGGATTTCTCCATGTTATTTTAAAGATCAAACATGTACTAGGCTAAAGCAGGAGTTATGTACAGTAGACTTTGGAGCCGTTTGACCTCAAACTATAAGTGGAAATGTAATTATGTGAACATCAATACTTCCCTAATGCACTACCACTTCAATTTATCAATAAGGTGTCATTGTAGCTCAGTGTCAGTTGTAGTGTACTTGCATAACCTTGCTCCCTCCCTCCCTGCTGTCTCTCTGCCTTCCTCTCACTCTTAAGGGGACAGTCCCGTATTGAAAGATAAAATGACGATAACGCAGCCTTTGCCAGTGGACATGTGTAAGTTCCTCTTTGGCTATTGCTTACGTGTGTGTTTTTTAAATCCTGGAATGTGAAATATTCACTGTGTCTTTTTGAATCATTTGTGTGTGCTGTTCCAGTGTTCCGGGTGAAGGCGGAGCCTCCCTCCCCTGCCTCCTCGCTGGCCTCAGACTGCTCCCTGACGTCACTCCCAGACTCACAGGTCAGTCCAAACAGAGATCAACTTCCACATCACACTACTAAAGGCACCTTATGCAACATTGATACATGACTGTGTCTCAGAGTCTCTGAACTAGTTAGCCTAGTTAGAATATGTCAAAGCTAACCAATGTGCAACAAAGGTGTGAATCCTTAAAAAAAAAAATCTAATGTCTTCCACATCTCTCTCTTTCTACCATTCAGATCACAGTGAAAGGGGAGAACCCGCCCACACCTCCTTATATGTTTGGAGATGTGCTGTCGCCACCACTTGGCACATATGAAGTCACGGTGGCCTCCGCGCCACAGGCCCAACCACAGTCACATTTGCTCCCACAGCCACAGCAACACCAGACAGCAGCCAACAATGGCATCAACGCACTTGCCACAGGTGTGTGTTGCTACAGTGATGTCAGCTATACTGTAGGTGTACGTGCTGCACAGGAAAGACTTCATCCACAAGAGAGCAGACTTCATATTTCATGTACTTTTGATGCAAATGTACTTAGACATTTATAGTGCGTGGGAGGGGTTTTAACTCTCACGCGTTCATGCTCTCTGTCACATTGTTTTCTCTATTGCTCATACACACCCTCCCTCCAGTCCACCCCACTGCGGCCACCATCAAAGCCAGTACCATCCTGAGCAGTAAGCCTCCCATCCAGCCCAGGCCTGTGTGTTTATCGGCTCTCCCCGTCCCCCAGTCTCCCAGTCCAGCCAAGGCCCTCGTACTGCACAGCCTGCCTAGCATGGCCCAGAGCAGGCCAGGTGAGTCCTGGGACCAGACTGACCATTTTTCACACATTACCTTTTTCCAGGCTTACCGTTTGGTGAATACACAAGGTTAATTAAAGGGGATCCTTGAATATATATTTTTTATTTAGAGTTACTCTGTCTGTCCTTGTGTGTGTGTACATGCTCAAATCGACACAATGTATATTCCTGCAACGGTTGTTGATTAGAAATCTATTTATAGGGGCCTCTCGAGTGCGCAGCGGTCTGAGAGGTGTCACTAAAGACCCGGGTTCGATCCTGGGCTGTATCACAACCAGCCGTGATCGGGAGTCCCATAGGGCAGCGCACAATTGGCCCAGCGCTGTCCGGGTTAGGGGAATGTTTGGCCGGGGGTTGTTTATTTGACTCATCGTGCTCTAGCGACTCCTTGTGGCGGGCTGGGCGCCTGCAGGGTGACCTCTGTTGTTAGGTGAACGGTGTTTGCTTCCAGGTTAAGCGGGTTGGTGTTAAGAAGCGCAGTTTGGCGGGTCATGTTTCGGAGGACGCATGACTCGACCTTCGGCTCCCGAGTCCGTTGGGGAGGAAAAGGGGGTAAAAAGAAGAGAGAAACTATTTATATATCAGTTTTTTTCCCATTTTTTTTTACTACCCGGATTCTGGATTTTAGTGTGTCTGTCTGGTAAGATAATTTATTATGTAATGGCATGGTTATGTAATAGCTAAGTGATGTCCCATTCCTTTCCTCCCTTAGTGGTGCTTTCCCAGTCTGTCTGTCTGGGGTCCACTCCAGCCATCGTCAAAATGGAGCCTGTCTCTCCCACCATGCCTCACGGCCATAGCCCCACAGCCCCATTCCCCAGCAAACCCGTAGTCCCAGCGTCCTCTCTGCCGGGGAGCAATGGCATTGATGTGAGTGTCTGTCAGTCACATGTCAGTCAGTCAGTGAGTAGGATTGAGTCTCTTTCACTCTCTTCTTCAGCTGTTGTATTACCTCAGTCTTCACTGTCGAATCATACGCTGTGCAATCAGCTGCTGTTAACAACTTCTGCCATAATTCACTTTCATGTGTTCTCCCCTCCGGCCGTGTCACAGATGAAGGTGATGAAGAGGCAGCAGAGGATGATCAAGAACCGGGAGTCGGCGTGCCAGTCACGCAAGAAGAAGAAGGAGTACCTGCAGAACCTGGAGGGCCAGCTGAGGGAGGCGCAGCAGGAGAACGAGTGCCTCCGCAGGGAGAACCAGGCCCTGAGGGAGAGGCTTGTCGGGAAAGAGGTACGGGGTGGGAGGGTGGAGTGGGAGGGAAGATATGCAGGGCTCTACAGTGCGAGCATTACATTTCCAAAGTGAAGGCGGTGTGTATAGAAGTTGGTCTAAATTACTCTAAAGTCTACAAACTGAGACTTTGTCTTTGTGTTTCTTGGCTATGTACATTTTGTTCACAAGCTAGGTTGTTTTTCAACATTAGTTTGAGTCTGCTGCTTCAACTGATAGCGAAGAGATGCCCTGGTCAGATCCCAAATCTCACACACAGACTTACGTGACACGACTCAAGTGGCCCCATAGGCGCACCTGAAAATGGTCTCTTCTGATATTTTGATTAAAATGAAATGAAATGGAGCAATACACCACATTACTTTTTACTAATGCATTGTTTTAGAAACATTACAAATCATGGTCATCTATTCAGTTTTTATTTGACAATTTTTTGCTGTAATTATGGAGGGAAAATATTTAGCCCTGTAAAAAAAATCGGAGTGGTTTTTTTTCTTCCCATCTACCTGCCACAGTGGCTGATGGACCAAAAAGTTCATTTTAGGCCTTTAACCAAATATATTGTATTTCCAGCTGTTTGAAGCTGGTGTACAATCATGGCCAAAAGTTTTGAGAATGACACAAATATTAATTTCCACAAAGTTTTCTGCTTCAGTGTCTTTAGATATTTTTGTCAGATGTTACAATGGAATACGGAATCATAATTATACGCATTTCATAAGTGTCAACGGCTTTTATTGACAATTACATGAAGTTGATGCAAAGAGTCAATATTTGCAGTGTTGACCCTTCTTTTTCAAGACCTCTGCAATCCACCCTGGCATGCTGTCAATTCACTTCTGGGCCACATCCTGACTGTTGGCAGCCCATTCTTGCATAATCAATGCTTGGAATTTGTCAGAATTTGTGGGTTTTTGTTTGTCTACCCGCCTCTTGAGGATTGACCACAAGTTCTCAATGGGATTAAGGTCTGGGGAGTTTCCTGGCCATGGACCCAAAATATCAATGTCAATATCACTTAGTTATCACTTTTGCCTTGTGTCAAGGTGCTCCATCATGCTGGAAAAGGTATTGTTCATCACCAAACTGTTCCTGGATGGTTGGGAGAAGTTACTCTCGGAGGATGTGTTGGTACCATTCTTTATTCATGGCTGTGTTCTTAGGCAAAATTGTGAGTGAGCCCACTCCCTTGGCTGAGAAGCGACCCCACACATGAATGATCTCAGGATGCTTTACTGTTGGTATGACAAAGGACTGATGGTAGCGCTCATCTTGTCTTCTCCGGACAAGCTTTTTTCCGGATGCCCCAATCAATCGGAAAGGGGCTTCATCAGAGAAAATGACTTTACCCCAGTCCTCAGCAGTCCAATCCCTGTACCTTTTGCAGAATATCAGTCTGTCCCTGATGTTTTTCCTGGAGAGAAGTGGCTTCTTTGCTGCCCTTCTTGACACTAGGCCATCCTCCAAAAGTCTTCACCTCACTGTGTGTGCAGATGCACTCACACCTGCCTGCTGCCATTCCTGAGAAAGCTCTGTACTGGTGGTGCCCCAATCCCGCAGCTGAATCAACTTTAAGAGACTTTCTTGGGCTCCCTGAAGCCTTCTTCACAACAATCGAACCGCTCTCCTTGAAGTTCTTGATGATCCGATAAATGGTTGATTTAGGTGCAATCTTACTGGCAGCCCTATCCTTGCCTGTGAAGCTCTTTTTGTGCAAAGCAATGATGACGGTACATGTTGCCTTGCAGGTATACATGGTTGACAGAGGAAGAACAATGATTCCAAGCACCACCCTCCTTTTGAAGCTTCCAGTCTGTTATTCGAACTCAATCAGCATGACAGAGTGATCTCCAGCCCTGTCCTCATCAACACTCACACCTATGTGAGAGAATCACTGACATGATGTCAGCTGGTCCTTTTGTGGCAGGACTGAAATGCAGTGGAAACATTTTTGGGGGATTCCGTTCATTTGCATGGCAAAGAGGGACTTTGCAATTAATTGTAATTCATCTGATCACTCTTCATAACATTCTGGAGTATATGCAAATTCCCATCATACAAACTGAGGCAGAACACTTTGGGAAAATTAATAATTCTTAGACTTGCTTTCTATATGAATGACAGATCTAGAACTCACATTTCTATGTGAATTTGGTCGGGGTCGACCAAAAAGTGACATAATCGCGGCTTTAAGCAAATGTGTTCGGCGATTACATTACTGGGCCAGAGATGGATTTCCCTAATGGACTGGATGGACTGCATTGCTTTCAATTCATCTTTCTAAATGAAAGTTTTAAGAATGTGGTTAAGATTTGTCTGTTTAAGCAATGACTAGATACATTCAAAGATGTGATTGAGGATACGTATTTGTACAGTGTACACTGTGCTTTAACTCTCCTCTCTCTATGTTCCAGGGCAGTGAGTCTGGTAACAATAAGAGGGCCGTCTGCGTCATGGCAGTGCTACTGTTCATGACATTCAGTTTCGGCCCTGTCAGGTAAAAGTCACTGTTCATAGTCACTGCCATTCAATTAAGTGTTAACAATTGGCAAATTGGCCAAAACAAATCCTTTGTTTTAACGAGTCATGTGCGTAACTCCATGATTTAATGTTTGATTTTGACAAAATGTTTTCCTCCAGTATCACAGACAGGAAGCTGGAGACAGGACTACAGGAAGAGGTGGTGCCTCACGCAGGAAGACGTCTCCTGGAGTTTGAGACAGCTCAGGAACACAGCAGAGTGGAGGAAAGGATGGATCCTGAGGAGGAGGAGGAGGAGGAGGGAGGAGAGGATGGGTGGAAGGGAGAAGAAGTGGAGAGGGAATCCACCGATTCATACCAGTTTAGGTGGGTAATAAAGTTCAATTCATAGTTCATTCTGCATATCCATGATGGTGAGCCTGTTCATTATGACCTTTTCACAGCCATCTGCGACTGCTGCCCATGTGGGTCGTACAGCCAATCATGCATCTACCAAAGGTTTTAATTGATGAGGCTTTGCAAACATGGCCAAGTAGTACGCCCTTAGAGAACAAGACAGTGTTTGAGCTGAGCAGAATATTTTCATGCAGTCTAATAATCTAAAATGCAGTCATTCTGGTCTGATCTTGGAAGTAAGTAACAGACTGTCGTAAAATGAACGATGTCCACATACTACTTGCCTGTTAAGTGTTTACTTCATGTTTACGGCCCTTTAAGGACTTGTGCCCTTGAACGCACTAGTTTTCCATAGAATAGTAGTGATATGCTGATTTAGGCTTTCAGAAGGATGTTGAATCTGTTCGAAGTTGCTGTTTCAATCTGCATTACGTGTTTGGCTGTTTTCAGGAACCTGAGTGACGTGTTCAGTGACGTGAAGGATTTGGTCCTGCAGGACATCGACCGCTATTTCACCTCCAATGACTGCAGGCAGTTCAACCGTTCCGAGTCCCTCAGGTAAGCGGTGCTGCTATGGTCGCAACTCAGGAGTCTCTCTTTTTCTCTCTCTTTCTCTCCCACCCACCACATTTATGCAAATATGATATTGCTACTCTATTTACAGTGCACCTGTGTTCTTGTATATCTGTGTTGAAAGGGGGGGCGGGGTATAATATCCTCATAGATCCCACTGTATGTGTTAATAGTACATTATCTGTGCACTCATCTTGACTGTAGCTGACTGTTTCACGTCCTCTTTCAGGCTGGCGGATGAGCTGAGAGGATGGGTTCACAGGCACCAGATCGACAGGAAGAAGTCTGGAGGGAAGCCAAAGATGGTGAAAAAAGCTAAAATAGCGCAGGTGTGGTTTCATTTACTTTCTTAGTATTTCTGTATCAGATCATATTTTCTTATTTTTTCACATTCACATGCGCAGATGAGTACTCATGATACCCTCTGGTGTGTTGAACGACCTAGCTGTTTGAGTTGATGTTCATTGGTATCGTTTGGGTGCACACATTCATCATCGTTGTTTCCCTTCCCTTTTCTACAGAAAGCACTGCTAAGGAAGACAAACTTCTCCAGATATCTTCCCATACAGACTCATCGTTCCATCGAGAGGTAACCGTCGTAGACCACATTTCCCAGTAGTCAACAATGGGTGTTCATGCTTCGATTTCTAAGTGATTCGTTGACTTTTGCATGTTCACTTCTACCATACTAAACCAAGTGTGGCATTTGCATCAACTGAGGAAAAACACTGCTGGAATGAGTCCGACCATTTAAATGATTATTTTTAAATGAATGCTATTTGTCTTGGCTTAACTTCCCTTTTGTCTCTCACAGTCAGATACAAGTGTTCCCTGCCGGTCCCGAGATCAGCTACAGTGACTTCATGGACGCCATCGACCGGCGTGAGGACACCTTCTACGTGGTCTCCTTCAGACGGGTAAGACGGAACAGCGACGCCAAACCTCTAGGGAAGTGAAACCGAGTGTGAATAAAAACGGACGGTGGGTGTCATTTGAAAAATGCAAAACAAACATGTCCTGACATTTCTGAACATACTTTCTGTTTGTAGGATCACCTGCTGTTGCCTGCCATCAGCCACAACAAGACCACACGGCCCAAAATGTCCCTGGTGATGCCGGCTATGTCTGTCAACGGTGACTTTGTTTTTCTTGATATCTAGTTGGAACTATCAGCGGTTTAGAATTATGCATAATTATAGCCCCAATGCACTGCCCCAAACACTTTTTTTTGTTATTTAGTTAGACAAATAAAGGCTATCTATTGTACACTCTCCTCTCCCCATATCCCTGTCAGTGTCTCTCTTTTTTTACATTGCACTCTTTCTTTCTCTCGCCCTCCCACAGAGAGTTTATATAACAAATCCCATGAGATGATGATGCAGGTGGATTGTGAGGTCATGGACACCCGGATCATCCCCATCAAAGCCTCCGATGTTCCCCCGTCCCTCCGCGACCGCCCTTCGGCTCCCCCCGCCCACCATCACCACAGCAACCACACCTCCCTCCGAGGCCGCCACCATCCCCACACCGGTGGAGCGGAGTCTCCACGGCAACCCTTACCCGTCAGAAGACGGGAGGCTGAGTATTACATCAGCCAGGTGGGCCAGGTTTGAGGTTATTGAAGGTGAACAATCGAGAGGGGGATTGGAGGAGAAAGGAGAGGTAGCGGAAAACGGGACCGAGAGGGTAATGGGAGATCGAATAGGTGAAATTAGATGGGGATGCGGACTTAATAAGGGAGAGTTGAAAGGTTATAGGAGGCAAATCTGTTAATGGAATTACGGAGGGCATCTGTACTAATTGAAACGTCATTGTTAAACATCCCTTGCGGTGCCCCGATGTTGAAACGTTGTCTCAGCAACTCAAAGCAAATGTGTTTATTATACTGAAGACTCAATATACTAATAGACCAATGAGTAATAGCCACTTTGCAAACCTGCTCTGTTTTTATATTGAAGAAGTCAAATCAAATTGAAGGGGGAAAAAATCTGAAAACAAAGCGAACCTAAAAGGCTATGCCATCACCCACGTTATTTAACCTCATCCCACTTGACACCCTCTTTTATATATATATTTTTTACATTCTAGGATTCAAGTTTACCAATGGCTCCTAACTAAATCATTTCTTAATATATATACATTTTTTTAAACCTGCCCAAAACATAGACCTGGCAGTTCACTGCACTAAGACAGAGCGCAGAACTAATCACTGAAATATATATGCAGCTAGTGGTAGAATGGACTGCTCATGGTTTCATTTGAGTTTTTGTTGTTGTTGTTGTAGAGGTTGTCTGTATATTTTGTTTTTATCGCTTTCCATTGAAATTCCATTCAGAGGGCTCCTGCAGAAAATGCAGGTCAGATGCTAGTTGTCAGCTTAGATTTGGTTTTTGTTTGTTTATTTTATGTCATGTGTTTTGGATTTGTATGAGGGTTATTTAACTTGAGTTTATTGGTTGTAAATATAAACGGTAGCTGTTGAGTTACTTTTTAAAAATTCATACCTATATTCTGTCCTCTAAACCTCTGCATGTTATGGGCACAAACCTGCTGTTCCTATTTTCCAGAAGTGAGCACAGTAATAATAAGTACATGGATGGACTAAATATATTTGCATTGAATGTAGACCACCACCTTGATCATACCGTGTGTTTCTATATACAGGTGATTTTCTCACTTGCACAAATCTTGCAGCTGATCCATTTGTGTCTCCGTGTAATTATGGAGAACAGCAACAGCTGTGATAGTGCAGAGAAAAAGCCTAGGATGTATTAACATCTGAATAAATTCTCAATGTCATCAGCAATTACTGACACTTTATCCAGAATCATCCAGTTACTCTGAAATTATAAAATGTATTGTTTCTCATACACAGTATATGTGAAGTAATTCCAGTGAACTGTAAGCATCATTTTCAGTTGTCCCCCCCCCCCCCCCCCACACACACACACACACAAATGCAGTCTTAGTCTTTTGACCAAAAGTGATTTCTGAATTTACAATAAGATGTGAAGGCATTTTCTTTAGTTGCAAACTCTCTGTGAACTCTCGCCATGTTTTGTCTGTCTTTCTCTGCCTGAAGCACTGCACACACTTCTTTGGCAAGTGTGTATTTTTGAGATAATAATGCCGTTCTCATGGGAATACCACCCATGTTTGAACTTTTTTTAAATATGAAAAGTAGAATTCTTATTATTAAAAAAATTACAAAAATGGATATGAAACTGTACAAGTTGTGTTAGGGGTGTTGAGGGGTCTCTTTGTAGTCTTATTTCTATTTCAGACCTTGCTTTAGCCAATGAAATACAGGAACACAATGCTACTACTAGTCATGTATGTGAGGTGTCGGACCAAAGACATTTCCTTTTTCATTTACATGTCAATTCACTGTCCCACACACACGCACATTACATGTACACACACACATTACATGTACACACACATTACATGTACACACACACATTACATGTACACACACATTACATGTACACACACAGCAAAACTTTAAGCATGAAAATCTATGGTTATAACGGAAGCAATGTTACAGAAGGGTATTCGGGCCAAGTGAAGAGTAAAGAATAATAAACAGCAACGGGTGGTGGTACTTGGATTATCATTTTCTGCATGATGTGTAGAGAAGTACTATGTATGTAACCACGTTTCCTCCTTCTGAAAATAATCTGTGGCGCAACCTTTTTGAGGTCCTAATACTTCTTCTTGTTATATGTGCTAAAAGAGAGGATATCCTTGTTACTGAAGCCAATTCTAAAGTATAGTTTCACCGGGTCATCTAACTGCAGGCTTTTCATTGGTGGCGCGCACAGCAACAGGGAGTCGGGGAGACATGCTGTTAACTAAATCTCCTACTTTAATCTTGAAATTTAACTCCACATTTAGACTTTATTCTCAAAATATCGGCACTTTATTCTTTACTATCGTGCAAAAAAAATTATAATCCAAGTACCACCACCCGTCGCCATTATTATAATTGTTTTCTTCACATGGCCGTAATACTCTTCCGTACAATGTACATATATTATATATATATAATATGTTCAACGCCGCCTGTCTTTTCTTATTTAAATGAATTTTCATAAATAAAACTTTTTAAAATGTCCTCTTTCCCTGAATGAGAAGTTTGAGCTGCTGCCTTTTTGAATTTGATAAATAAAGTGATTTTTTTTTAAGTACACTGTTGCCTTTCTCTTGAACATACCCAAAAAGCAGGATCAACATGAACACAACTCTAAAAAAATATATACATATATTGTTCATAGGGCTCTGACGCTATCCACCAACGTTTTCCTTCTAATTCTTCTTACGCCTCCAGTCTGTCACCATTTTTCTGTAACCTCGATTCGATCTCTTAAACCGAAAGCCAGAGTAGTTGTCTCGTTCCAGCAGCTTTAATTGTCAGCTGATACAAATACCATCCTTGGCTTGGTCTTGTGCAAATAAGCAGAGAATACCTTCTCTACTGAATGCTGTCGCTTTATCTCGCGACTGCGTTTTCATCTCGCTCGTGCATGTAGCCTTACGAATACACTGCAAATGATTAAACAAGTCAAATTTGTCTTTGCAGCAGGAGGAGCAGTTTTGCATCAGAGGGAAATGCATGTAAAAGGACAACCTAAAAGTAAAGGAAAACTGTTCTGGTGACCATGTAAACAAAGCTTCATATAGACTGGCAGCTATGTTTTTCAGGGCAAGAACAAGAACCCATCATTATTCATGGACAAGCTGAGGTAGTTGAATGTTCAGCCCAGACTGGTGACGTGAGATGGTGAAGTACATTTGAGTTCTCAGAGGACAGGGCACTGCTTTGACAGAGAACCAAGGGCCTAATTGCTGAAGTAATGCCTAGCTGTAAAGCAGAAGGCAGATGACTGAGAGCGAGATTCCAGGTGGGGCTTCCTGCACCCCGTGACAAAGTCGATGCTCAGGAATGACCTATTCCTGAGGTATTCAGAAAAACGAGTCAAGAACAGTCCAAAAATTTAAAAAAAAGTGTGCCTGATTGATGACTTTTACATTCCCTAAAGTAACTAATCAAATGGGTTCTTTTTCAGTGTCTTTTCTTGCTCATCGGGCTTTATGGATAACAAAGAGCGCAAAGGTAAAGGTTAATACTACTGAGAGACTCAAAATGTTTGTCCTCATCAGGCATCTTTCTCAGCTAGGGGGCACTTGAGATCTGTGCATTGTGCCTTCTGGGTGAATCAGACCCCAGTCTTTGATGGTGGGGTTGTATGACCAAAAAGTACATCTCCATGTTAGACCCTTACAGGACCTCAGAATAGTCCATAACATTGGGAGACATTTCGGTCTGGTCACTTGAACGGACTGCAGGGAATTACTACTTTCGTTTTTGAAAGCATTTTATTCTATTTTGGAGGTAATAAAATAGACTTTTGGCTCAGAAAACATGGGAAAAGAGGGACGACTACAACCAATTTTGATAAAGTCATAAGTTCAAAGGAGAGTGTTTTGGCTTTGAAAAAGTATGGATGGGGGGGTGACACACCCTAACCCTTAGGGGCGATGACAATTCTGCCTCCAGAACATTCCAATGATTCTCTTTAGATCGCACTATAGTATAGCTTCTTGGAGTGGAGTAATTTACACTGATTTACAGGATGATTTTGTACAGTCTGTACAAGAAACATTAGCTTATACCTAAAAATGTTATTTCAGTAGGTTGCATGTCTTGGATTTTAAATTCAGTAGGAAATATTCTCACACACACACACACACACACAGCTGATTTATGGTGTATTAGAAGCCTGTCTGGCCCTCAGGTAGGGGTTCACAGTCAGGTTCTACATTTACCCCCAGGGTTACAGACATGAAAGACAGTCCCAGTAAGCAAAATTACGTTAAGAAGATGTCTAAAATACGAGATATTTTAGGTTCTAAAATGTAAGATGAAAATACGTATTTTCCGGATGTTGAAGTCAGGTATATTTTCAGTTCTGAATGAAAGTTAGACATCTAATAAAATAACTAAAACTACAATTATATTCTCAGTAACACTTACAGATTTGTAGTTAATTTTTATCACTGTGATATGTTGTCTACCTTAGTTGAATGCACCTGACTAAGTCGCTCTGGACAAGGGCGTCTGCTTAATGACCTAAATGTAAAAACAAATACATGCAAAGCATGCTGGGTATTATTCTAATGAGTGCAGCCCCCAAACAAGTACACCTTTGGTCGATGAGGTCTAGACCAAATCTTAACAAATAATAGACATATAGGCTCATAAGTTTGAACAGCACAGCAGAGTACAGTACAGCTTAATTCAGTAGAGTACAGTACAGTAGTTTACTTCAGTAGAGTACAGAACAGTTTAGTTCAATAGAGTACATTAGAGTAAAGGAGGGTACAATCCAGTAAATTATACTGTACTATACTCAACTGTGCTTTATAGATCTCTACTTTATGTTTCTTTAGTTTACTCTGTGCTCTACTGTACCACCAGTGGTCCGCCCAATAGGGTGTTTGGGGCGGCGCCCCACTTGTGATTTGCCCCAATATTATTTATTTTAATTTAAAAAAATATATATATATTATATAATTCATGGATTGTTTTTAAATGCTCATAAACGTGTAGTAAATGTGTACATTTTACTACTTAAAAACTATATTATTCAAAACAAGCTGTTCAGTTACTTACTACTCTGTGACTGCCAGGCAGCTCCGTCTCCGTGGGTGCATAGGCCATGTTTTCCAGCTATTTGCTGAGGGGGGAACTGCCCCAATGAAATCACAGGATTTTATAGCATAAATTATAACCGCACAAAGTAAATGCACTCAAATGTGCATTCAATCAACCTATTCTCCTCTTCCCATTTTTTATTACATTACAATTTACAGGAGCAATTAGGATTAAGCGCTTTGCTCGAAGGCACATTGGCAGATTTTTCACCTTGTCGGCCCGGGGATTCAAACCAGCAAACCTTTCGGTTACTTGCCCAACCCTCTTAACCCAGTTTCAACTGACCTGAGCCCTAGGACCATGCCCCAGGTCTACCTGACATGATGACTCCTTGCTGTCCCCAGTCCACCTGACCGTGCTGCTGCTCCAGTTTCAACTGTTCTGCCTTATTATTATTCGACCATGCGGGTCATTTATGAACATTTGAACATCTTGGCCATGTTCTGTTATAATCTCCACCCGGCACAGCCAGAAGAGGACTGGCCACCCCACATAGCCTGGTTCCTCTCTAGGTTTCTTCCTAGGTTTTGGCCTTTCTAGGGAGTTTTTCCTAGCCACCGTGCTTCTACACCTGCATTGCTTGCTGTTTGGGGTTTTAGGCTGGGTTTCTGTACAGCACTTTGAGATATCAGCTGATGTACGAAGGGCTATATAAATACATTTGATTTGATTTAACCGCTAGTTTTTCTGCTGCCCAATGAGTCTATCACGCCAGAAGGCTCACTTCTGCACGTGAGACTAGATCTGCTCAGTACAGATGCTGCTAAAGCAAAAATAATCATACCAATCATGGGAGCCTGGGACCTAATAAACCAGACACCTACATCCAACAAGAACTGAAGGACAGAGAGATACACTATTTAGAACCTTCTCATGGCAGATCTGGTAGAACAAAAAAAACATGGCCAATTGTTTCCCCCCATGTTGTTAATCAGGTTCTACTGTAGGTGACAGGGCGACATGGATCCCAAAGCATAATCAAGTTAATTAGCCAGCTACAGTCATTTTGATAAACATTGAGAAATAGTTCGCTAGATTTTTTGGGGGGTCAAATTAAACAGTTATCTACCCTTGATGAGCAGCTAGCTGGCCATATTTATTTATAAATCAATTTATAAATTGGGAGGTGCCGGAATAAAAAGTGAGAATGAGAGGGGTGTGAACTGGGGGGCTCTGAGGTACCGGAACGCATGAAAGCGTGTCGACATTAAGGGCAGGCCTTACGGGGCCTGGCCTGCTCTACTGTACCTCCTTGCCCGTACTAATAAAATATTGATCATTTATTTGACCGAGATGCGCACCGACAAAAAGATGCATCAATCTCAGATAAAGCATCCGATCATGCAAAACAGCGCCCCTCTGTCTCAGTATGTGTATACCATGTATCTGATGCTGTCTGGACAAAAAGAGTATGGCATGTCATACTATTTCTGGCCAGACAGGATCAGATACATATGCTACAAACAGTGGATTCAGAAAGTATTTAGACCCCTTGACTTTTTCCACATTTTGCTACGTTACAGCCTTATTCTAAAATATATATTTTTTTAAAGTGAAAACAGGTTTTTAGACATTTTTGCAAATGTATTAAAAATAAAAAACAGAAATACCTTATTTACATAAGAATTCAGACCCTTTGCTATGAGACTTGAAACTTAGCTTCCAACTTCCATTTATCAACCTTGAGATGTTATTACAACTTGATTGGAGTCCACCTGTGGTAAATTCAATTGATTGGGCATGATTTGGAAAGGCACACACCTGTCTATATAAGGTCCCACAGTTGACAGTGCATGCCAGAGCAAAAACCAAGCCACGAGGTCGAAGGAATTGTCCGTAAAGCTCCGAGACAGGATTGTGTCGAGGCACAGATCTGGGGAAGTGTACCAAAACATGTCTACAGCATTGAAGGTCCAGAGAACACAGTGGCCTCCATCATTCTTAAATGGAAGAAGTTTGGAATCACTAAGACTCTTCCTAGAGCTGGCTTCCCAGCCAAACTGATCAATCGGGGGAGAATGGCCTTGGTCAGAGGGGTGACCAAGAACCCTCTGTGGAGATGGGAGAACCTTCCAGAAGGACAACCATATCTGCAGCACTCCACCAATCAGGCCTTTATGGTAGAGTGGCTTGACAGAAGCCAGTCCTCAGTAAAAAAGCACATGACAGCCTGTTGGAGTTTGGCAAAAGGCACCTAAAGACTCTCAGACCATGAGAAACAAGATTCTCTGGTCTGTTGAAATCAAGATTTAACTCTTTGGCCTGAATGCCAAGTATCACGTCTGGATGAAACCTGGTACCATTCCTACTGTGAAGCATTGTGGTAGCAGCATCATGGGAGACTGGTCAGGATCAAGGGAAAGATAAACAGAGAAAAGTACACAGAGATCCTTGATGAAAACCTGCTCCAGAGCACTCAGGACCTCAGACTGGGGCCAAGGATTCACCTTCCAACAGGACAACGACCCTAAGCACACAGCCAAGACAACTCTGGAATGGCTTTGGGACAAGTCTCTGAATGTCCTTGAGTGGCCCAGCAGGAGCCTGTACGCTCCCCATCCAACCTGACATCACTTGAGAGGATCTTTGTTTTATTTGTATTATTTAGTATTTTTTTATTTCACCTTTATTTAACCAGGTAGGCTAGTTGAGAACAAGTTCTCATTTACAACTGCGACCTGGCCAAGATAAAGCAAAGCAGTGCGACAAAAACAACAACAACAACGGAGTTACACATGAGATAAACAAATATACAGTCAATAACACAATAGAAAAATCTGTGTACAGTGTGTGCTAATGAAGTAAGGAGATAAGGCAATAAATAGGCCATAGTGGCGAAGTAATTACCATTTAGCAATTAACACTGGAGTGATAGATGTGCAGATGAGGATGTGCAAGTATAAATACTGGTGTGCAAAAGAGCAGAAAAACAAATATGGGGATGAGGCAGGTAGTTGAATGGGCTATTTACAGATGGGGTGTGTACAGCGGTAAGCTGCTCTGACAGCTGATGAATAAAGTTAGTGAGGGAGATATAAGTCTCCAACTTCAGTGATTTTTGCAATTCGTTCCAATCATTGACCAGTGAAATATACCTGCTGGAGCGCGTGCTATGGGTGCGTGCTGCTGTGGTGACCAGTGAGTTGAGATAAGGCGGGGCATTACCCCGCATTTAAGAGCAGTTGGAGGCCATGGAAGGAGTGTTGTATGGCATTGAAGCTCGTTTAGAGGTTTGTTAACACAGTGTCCAAAGAAGGGCCAGATGTATACAGAATGATGGTGTCTGCGTAGAGGTGGATCAAAGAATCACCCTCAGCACGAGCAACATCATTGATATATACAGAGAAAAGAGTCGGCCCGAGAATTGAACCCTGTGGCACCCCCAAAGAGACTAACAGGCCCTTCAATTTGACACACTGAACTCTATCTCAGAAGTAGTTGGTGAACCAGGCGAGGCAGTCATTAGAAAAACCAAGGCTGTTGAGTCTGCCGATAAGAATACTGTGATTGACAGAGTCGAAAGCCTTGGCCAGGTCGATGAAGACGGCTGCACAGTACTGTCTTTTATCGATGGTGGTTGTGATATCGTTTAGGACCATGACCAGCTCGGAAACCGGATTGCATAGTGGAGAAGGTACGGTGGGATTCTAAATGGTCGGTGATCTGTTTGTTAACTTGGCTTTCGAAGACTTTAGAAAGGCAGGGCAGGATGGATATAGGTCTGTAACAGTTTGGGTCTAGAGTGTCTCCCCCTTTGAAGATGGGGATGACCGTGTCCGATTTCCAATCTTTAGGAATCTCAGATGAGGGGGGGGGGCAGTTGCTGCGGGGGTTGCAGAGCTGTTGGCCGGGGTTGGGGTAGCCAGGTGGAAAGCATGGCCAGCCGTAGAGGAATGCTTATTGAAATTCTCGATTATTGTGGATTTATCGGTGGTGACAGTGTTTCCTAACCTCAGTGCAGTGGGCAGCTGGGAGGAGGTGCTCTTATTCTCCATGGACTTTACAGTGTCCAAAGCTTTTTGGAATTAGTGCTGTAGGATACAAATTTCTGTTTGAAAAAGCTAGCCTTTGCTATCCTAACTAATTGTGTATATTGGTTCCTGACTTCCCTGAAATGTTGCATATCACTGGGACTATTTGATGCTAATGCAGTACACCACAGGATCTGCAAAGAAGAATGGGAAAAACTCCCCAAATGCAGGTGTGCCAAGCTTGTAGCATCATACCCAAGAAGACTGGAGGCTGTAATTGCTGCCAAAGGTGCTTCAACAAAGTACTGAGTAAAGGGTCTGAATACTTATGTAAATATGATATTTCAGTCATTTAAAAAAATGTTTTTGCAGAAAAAAAAAAAACGTGTTTTTGCTTTGTCATTGTTGGGTATTGTGTGTAGATTGATGAGGGAAAAAATATAGTTAATACATTCTAGAATATTGCTGTAACGTTACAAAATGTGGAAAAGTCAAGGGGTCTGAATACTTTCCAAATGCTCTGTATACTGAGACAGTGGGGCACTGTTTGGCCCGCACGGATACTTTCTCCTGTGATGGTTTCAGCAGAGAGGAAGAGGCGAAGCGAGAGGGCTCACTCTTGCCAAAATCTGCTCAGAATACGCCCAATGCGTTTTTATGGGCATATTATGTAGACCTAAGCTTGTTGCCGGCCTTCCTGCCTTTGGGACAACGACTCCCATTGTTTGGGCAGAGACATGAGCATCTCATCATTATATACAGATCTCTGGTTTTAGCTTCTTGCGAATTGGAAGGGAAATATCCAAATCTGAACCAATCATAGACGTCTATGTTTGGGCTAAATAAAGGCCGGTCCATCCTAATATTGAGTAGCACCCCCTTTTGCACAGCCTCAGTTTGTTGGGGGTGGACTCTACAAGGTCTTGAAAGTGTACCACAGGGATGCTGACCCATGTTGACTCCAATGCTTCCCACAGTTGTGTTAAGTTGGCTGGATGTCCTTTGGGTGGTGGACCATTCTTGATACACATGGGAAGCTGCTGAGCGTGGATAAAATCTAGCAGCAGCTGTTCTTGACACACTCAAACCATTGCCTGGCTACCATACCCCGTTCAAAGGCAGTTCAATCTTTTGTCTTGCCCAGTCACCCTCTGAATGGCACACATACACAATCCATGTCTCAATTGTCATGACATGAATAAGGGATCATAGCTTTTTCCTGGATTCACCTGGTCATTTTATGTCATGGAAAGAGCAGTTGTTCCTAATGTTTTGCACACTCAGTGTAGACGTCTATGTTTGGGTCAAATCAAGGCCAGTCCAGACCAAAAATGTACGTCCGTGGACGTTGGTATCGAAGCCGGACAGGACCAAAAAAATACGTCCAAAATACGTCAGTGTCGTTCCGTGCGCACTTCTGCCCTCTGGTGCCCATGCTTTACATTGAAACAGGTCAGATGTAAAGCGTTCTGCAGACACGAAAATCTAGTAGTGAGCAATCCATCCCTAACAATGCTTTTGTTCCTCAGAGAACCCAGGGGATCCAAGGCTTTTCTCAATGGAAGATGGTTCTTCCATTGACATTTTAAGCTAATGCGTCAACAAGTCTGCAAAGTCGCACAAAACTGTTATGGACATTTAAGTTAATGACCACTTCAAGAACAAAATCTCTGCAGAGAGAAAGAAGGCAGGGATAGAAAATGTACACCCCATCCCTCAGTACTTTGGCAGGAGTTACACATAACCTGTGTCATGCCAACACAGCCATGAGAGAGACAGAGATGAAGCTCAAGAGTGGACTGTAAATGATCATGATAATATCAGAGATGGAAACTCATTAGTAAGTTTGCTTAACACGAGTTAAAGTCCCCATGATATCATTTCCTTATTTTGTGGTCCTGACAGATGATATCATTTCAAATATATTACTGTCCCGTTTTTTTATAATACAGTAATAAGGGTTATTTTTTTCTACTTGGGTATTTCTTTCCTTTTTATTATTTTTCTTTCTGGCACACAAGGAAAAAGACTCGTTTTTGAAATCAATTGCTGATGACAGACTATTGTGTGTGTACGGGAACGCTTCTCGTTCTCTCCCACTGTTTTACGACAGTGTCCAGTAATTATCTTATTGCTGCTGAAACAATCTCAGAGGGCTCTTCAAACTCTTTTGATCTTCTCATTCACACACACACATGCAAACCTGCAAATAGATTCTCTCTCACACACGCACACACGCACACACACATTTGTGAAGCTTATTGCAAACCATTTGTACAATGACCAAGAATGGGCTAAAGTTACCCATTCAAATACACACCTATTAAATGTCTAGAGCTGCTGCAATGTGGGTGAGGGAAATATAGACCCATAACAATAACAGTGGGTCCCGGGCACAAATAGCTTTCATGTCAAGGTGGTGATAAAGTCCAACCACCCGGAACACCCTCTGCTTGTAAACACGCCAACTGGCTGGCTGAACATGTGAGTATGTTTGTGTGTCCAGGCATGTATAGTGTGCTTGTGTTTATGCAGATGTGTGTGTCCAGGCATGTATTGTGTGCTTGTGTTTATCTAGTTGTGTGTCCAGGCATGTACATCTGTTTACATTGTCTCCATGTGGTGTTGAGGAAGTGTCAGGGCATGGACAATGGTTTATCTTTGTGTGCTGTGTATCTACCTGCATCTCTCTCTCTCTCCACCGTCCTGAGCGAAGACGAGTTTGTAGATGCGTTCCTACGCTTTAGCGTGGGTGTTATGTCATTCTCTATTCACAGCATTCTGCGCTGTCTTTATAAGCGCAGACCGGAAAGACCTACATACGGTATTTAAGCACTGTGCTCGCTTAGCCTGTTTCAACATGTAGCATGTTTAGGTCTGTCTAACCTGCCCCCCGAAAAATCGACACGCTCCAGTCATTTTATTCAATTGAGCTTCATTTCACTTTTATTTGACTGGGTCTGGTTGGCTTGGGCTACAGCAGTGGAAACTCTCCATTTATGTAAAGCTGGCTTCCTGATTTACGACTGGCGGTCCAACTTGGCCTGTGTGCGCTGACAGACAGTGTGCGGGAGGGGCACTGTCAGTGTGTGTATGTACAGTGGGGTTTGAAATGATTGACACCCTTTGATAAAGATGAACAATAATGTCTGTATAAAATAAAAAGTTGAAATACTGAGCTATATGGTATGCTCAAAACAGTGGAGACATTACGTTAGTACAGTTGCTCAGAGAAAGAGACTTTGTTTAGCAAGTCATTTTCTTTCTTCAAAACGAATTTAGGGGTCAAGATTGACACCGCTAAAAGACTAAATAAAGTAGTTAAAAGTTCCATAATTCCAGCACGCAATGACATCAAGCTTGTGAATCTACTTGTTGGGTGTATTTGCAGTTTGTTTTGGTTGTGTTTCAGATTATTTTGTGCCCAATAGAAATGAATGGTAAATCATGTATTGTGTGATTTTTGGAGTTACTTTTATTACAAATAAGAATATAATAGGTTTCTCACCATTACCAATAACAGGGGAGGTTAGCATGTTTGATCTTTGACCCTCTATAACTTTCTCACTCATCGTTATTCACGATTCATTCAGGATAATAATGGTAGACATCCAAGTGTCTTCTGGTCATTGCGTGCTATGAATATATGGGACCAAATACTCAACTTTTGACTACTTTGTTGATAAGAATCTTTAGGGGTGTCGTTAATTTTGACACCTACCTTTTTGAGAAAAAAAAGATGACTTGTTAAACAAAATCTATTTCTCTGAGCAATTGTATGAGTATAAAGTATTTTTTTGCATTCAATATAGCTCAGCATTTGAATGATTTATTTTATACAGTCATTATTGCTCGTCTTCATCAAGGGTGTCAATCATTTCGGACCCCCCTGTGTGTGTGTGTGTGTGTGTGTGTGTGTGTGTGTGTGTGTGTGTGTGTGTGTGTGTGTGTGTGTGTGTGTGTGTGTGTGTGTGTGTGTGTGTGTGTGTGTGTGTGTGTGTGTGTGCGTGTGCAGGGCCCACGTGTGAGGGGACACACAAACCTCTTGAAAGGCAGAGTCTAGATTTACGCCACCTTGTCCGAGCTGGTGAGTGTGATTTATGCTGTGCGTGCATGAGCCAGTAGTATGAGCACTGAAACAGCACATGTGCTCACTGTTTATATGGGCAGGGAATATGTCCTTGCTTTGTTGTTAAGTGTTGAGCACATGCCCTGGGCATATGTCTGCCCTGTGTGAGCCTACACCGCTTTGTGGGAACGAACATATTCCACACAATAACAGATTGAGTGCTAATGAACATGCAGAGCGTAAAGGACAGCCAAGCCTTCTCCTCACTGGATGTATAATTCTCCACTGACCCCTGTTAAATGCGTTTATCATCTCTCACTTGAACATGTGACAGTTATAACCAATTTGAAAGGACAGCAGAGTTTAAGATGGCTGTTAAATGTCTCTACGTGTTCACAGCGGCTGTGGAAACAAGGCTACCGCTTGTATCCTCTGTTGACTTTGACATTTCAGGGCATTTTCTCGAAATAACACCTTGTATCTGAGCCAGCCCGCTACACTGGAATACGGTGGCAACAAGACTGCACAATAAGACCATTGGCACTGTATTCATGTCACCAGCTCCCGGCTAAAAGCCATCAACGGTCTCAGGAACAATGCGGTTAAATGAACGTCCATAAATGTTTATTTAACATGTTTGGTATGTGTTGGGAGATGTTATGGAGAAATACGTGTAGGATCATTGTTTTCATCAGAGTTGGTTACTCAGTCAAGCTCATCTTGCAATGGTTTGGCTGCAATGGGTTTTATGTACACTCTGTGGCCAATATGCTGCCTTCACGGAAGCTACCTCACATCAGCTCTTTGCCCGAGGGCCCGATGCATCAGCCGCCCCAGACGAGCTTTGACCCATAAATCTGTGTATATGTTCTAACTTCAAGCCACAGGTCTGCGCATAATCAAAGCAGTGTGAAGACCACTACCTAACTGCGAGTTAGGAGGGAGCGAGAGAGTGCAATTGTATTCTGACACGTGTGTACATAGATCCATGTTGTGTGCATCTGACGTGGATGTGGTAAATGTGTTTTTGATAGGGCTTGACTCCGTAACGCTTGTACAGTAGGAACTGACTGCAGAAGACTCAAGACTAGTAACGTTACGTACGTACTGCTTGGATCGAAGTAAGGTAGCATTGTGCGAGAGAGTCGAAACGGCTCATAGGAACTGGAGCCTATCTCCTTATTCTGTGGCGTGAGGTAGCTTGATGTGCAAGTACACCCCCTGGACAGGACGCTAGTCTATCGGAGCTTGGATCGAAGACTGCATCTGAATTTATCATTGACATAAAAGGGTTTTGGTTACAGTTGTACATGCATTCAAGTGTCAAAGATGTATGTATATTTGTGTGTGCGTGCGCAAAATAATATGCAATATATAGGTAATGGATTTAGGCATCCTTGTGTGTTTCATGTCTTTTACTTTGTACTTCATTCACCTCGTGTCTTAACTCAAACCTCAGATTTAAAAAAGTAATTTACCGGAGCCAATGGTCCCAAACCCGGGAGTCCCGGGTCTACAGGCAGCCGATAATTTTAAGAGAGAGCCTTCCTCTCGCTGTCTGGGTATTGTCTCTTCGTCTGTCTCTGTCTGTCATTCAATTTTACCATCAAGAAGCTACATCCCACGTCAAAGCAATGAGTTAGATATTATAGCATTATTCTCATCAGTCGAATCAAAACATGTGGCTTGGATTTACTTTGTTCACTTTTTTTTATCTGTTCTGGCCTGTTTGGATCTGTCCTCCTCCGAGAACCATTCATTTCCTTCATTGGGTGTCCATGTCCCGGCCTTTTTGCCTCTTTCTCTATTTCCTGAATGATAGACACACTACGTGCCACCATTTTGGCTCCAAAGTAATAACCGTCAACTGGGGCTGCTTTGAAAGTGAGATGGACATTGTCAGTTCTGTTTCACGGAATGTGTGTGTGCATGTATATACCTGAGTCTGGAGAGCTGGAAATTAGGCAGAGGCTGCTAGGTCCAGGAACCATGCTGGCTCTATTTAAATGGCTCTGCATGGGGACTATGGCAGTAGGCATGTGTCCATCTTGGCTCTAGCGCTTCACGTGTTTTATGTCTTTCCCTGCAGTGGAAAAAGAGCGAGGAGGGGACACAGGGAGGAAGAGAGAGTTACTATAAATGTCCGTTTGGACAATTCAAGCCCAACTTCTAGGGCAATGCCACCTCAGACTATTCAGCCTTCTTATTGGGGGGACTTTTTTTTTTTTACTTGAAGATTTGCAGAAAAATATTAGCAAAATGGTCATGGTGATGGCGAGAGAGTAAACCAGGACAGGGAAATAGAGAAAGAAAAGGATGAGCGCTCTTTTATAGGAACTGTGTGTCAATGCGTTGGTCTTGATTTATGACCTTTAAGTGTTTTGGCAAAGATGGAATATTGCTGTTATAGCCATAAAGTCCCTTTTTGAATTTTTGAGAGAGAGAGTAGTGGGAGGGAGAAAACGGGGAGAGCGGGTGGAGGGCATACGAGCCTGCAAAGAGTCGGCACACTGAACGTGTGCTCGAGTCAAGATGATAAAGAAACTGGAACAAGCCTTTGAATTCATCCAAAATGTTATTCTCCATGAGGGCATTTCATGGAAGCATGGTCCTAAAAATATTGACGGTTGCTTTTGAGCTTTGTAAAGAGCAGAGGCAGGGAAAGAGAAAAGGATAACAAAAGACAGTGCGAGTGGACACAATATAAACGTCAATCTACGTTCTGCTGGTCAGTCGTTTTTCAAGCTTCAGACAGCGGGTGCCACCAACTCTGTGGAAAGCATTGGGTGGGAGGAAGAGAGGAGGAATTTGGCTGGTAAGCTACAAAGACCTATGTCACCATCTGAAACCATAACATCCAGGCCTTTATTGATTCCATAACTTTGCCTTCCGGGTATAATCATTTTCTGATATGTGCAAATCAACTGTCCCACAAGCCAACATTCCATCTCTAGATTTTTGCTACCATGCAGCCAAAATGGCAAACTTTTGGGAATGGAGAAAGTGTGAAAGGCCCACACCTGCCAGAGTTAGGACAAGTACATGAGGAACTGAGATCGGAGGATGAAAAGGAAGTTTCCCTGTTGCACATAAACTAGACTGAGTGAAAGAATTGGTGAGCTACATATCTCACCGTTGCTGTCACTGCATTGCTCTGCCTTAACCTCAGCATAATGCAGGAAGGTCAAAGGGTAAAAAAAAAGAATTTAATAAAAAAAGGCTAAAACATTTTTTTTACAAAAAAATTCCCTATGACAATGACCTGTTAAAAAAAAGGGGGCTAAAACTCCATGGCACATCAAAACGCCTCAGATTGCTGGCCTTTGTGGGAATTCGATTTAAGAAAATATATTTTACGATTGAAAAACAAATGTTTCTCTGTATGAGGTTATATTAGACAAGAAGGATGGTCTGATCAGATATCCAAATCCTCAGCCTGAAGGCGACCAAAGTGTCAGTAACAATTGACATAAAACATAATATGTGAACTCCAGGTCTGCAACATGGGCACTCTACAGGTTCAGTGTGCCATATTGCCAGTAATAAAATGTTTGAGCTTCACTGCAATGGGAACAAAATGCGTTCATAGACTGTGTCCATGGATGTGTTCATGGAAATTTGGTGACTGGGCCGAGTAAAGGTAAAGTATCTCAGTACTATTTTGCATCATGGGATGGGATTCATAACCCAAAGAGCGGCTTTCATCTTATAGCAATTTGTGTTCATGCAACAGTGCAAAGTTTGCAACTCATTTTTGCAGAAGAACAACACCTTAAAAACATGAAACGATTGTCTATCGTTACTTTACTGTATTGTCTTAATATTTATATGAACATCTTTTGGGATCTTTTTGTTCTACCAGTGCCTGTTTCCCTTTAAGTTTTTGAAAAGCATCTATCTGAATTAAATATAAGTACTACATTTATTCTTTGCTAGGTTGCTAAGAACTTAAATGGGAATAGCTTTGTATCCATCATTGTTATTCATTGTCACCTTCTCTGCTTCTGTGTTGACCAACTTTCAAATGATTTATCGGGCCGGGACGGAATGTTGATGATGTCATTAAGATCTCGTGCAGTTCGCCGAATGCTGACTATAAACCACACTTGTCTTATTGTAACTTCTATATGTGAATCTGTCCGCACTGTAAGATAGTAGACTGATTGGAGGTGTTTTCCCCATAGGGAATCATCAGCTGGGACGCTCAACCTTCGGAGTGTATCTATTGGGCAACTTCATCCTGGAACCACCTGACGAGGGTTAGTGGTGCGTCTGTCTCATAGCTACCTTGCCTCATTACACCGTCACCCACAGAGCAATGCACGGCTGAGTGCGTCTGGGATGGAGGAACCTGCCGGCCCTTGGGTCCCCCAGGGGCCATTCACAGCCTGGTAATGTGGAGATAAGACGGACTGGTTCCAATGTCAACAAGGCTATCGCCGAGAGAGACATATGTAAATGACATGTCAAACGAATGTGGAAATGACGGTGTCATATCGGACTACAGAGAGAACTGCAGAGTGATGAATTAGCAACTGGCGCTCTCGCCAGCAGGGGAGGAGACGGGAAGAGACTGTGTATAAATATAGACGCCTTCACCCTTTCTACAGAAGCTCAGGCGGGCCATTATAAACTCAACACTCGCACAGAGAGACGGGAAGCAAAAGAGAGGGAGAAAGAGACACACCTGGAAACCATTAACCTGACAGCTGCGTCTCCAAAGGGGAGGGACTTTGGGGGATGCGTGCAGTCATGTGTCCCCAATAAAAAGGTTTCCCTCCATGGCCAGATGTTTTGCACTGATGGGTTTAACAGCTGCTGTGAAATATGCATCGATAATGTAACACAGGCACACACTTAGCTAAAAAACAATGTGTGGGAGCTCACAATCAGACAACGGATATTAATTGATATATCTCAAACACATTCTACGATGCTGCTTTCTAGGGTTTATCATTAGCTCATAATGAAAATACAAAACATCTGAAACGGATCGATGTTATTCAATTGCAACTACCTTTGCCCTACTTGGCAAAGGGTCCCATGTGGCTCAGTTGGTAGAGCATGGCATTTGTAATGCAAGGGTTGTGGGTTTGATTCCCACGGGGGACCAGTATGAAAATGTATACTCTCACTACTGTAAGTGGCTCTGGATAAGAGTGTCTGGTAAATGGTAAGAAAATTACTTGGTGTTTTACCTACTACAATGTAGAGATGAAGTAGGCACATACACCACAATGTAAAAAAAAAAACTATATTCTTAATTCAATCACTGCTACGTGATAGCTACAGTATGTTTGGCCTAGGAAACGTCCTTGGATGGAGATACTTTGGCAGCTTTGTTTAGTTGGGTTGTTTCTGTTATGAGTGACGGCTACATAGTCTCAGGAGATGGTGCATGTCACAGTTAGAGGGAGTAAACCAGGAGTGAAATACTTAGCCTCTGGGTCAGTGGTATCCAGCAGCCTTTGCTCTCCACTACAGTGACTAACCAATAATATATGCTAGCTAGGCCACACAGAAACGCAAATACATGTATATGCCAATAAAAACACAAACACATTTACAGTTTGAACAAAGATATATACATGATCAAAACACATTCACAAATGCTACATGCTCTCTAGCTTGCTATTAAATGCTTATTAATGAAACACACACGGAAACACTTTTCCAAGGACACATTCTGTTATGTCTCTTATGAGACTAAATTCCTTTTTGGTCAAGTCGCTCATCAAAATTGTACCAACTTTAGGAGTGTATTTTCTGTTAATTATTTTAGTAATTTTTGTCGTTTACTTTTTGGCCAACAATACTGAAGTACCAATACTGACTCATGCGCCCCCTCAGATGCAAATCGTTGTGGCATAGAGGTCGGCAAGTGTCAACAGAGATTGGTTGTGTTTTGCTCATTCAAATGACCTACAGTAGCCACAATAGAGCTACTTATAAGGAGCTTGCTGTAACTCACCGGATTGGGTTCAATTCATCAGCTTCACATACAAGCACTGTGTATTGCAACATCCCTAACAGTCAGGAACAGGAAACAACTTGTTAAGGGCCTTTCTATGTTCTGTTACTACTTCAGTGAAATTAGCATGTTCAAGTTTTTGGGACCAAAGTAACTGGTGGGACAAACACTAGGTGTAGGTGCATAATGAACATAGACAGGGTGAGGAGTGAAGGTAGAAGAGGAGTGCAGGTGGGAGAAAGGGTGAATTACAGTGGGGCAAAACAAGTATTTAGTCAGCCACCAATTGTGCAAGTTCTCCCACTTAAAAAGATGGGAGAGGCCTGTCATTTTCATCATAGGTACACTTCAACTATGACAGACAAAATGAGAAAGAAAATGATTTTTAATTTATTTATTTGCAAAAATAATGGTGGAAAATAAGTATTTGGTCAATAACAAAAGTGTATCTCAATACTTTGTTATATACCCTTTGTTGGCAATGACAGAGGTCAAACGTTTTCTGTAAGTCTTCACAACGTTTTCACACACTGTTGCTGGTATTTTGACCCATTCCTCCATGCAGATCTCCTCTAGAGCAGTGATGTTTTGGGGCTGTTGCTGGGCAACACGGACTTTCAACTCCCTCCAAAGATTTTCTATGGGGTTGAGATCTGGAGACTGGCTAGGCAACTCCAGGACCTTGAAATGCTTCTTACGAAGCCACTCCTTCGTTGCCCGGGCGGTGTGTTTGGGATCATTGTCATGCTGAAAGACCCAGCCACATTTCATCTTCAATGCCCTTGATGATGGAAGGAGGTTTTCACTCAAAATCTCACAATACATGGCCCCATTCATTCTTTCCTTTACACGGATCAGTCGTCCTGGTCCCTTTGCAGAAAAACAGCCCCAAAGCATGATGTTTCCACCCCCATGCTTCACAGTAGGTATGGTGTTATTTGGATGCAACTCAGCATTCTTTGTCCTCCAAACACGATGAGTTGAGTTTTACCAAAAAGTTATATTTTGGTTTCATCTGACCATATGACATTCTCCCAATCTTCTTCTGGATCATCCAAATGCTCTCTAGCAAACTTCAGACGGGCCTGGACATGTACTGGCTTAAGCAGGTGGACACGTCTGGCACTGCAGGATTTGAGTCCCTGGCGGCGTAGTGTGTTACTGATGTTAGGCTTTGTTACTTTGGTCCCGGCTCTCTGCAGGTCATTCACTAGGTCCCCCCGTGTGGTTCTGGGATTTTTGCTCACCGTTCTTGTGATCATTTTGACCCCACGGGGTGAGATCTTGCGTGGAGCCCCAGATCGAGGGAGATTATCAGTGGTCTTGTATGTCTTCCATTTCCTAATAGTTGCTCCCACAGTTGATTTCTTCAAACCAAGCTGCTTACCTATTGCAGATTCAGTCTTCCCAGCCTAGTGTAGGTCTACACTTTTCTGGTGTCCTTTGACAGCTCTTTAGTCTTGGCCATAGTGGAGGTTGGAGTGTGACTGTTTGAGGTTATGGACAGGTGTCTTTTATACTGATAACAAGTTCAAACAGGTGCCATTAATACAGGTAATGAGTGGAGGACAGAGGAGCCTCTTAAAAAGAAGTTACAGGTCTGTGAGAGCCAGAAATCTTGCTTGTTTGTAGGTGACCAAATACTTATTTTCCACCATAATTTGCATATAAATTCATAAAAAATCCTACAATGTGATTTTCTGGATTTTTTTTTCTCATTTTGTTTGTCATAGTTGAAGTGTACCTATGATGAAAATTACAGGCCTCTCTCATCTTTTTAAGTGGGAAAACTTGCACAATTGGTGGCTGACTAAATACTTTTTTGCCCCACTGTATATTATTTTAATGCCAGTGGGAGTTGGAGTGGGGCTCCAATACAAGCATGGTCCAACAGCACAGCTTCAATGGCCCTACTGTGTCTAACATCATGTTAACCCTGTCATTAGCTCCGAGTCAACAGCCAGGTAAACCATCCTCCTCCAAAGCACTGATGTTCAAAAAAGTTCAAATAAACGCTCCCCCTCTCTTGTCTCATTTTTCCTGCCCCAGCTCTGATATTTATTTAATGTTTCTGCATCCCTTGATTTCCCCTCTCTCTCTCACAGCATTACTCAGATTCTTCATATCCTTTTTTCTGAATGGTCGGCTTTGAGTTTGTGAAGAAAAAAATCTCACTTTTCCTCTATTCCTTGTTACAATGGTGCCCTTTCAGGTCCCGGAGAGACAGAAATGTATTTTTCAAGGACATTTTTTCCAAATTTCCCTTCGCCAAAATGCCCAACCTCTGCCACCTTGTCTGTTTTATGACAATGATAGTCGCCAATTATTGCCCATACTGTATGTCATGTGAATAATATCTAGTGAGCTTTCCCAGAGTCTTAGTCAGCTGAAACATATTCCATTCCTGGCTTACATCCAATTGCGAAGACATGCCTAAATCAATGGGAAACTTTTACCCTTTAAGATGCTAATGAAATGCTTCCTCAAGAGCCAGTCCACTGACAAATCCATGCTCTGAGCTAGACCAGTTGCAAATTCCAGGGTGGCTTGGAGAGACGAGAAAAATTACCAGAGATCTTGAGCTTATTAGGCAAAGACATGGATTTGAATCATAAATCCGAACCCTATCCCTACGGTGAGGTCATAGAATAGGTGCCTTAATAATGTGGTTTCTACACCAATATTAGTGTTAGCGAAGCAGATACAGATGCAGGATCTTAATTTGATCACCCTGTTGCAGGAGAACTTTCCTGCAATGCAGGAAATGTAACACTTGTAGTATATTTGAGGTTTACAAAGGCTTCAGAAGTTTGTCATTTCCACTTTGAAATTTTCCCTTACGAAATGTTATGAAATTTTCCCTTACGAAAAATGTATCAACCCTTACAAAAATGTCTGTTAATTATAATCCAAATAATTTATTTTTTAACTTTGATTTAACTAGGCAAGTCATTGAAGAGCAAATTCTTATTTACAATGACGGCCTACAGGATTGCAGGATTATTTTCCTGCTGTAGCAAACTGGCTCCAATTAAGGTCCTACATCTGAAGCAAGGTATTATAGTATCTAATAGAAATGTTTGAAAAGGATATTCAGTAGGCCTGGCAAAGCCTCTATCCTGACTAAAATCCAGTACATCCAGTAGTTACCTCACAGTCTCTAGTTCTGTTGAACATTAAAGCAAAAACCCAGTAAATCCAGTAGTTACTTCATAGTCTCTAGTTCTGTTGAACACGATGGCAAACAAATCACTGGTAAAAAAGGATTCAGTCAGAGGGGAACTTAACACACTTGACACCATTCTAAAACTCAGTGAGTAGCCTTGGTGTAAGAGCTAGGCCCCTTTCAGACTGTCTGCTCTTTCTCTTACAGATGTAGGATCTTGGTTTCTTCCCTCTTTTGTTGCTGAGAATTTTACTGCACAGCAGGAAATGCAAAGTTGTAGTGTATTTCATGTTTAAAAAAGCTTCTAAAGTTGGTCATTTCTACATACATTTTGTTGACTTGATTTGCCGTTTTCTTTATCAACACCTACAAAAACTTTCCATTAATTATAATCCACATAATAATTCACATTTCCTGCTGTAGCAATCTGGCTCAAATTAAGATCCTACATCTGTAAAATCACGGATTATGACTTAAATATAGAGATGTTGTAACCCCACCACAGTGTGAATGTCTCAAGACTCACTTCTATTTGTAAAAGGACCATGTTTTCCTGCTCACTCCATGTTCCCTGTCCTCCAGGCTTTCATAGGAGAAAGAGCACCATATGCCAATTTAAAAAAAACTCTGAATGAGAGAGATAGTGGCTTGTCTTGTAGTCTGCCTCCATGTCTCTCTCCCCCTCTCTCTTTCTCTCTCTCCCCCTTCGATCCCTCTCTGAGGAGTGATAGCTGTCTCAGTTTCTTGATGTTCTTCCAGTCCCTGCTCTGACTTCTGAAGATGGACAAAACAGAATTTTCCTACCAAACCCCCTCTTAGTGTAACATATGGGATTCACTGTTCAGTTTGGATTTCCATAGTAGGGAGCATCCCGATTGCCCCGTAAAATGTATACATTACTTCTTGTGTGCATCTGTTTCTGTATCCAACGTGTGCAACAGCCAATCATGTAATTCAAGGCAAGTCCTCCATTTGTGAACAACAATCAGAATTCATGGTGACTTGAAGTCACAAAGCTCTACGATTGACTCTCACATCACTGCTGCTTGAAGCTTCAGGATGTGTGTGCTGCGTGTTTGTGTATGTGCACTCACATTCCGTTTACCTACCTGGAGCGGTGCAAGTTTGGATTGCGCCAGTGGAAAGTCTGAGTCGGGACACAGCGGATGGCGCTTCCATCTCTATGTGTGGCCAGTAAGCTCTGACCCCTGAAAAGAGCCTGGGTATATCGGATCACAGAGGGCAGGCAGGTCACGTCTGTATGGCACGTGTGGGCGGATATGTGGATGTTTTGTCAGTGCTTGCACAGGTGGGAGCCCATTTCTTTCAGAAAAGGGGTGCTACAATGAGTGTCCAGTAATGCAAACACAAAGTGGTGCTACAAGTACCAAACGACCAGCTCTAGTATTTCGACTCAGCCTCAGAGACCAGTGAGGTCTCTATCGTCCAGTGGGCCATGAAGTCAATGGACTGACCCGCCATTGTGTCAAACAGCAATATTACGGCCCATGAGTAGAGAGTGGTGGTAGAGAGCGCGTAGAGAGCGCGTAGAGAGTGCGTAGAGAGCGCTTGCCTGGTAAAGGAGTCCTATTAAGGGTTTCACGTGGGCTCAAGACCAGACAGCCAAGTCCTGATAGTACAGTGAAACAGAAAAGTAACACACGTATAAAAATATAATCCTCTGTGACGTAAGGCATCCAGTCACTTGTTATTTACATGAGACCCCAATCCAGAAAACAGCATGGATGGCCATTATGAATATGTGCTGAGAATACTTCAACAGATGGTACCAGTAAACTTTCTGAATATGAAACTTGCAACTATAAATTCCTTAAATGGCATGTGATAATGCATTTTGAACTATGGGTAAACTCGTAGAGCCTGATACACCCGGCGTTATTACATTCCCTTTATGTTCACCTCACATTTGAGTGATTTCTGAAGGAAAAAAAAGTCACCTTCACATATTGTTTGGGGGAACCGGAAAAAAGCTTGTCCGGAGAAGACAAGATGAGTGCTACCATCAGTCCTGTGTCATGCCAACAGTAAAGCATCCTGAGTCCATTCATGTGTGGAGTTGCTTCTCAGCCAAGGGAGTGGGCTCACTCAGAATTTTGCCTAAGAACACAGCCATGAAAAAAGAATGGTACCAACACATCCTCCGAGAGCAACTTCTCCCAACCATCCAGGAAGAGTTTGGTGATGAACAATGCCTTTTCCAGCATGATGCAGCACCTTGCCATAAGGCAAAAGTGATAACTAAGTGGCTCGGGGAACAAAACATCGATATTTGGGTCCATGGCCAGGAAACTCCCCAGACCTTAATCCCATTGAGAACTTGAGGTCAATCCTCAAGAGGCGGGTGGACAAACAAAACCCCACAAATTCTGACAAACTCCAAGTATTGATTATGCAAGAATGGGCTGCCATCAGTCAGGACGTGGCCCAGAAGTGAATTGACAGCATGCCAGGGTGGATTGCAGAGGTCTTGAAAAAGAAGGGTCAACACTGCAAATATTGACTCTTTGCATCAACTTCATGTAATTGTCAATAAAAGCCATTGACACTTATGAAATGCTTGTAAATACTTCAGTATTCCATAGTACATAGTAAATAACATAGTAAATATCTAAAGACACTGAAGCAGCAAACTTTGTGAAAATGTATATTTATGTCATTCTCAAAACTTTTGGCCACGACTGTACAGTATGTGTGGCCCAATGTCCATTGCATAAATATGTATGGCGCTAATGTGCCTGCCAATCATTGATGGGGCATCATGCTCCTCCTGTATGTATTAGCATGGAAAACTGTGAATACAGAGTGAGCTTAACTTACCATTGACCTGGAGGCTCTGTGATGTGGTTTTGCGGGACGGGTGGAAGTGGCAGTTTCATGTGGCCTGAGACTCACTGCCATAGGTGAACAACGTCGCAGAGGCACATCTATGACACCCCCAAGACGTCTAGGACTGCCGCCCCCCACTCAGAGTCAGCCACACAGTCGCCTTTCAGTTACACTAGGCCACGAGCTTTCAGGCCACAAGCTTTCAGGCCACAAGCTCTATTCTGATGAATGGAAGTGAGACACTGATCTAGGATCAGTAAGTTTATCTGTGCTAATGAAAAAAAAAGACGTTCATTTCTAAATCTCTAACTGTACACCATCCATGGTAGACTCACTGTAAATTCACAAGGGGTATGCAATGGAAGGATGCAGATAGCGTAGCACATGATCCAATTGTGAAACTGTTCCATTACAGATGCTCTGATTATTTGGAGTAATACGGTCGCTGAAGTTGGAGACTTTTATTTCCCTCAACCAACTTTAAACATCAACTTATCTGAGCAGCTAACCGATCGCTGCAGCTGCACATAGTCCATCTGTAAACAGCCCAGCCAATCTACCTACCTCATCCCCATACTGTTTTTATTTGATTTACTTTTCTGCTCTTTTGCACACCAGTATCTCTACTTGCACATCATCATCTGCTCATTTATCACTCCAGTGTTAATCTGCTAAATTGTAATCATTCGCTCCTCTGGCCTATTTATTGCCTACCTCCTCATGCCTTTTGCACACACTGTATATAGACTTTCTTTTTTTTCTACTGTGTCATTGACTTGTTTATTGTGTTATTGGCTTGTTTATTGTTTACTCCTCCATGTGTAACTCTGTGTTGTTGTCTGTGTCACACTGCTTTGCTTTATCTTGGCCAGGTCGCAGTTGCAAATGAGAACTTGTTCTCAACTAGCCTACCTGGTTAAATAAAGGTACAATTAAAAAAATATGTAAAAAAAAAACAACAACTATGAATAAAGAGCACAATGCTAGATGCAGATGTCATTGACGTGATAGACATGAACGCAGCGGTTAACGGACAACCACTGATAAACCAACAGGATGCACTGTACAGCTCAGCCAGACACATTCATACAGGCTAGCCAGGACACAGATATTCAGGATTTCTCAAACATCCTTAGCATACTGTCTTCAGTGCCTTACCTGCAGTCGATTGACACACCCTGTGGTTAACCACAGCAAAAACATTCAATGACACATTGCCCACAACAAGCCATGCTGAAAACATCAAAAGATATGCACCCGATTAGTGTGAGTAACCTCTTTACATGCACCACGGCCGCCTTGTCTTACGGTCCAACCCTTCGAGTCTAAACAGAGGGGCTGTTTACAATGTGTTCGAATCGTTTCACTTGATTGATAGCCCTCGCCAATGGTGCTCACACATACGGTACATTCATCAAAAGTTGGCCTGGACAGCTGAACATGAAACGAGCGTAACAGATCCCCTCCACCCCTCATCTCCTATATTTTGCTTCTCTGTGACGAAGTAAAAACATGCAGGGTTTGGTTTTTGCCATTAACAGGACCCTGGGGAAATAGCCTGGAGGGAAACATGTTTTGAAAATACAGGAAACAGACTGGTGGTGAGGGTGAAAATGAAAAGAAAATAAGTTTGGCTGCTGAAAATACTTAAGAGGACTACATCTGTGCATTAGTGGTGTATTAGCTGACCTGTTTTGACTATGAGCAGCACTGAGCGGATCTCTGCTCATTGCTGGAAAACATCAGGAGCACCTCTCCTTCCTTCCTCCGATCCCTGGCTCTTGAACTGGACGATTTCAGCTTGTGACGGTAGTCTGTTGAGGAAACTACACTGAACAAAAATATGAACGGAACATGCAACAGTTTCAAAGATTTGCTGTTTAATCAGCTTCTTGATATGCCAAACCTGTCAGCTGGATGGATTCATTTGGCAAAGGAGAAATGCTCACTAACAGAGATGTAAACACGTTTGTGCAAAACATTTGAGAGAAGTAAGCTTTTTTTGCACATGGGAACCGTTCTGGAATCTTTTCTTTCAGCTCATGAAACATGGGACCAACACTTTACATGTTGTGTTTATATTTTTGTTTAGTATACTTCAGTTAGAAGTAGAGTTGAGCTGAACCAGAATGTATCCCTGTGTCCCTTCACTCAGCCACACAGCTGGCCATTTGTAGGTCAAATCATTGAGAAGAAAATTCATGATACAATTAAAGGTGCAGTTATAAAATGTGATTTTCCTTTTCTTTTTTTAATGATAATTCCACACTATGAGGTCGAAATGACACTTTGAAAATGAGAAAATGATGATAATTCCCACATCATGACATCACAATGTGATCTGATTATAATAGACCAATGACTGTTCATCTGGGTAAGGGAGTGGGCTCTAGACCATCCTAACATCCAATCAGGGCTGTGTTTGTAAATATCTTCAAATTTGTGTCCTAATGTCCACACGGTCAGACTGAGCATTTGAAGGGCCAAAGGAAGCTCAGGGAAATAAATGACTAAATATATATTTATTTATATTTATAGTTATTTTCATTAAATATTAAAGTTTTGAGGGAGCGATTGCAATTGGCATGTTGACTGCAGGAATGTCCACCAGAGCTGTTGTCAAAGAATTTAATGTCAATTTCTCTATCATAATTCTCCAACTTCATTTTAGAGAATTTGGAAGTACGTCCAAAAGGAACACCTCTGCCGATGACATAACAGTGGTATGCCTGATCACCAACAACAACAAGACAGCATATAGGGAAGAGGTCAGAGACCTGGCCGTGTGGTGCCAGGACAACAACCTCTCCCTCAACGTGATCAAGACAAAGGAGATGATTGTGGACTACAGGAAAAGGAGGACCGAGCATGTCCCCATTCTCATCGAAGCGGCTGTAATGGAGCAGGTTGAGAGCTTCAAGTTCTATGGTGTTCACATCACCAAAAAACGAACATGGTCCAAGGACACCAAGACAGTCATGAAGAGGGCACGACAAAAACCTATTCCCCCTCAGGAGACTGAAAAGATTTGTCATGGGTCCTCAGATCCTCAAAAGGTTCTACAACTGCATCCTGACTGGTTGCATCACTGCCTGGTATGGCAACTGCTCGGCCTCCGACTGCAAGGCACTACAGAGGGTAGTGCGTACGGCCCAGTACATCACTGGAGCCAAGCTTTCTGTCATCCAGGACCTCTATACCAGGCGGTGTCAGAGGAAAAATTGTCAAAGACTTAGCAGACTATTCCCTCTGCTACCGCACAGCAAGCGGTCCCGGAGTGCCAAGTCTAGGTCCAAGAGGCTTCTAATCAGCTTCTACCCCCAAGCCATAAGACTCCTGAACATTTAATCAAATCGCTACCCAGACCCCTATTTTACACTGCTGCTACTCTCTGTTTATTATCTATGCATAGTCACTTTCATAACTCTACCCACATGTATATATTACCTCAATTACCTCGACTAACCGGTGCCCCCCGCACATCGACTCTGTACCGATACCCCGTGTATATAGCCTCTCTATTGTTATTTTACAGCTTCTTTTTTTTAAAGGTATTTTTGTTAAAACCGCATTGTTGGTTAAGGGCTTGTAAGTAAGCATTTCACTGTAAAGTCTACTACTCCTGTTGTATTCGGTGCATGTGACAAATACAATTTGATTTGATACATTGATTTAGAAAAAAGAAGGAAGGGAAATGCTCCAAGGATGCAATAGTGGGTCTTTGTAGATAGAAGGTGCTCTTTGTTAAAAGAAAGGAGGACCAAGGCTCTCTTTATATAATTCATTAAAATGCCTTTATTTGTATGGCATGTTCAATGGAACAGATTTTAATACTCCAATGCGTTTCGGCCGCATGGCCTTCGTCAGGGAGAACAAAGATACGATAATACAATGTCTTTTTTTCAACAAAGCATTTTCCAAACAAACCTGATTGAAGAGGGAGTGGTTACAGAATAGATAATAGTCAATATTCATTGGTCAACACCTAGTAAACAATACCATACATTCAGAAGTGAAATTAGATATGTCATCAAAATGCATTTTAATATTAAAAGTTTTCTAACTATTAGAAAATACAAATGATTTTAGAATAGGAGTGGGCAAAATGGCGAGAGTAGGAGAGCACACTAGATCACAGCAAACATATATTGATTTATTACACATACAGTGAATATTTAAAAATGCCATTAGAAAGACTGCATGTTTTTTTTTTTCAAGCCACGTGTTTCCTTTTTTCACACATTTCAAAGATCCAGTCTTGTCATTGACAGTGACCATAAAGAAGTGTTGAGGACCAACCATCCGTTTGAGCTCAATAATAAACTTAATTGCCCTTAAGCCTGTATCACTAGGCCTGAAACAACTCAAACTTCTATTCCACGCCAAATATGCAGTGGCCTGTAAACATCTTCAGTACTTTTAATCCATGGACTAAAAGGTCGACACATACTGAGTTTGATCCAATGCAATGAATATGCACACTATGAACCAAAATAGACTTAGTGCCATGTAAATTGTGTTTTTGTGACTACTTGTCACTCTTTGTCCCCATTATCGATGTACAAACATGGCTGGTGAAAGTGTTGCCATGGTGACCCCAGAAAACTGACATGAATATCAAAGGAACATCTGTAACACTTCTGGTACACTTGACACAGTATGCCTGTTCTACGCTTTTGAACAAAGGGCACTGCGTGCCTTGGATCAGACTGATGCCTGTGCATTTGAAAAGGTCTTCAAATGACAGAGGATGGTGAATTATGTGAGGTAAGGGATCTGAAGTGAAACAATTGAAAAGCAGATGAAAGATGAAGAGGCCTGACCATGTAGACGAAAGAAAGGTCTGACCACCATGGCTGCGTTTAGACAGGCAGTCCAGTTTAGAATTTTTTATTTTTACACATTTTTCAGTAATACATTTTGACCAATCAGATCAGCTCTGAAAATGTGAAAAGATCTGATGCGATTGGTCAAACGACCAATTAGTGGGAAAAAATATCAGAATTGGGCTGTTTGTGTAAACGCAGCCCATGAATGATACTGTATAATGTATCCATCCAGATGGAAAATGAGAAACACGGGTGTCATTCATCAGAGACCAATTAGAAAGTGAAGGATGACTATCAGAGGATGATCATGTTGATAATGATCATGAGTGGTGGTATCGCATAATATTGATAATTAGGAAAACAACAAAAAGACTGTATGATGATATTGAGGGGAAGATATGTTTATGCCTACTTTCTTTTCTAAATGATGGAACAAGGTGAATAGATGACAAATTGAGAAACGTGTTTTGTTCAGGAAATGTTCAACAGGTCACAACGAACACAATTTAGCTGTGCTACAGTAGCTCTTGCTTTTGTCACATGCTAACACACTGGCAACGAGTTGTTGTTTTCCTAAACATTGTCAACTCACTATCAGCACTTCATTCCTCATCTCTTGCCTCATCTATTGAGCTGTTTTCATCATTAAACAGAAATGTCACCTGCAAAGTTGAGCTTTTCTATCAGCTGTTCTATACTTGCATAAAGTATATCAATTGACTCAAATTAGACTTCTGTACCTGAGTGGGACGCCCAAATTAAATTAAATTCAAATTAAATGTCCATTCCATCCTAAACTCAACCATAAATTGAGGTGAAACACCACGGGTTCCACTGGAACACACCTCTGACATAACCACTTTGATTGGCTGCCTGGCACCCTCTGGTGTTGTCAAAGATGATTGATTATATAGACGAGTGACCGCTCTAACAATGGAAATACATGTCCTCAAAGATGGAAGGCAGGCGGGAGGAGGTCAGATTAGGTGGGACTATTCTAAGTATCCGAAATACCACATGCTTCCACTTATATCAGTGCATTCATAACAACCTAACCATTACAAAACTTCTATTTGTTCAAATAAGCATCATATAGCAAATTAGCAATTACATTTTTTCATTGACCACATTCTAAGCTCTCATTGAACTCCACTTGTTTTCATGAGCAGATTTTGGGTGGAGTAAACCCTCTTGCTTTGCCTCTTCCTCTCTGGTTTTGTGTCCCAGGGTGCCCTTCGACCCCAGTCTTCGGTCTCTGTGAACTTGATGGGGTCAGGCGAGGCGGGGAGGGTGGGCCAGGCAGGGAGCAGGAGGAGGAAGGATGGGAAAGAGACAAACACTCAAATACATTTTTAATTCAATTCAATTGATTGCTACAAATCAAAAATGTTAAAAAGGAATGACCCCTACCCCGGTAGATGGTTTTAACCACAGCAGAATATCTTGTCAATGGAGATCTTCAATTGTAGGCTACTCAGATAGCAAGGGAACATTTATCACATGGGAGTGGTAACAACAAGTGAGAAAAACAGCATTTGTAAAAACTAGGAGCTACTTTGGGGTGAGAATGTGGACGATACTGCAGGTGGGAAAGTATGGAGGACAATGATGAATGGATGGATGAAGAGTTGCACTATTGTCAAATCGAATTTGATTGGTCACATACACATATTTAGCAGATGTTATTGTGGGTGTAGTGAAATGCTTCTGTTCCTAGCTCCAACAGCGCAGTAGCATCTAACAATTCACAACAAAACACAAATAAAAAAGTATAAGAATGGAATTAAGAAATTTATAAATATTAGGACAAGCAATGTTGGAGTGGCATTGACTAAAATACAGTAGAATAGAATACAGTATATACATATGAGATTAGTAAAGTAGTATGTAAACATTATTAAAGTGACTAGTGTTCCATTATTAAAGTGACCAGTCTATGTATATAGGGCAGCAGCCTCTAAGGTGCTGGGTTGAGTATCCGTATGGTAGCCGGCTAGTGATGGCTATTTAACATGATGGCCTTGAGATAGAAGCTGTTTTTCAGTCTCTCTGTCCCAGCTTTGATGCACCTGTACTCAAATAAAATAAAATAAAATGGTATTGGTCACATACACATGGTTAGCAGATGTTATTGTGAGTGTAGCGAAATGCTTATGCTTCTAGATCCGACAGTGCAGCAGTATCTAACAGGTAATATCTAACAATTCCACAACAAAAAATAATATCTAACAAAACCTAATACACACAATCTAGCAAAGGAATGGGATAAGAATAATATAAATATATGGATGAGCAGTAACAGAGCGGCTAAGATGCAATAGATAGTGTAGTTTACTGTATACAGTATATACATATGAGATAAGTAATGCGAGATATGTAAACATTCTTAAACTGGCATTATTAAAGTGACCGGTGTTCCATTTATTAAAGAGTACTGACCTCGCCTTCTGGATGATTGCGGGGTGTCCTTCCTGTGACTTCGGGTGCTGTAGGTGTCCTTGAAGGCAGGCAGTGTGCTCCCGGTGATGCGTTGGGCAGACCACGCCACCCTCTGGAGAGCCCTGCGGTTGTGGGCAGGGCAGTTACCATACCAGGCGGTGATACAGTCAAACAGGATGCTCTCAATTTTGCATCTGTAAAAGTTTGTGAGGGTCTTAGGGGCCAAGCCGAATTCCTTCAGCCTGTTGCGCCTTCTTCACCACACTGTCTGCGTGGGCGGATCATTTCAGATCGTCAGTGATGTGTACGCTGAGGAACTTGAAGCTTTCCGCCTTCTCCATTGTGGTCCCATCGATGTGGATAGGGGGGTGCTCCCTCTGCTGTTTCCTGAAGTCCACGATCAGCTCCTTTGTTTTGTTGACGTTGAGGGAGGGGTTATTTTCCTGGCACCACTCCACCAGGGCCCTCACCTCCTCCCTGTAGGCTGTCACATCATTGTTGGTAATCAGGCCTACCACTGTTGTGTCATCTGCGAACTTGATGATTGAGTTGGAGACGTGCGTGGCCATGAACAGGGAGTACATGAGGGGGCTGAGCACGCACCCTTGTGGGACCCCTGTGTTGATGATTAGCGAAGTGGAGGTGTTGTTTCCTACCTTCACCACCTGGGGGCAGCCCATCAGGAAGTCCAGGACACAGTTGCACAGGGCGTGGTTCAGACCCAGGACCCTGAGCTTAATGATGAGCTTGGTGGGTACTATAGCATTGAACTCTGACCTATAGTCAATGAACAGCATTCTTACATAGGTATTCCTCTTGGGATAGGGCAGTGTGCAGTGCGATTGCATCATCTGTAGATCTATTGGGGCAGTAAGCAAATTGAAGTGGGTCTAGTTTGCCAGGTAAAGTAGAGTTGATCTGATCTGATCCTTAACTTGCCTCTCAAAGCACTTCATGATGACATAAGTGAGTGCGGCGGTAAGGCCTATTGTGGGACTAAAGATGCGTTTCAATGGTTTCGGAGTTGGAAAAGAGGGTAGTCTATTATGCGAGGGTAGGGCTGAATACTAGCCCAGCTAGGGTGAGATACTTTTGTAAGACGAGAGTGCTTACTATGAGAATAACAGAAGGAAGTTGGGGATGTCCTATGGGTTGGTAGATAGACGCTTCATGGTGCTATCTGTAAATGCCATCTGACTTGACTTTCCCATGAGCTTTTCATACATTTAACAATGCATCTATAAAATACACCAAGTTAGAGATGGCTTCCCTTTTCTCACAACAGATATCAGACAATTCCATATTTTCACTTCCCAGAATCCCTCAATAACCCAAAAGCCTAAAACCGCATTTCATCCACAGCACAAATGTAATATATTACGACTGTTTTTATTACGGCCATACAGGGTACAGAGAATACAGCGACGATGCATATTGCAAAAGTCTGAGAAGAATATGCACTCACAAGCCCTACGTGCAAATGTGGTGTCTGAAGAAACAAATATGACTGATATGTAACTGTATGTTTTGTCAACTGTCAATAAAAGGACAAAGGGAAGATAATGAGGAACGTCTCACTAACATCTCATAAAGCGTCTAAGGAGAGGACAAAGATGAGTTCAAACGATATTGAGGATTGGTCCCAGTCGTTCAAAACATCAAACAATTCAGATGTTTTCCATCGAAATCCACCGCCCAAAAGGGACCCGTAAAGCACATAGAATTACATCAGAGAAAAAGAGGTAGAAGAGAGAAAAGTGAGAGAGAGAGAGGGAAAATTCTTGAAGTATGAGAAAATGTTACTTGCTCTCCTCCTCTCTCTCTCTCTTTCCTTCTCTCTCCCACTCTCCTATCCACCCTCCCTTTCTCTTGGTCAGTCAAATCAGAGCTTTCCAAGAGCAGGGAGAGGGAGCTTTGGACTGACTGACAGACATTGGTCAGGGAGAAGGGTACAGTCTAGCCAGGTAAGCCTTATGCATTTGTATTTTCATTGCCAGTTCTTTAATTCTAAAATTAATATTGACAATAAATGCCTCAATAAGAATAAATCCATAAATAATAAGTTATATTAATAAAAAGTAGAGCAGAGTACATTATTATCTGATCATCCTATATGTACATTTGTACAGTTGTAAGCGATGCATATTCGTGTAAGTACTGAATAATGGTTGTAAATATGTTATAGGTAAGATAGAATCCAAATTACCTTGGCCTGTAAACATTTTATATATATGTACTGAATTTCACAGTTTCTATGTAGACATCAATGGAAGATTGTGCGGGATTAGTGCCAATATACAACATAATGCAATCCCCATCCATTATACAATCCAAAACCAATACAATACCCTGGTGTATTGACAGGCATTTAAAAATATATATTTCATTGTACATTTTAATGTGTGTATGAGTGTGCTTGAATGTGAGAGAGCTGGAGAGGGGAGAGAGGTGGGTTGTGGGAAGATGGTGCAAAATCCCAAAAAGGACGCAAAGCAACTGGAAAACACTTGACAGTGCATTTGACACAGATTTCTGCAGACAGAATTCCTATAAAATATATTGCTTTATTTTGTGACTATAGTGTTATTACCAGCTGTCACAGGTATTAATAAGGAAACTGTTGGCTGATGTCAGGATTTTGAGTCTACTACTGAGTTTCAGACCAGGATGGAAATCCCAGAGAGTTGGAAACAGCAGCTTCACTGTTAAAATCACCATTCTACCTATCACTCAGAGAGATGGCAGTAGGCGCAGTAGTAGCTGACTAAACTCAACTCCATAGTGAAGGAAATTTCTGATGAACTCCACCAATGGAGTTGAGCAGTGACGAGGCATTATGGAATTCAGCTCCGGCTACATCGATTCGCCACCGTCAAATTCTGAAAATGATGAAATGCTTACCTTGTACATATGTTTGTCCTCTGTAGTTTTGTGCCTTTCTTTGTTTGCTGAAATCCATACTTTTTCAATATACGTTCATCAAATACAACCACAGACTGTTTGCTCGTTTCTGTTTCTCGAAGATGGCAACTCAGTGTGAATGTGCATGTGCCAATTTAATCTCAGATGATTTAGGCCTAGATTGTGTGATTTGATTGGACAATGGGTATTTGGAGATCTTGGCATTCGCGCTGAGTTGCCATCTTCGATAAACAGAAACAAGCAAACAGTCTGTGGTTGTATTTGATGAACGTATATTGAAAAAGTATGGATTTCAGCAAACAAAGAAAGACACAAAACTACAGAGGACAAACACAGATACAAGGTAAGCGTTTCATAAATGAAATGTTTTGAAGTATTGACCTTGGGCTGATGTAGTCGGAGCTGAATTCCACAAAGCCTGTTCTCTGCTCAACTCCATTGGTGGAGTTCATCAGAACTTCCTTCACCATGGAGTTGAGTTTAATCAACTAGCGCAGTAGCAACCATCACTGTAGAACCTAGGTGCACTTCAGTGTTTTTCCCTCTGCCTAATCCTCTTCTTCCTACCTTCCTTCCTCCCTCCCTCCTTCTGTGATGTTAGCCATATGTTGTGACCGTGAGTAAGGCTGTTGTGAAGTTTTGGTATTCCCGTGCCAAAGATATTATACGATTGTAAACCCTGAGATTCATAGCCTCGCGGGATTGGAGGCAGTGTAGCTCTGAGGGACTGAGTGAATCTATCCCTGAGTGATGAGTGTCTGTGAGTCTCCTCATGCTGACAAGATACTTGCCCTCCGAGGGCCTCGATTTATGAGGTTTTTGCAGGCTGCCGAAAATTGAATAACCTGTTGTCGTTTCCTGCTGCTACTTTGTTTCCTATTCTCCTTTACTACCATTTCACCCCCTCATTTTTTGGTCTCTATATATTTATCTTTATCCCTCACTCAACTCTCTAGGTGCTATGACGTTATGCTGCTCTTGAATGGTCCTGCATTTCCAGGTTGAGAAAGGCAGGGCCTGGTTAATGCATTGAGAGGAATGTTACTTGGGCTGTACTGTTTGTGCACACAGATAATTTGAACAGGATCCACTTTTGTGCTTATCAATTCTGGGGAATTTACATAATACATAGTAAAGGTTACTGGACATATAGTAGGTCGAGGCATTAGGCTGGTGATAGGGCAGCCATGGCTTTCCTTATTGTGATACACAGAAGGTATGAAAAATGCCATTGCTGAGAGGACTGAGGATAGGCTGGTTAGGGTTCAGTCAGGTGAGAGAGGGAGAGATTGTGGGTACACTGCCTCTGGCCTACGTGGCACGGATTGAGACTCTGGTTCCAGTTCAGACCATTGCATCCAAACCCCCTACTGGAATGTGGATAGTGACCTTATTGGGTCCCACCGGTAAACCACATTATCCTGCATGGCTGTACATTGTCCAAACACAAGCCTAACCCACACCAACTGGGCCTTGGGATGAATCCCATCCTTATAATGGGCTGTTAGTGAATGGCAAACTGTTCAGGACCAGTCCGTGGTTCGACACGTGCCACAACCACGTTGCTGTAGGAAAATAGGAACGCTGGTCGCAGAGTATATTGAATTAGTCTTCAAAACAAACATGTTTTGACAGGGCCATAAACAACTACAATTATATTCCAGCTCATTATAGCCACTGTGATAGTTGTTGTTCTTACATAAATTCAGGGGAATGTTTATTCTTAACTCTCTTGTTTCCTAGGGAAATTCTTTGAGTCTTTGAATATCCTCCACTTTGAGGCAACGGTTCTACAGATTCCCATGAATAAGACAACCTCTTGATAAGAAAACCCCTTGACCTGTAGGCACCGCCACAGCAGAGAGTTCATCCGTCTGCCCCGGCCTTTCCTTGAAAACTGTCATTTTTTGAAGTGATCTACTCTCAGTTTCTCATCAACCAACAAAGACAATTGCCCTCCCCCTCCACCTGAAGGCAGCTTCCAGCCAAAAATGCCTCTTGTCCCATCCTTCCTCATCCTGCTCCTCACCTGCCCTGCCCTCCTGACCCCATCAGCTTCCCAGGGCCTGCAGCCTGGGGGTCAAAGGGCACCCAGGGACACAAAGCCAGAAGGTGGCGGGCAGCCAATCAAAGTAGTGATCTCTGAGGCGTGTGTTCAGGGGGACTCCAGTCAGACCCAGGGCAAGGAACTGGACCTTGAGCCTGGTTCTGCTCTAGTCCTTACCCATCGGATCCGACTGGTTCCGGGGTCGTGCGCAGGCGGGTGCGAGGCCGAGTTTGCTGCCCTGCGAGACCGTCTGGAGAGGCTGGAGAAGGAGGTGTCATCATTGAGGGAGAAGTGTGGAGGCCCAGAGGGGGGCTGCTGCACGTCCCAGCAGAGTAAAGGTACAGTAGTACTGCTGCCAGGTGACTCACTGATCAACTGGGTCTGGTTTTGACCATCACACGGCATCACCTCATAGCTCCTCCCATCTCACTGAATCACCCAACTTTTTCTCATTTGAGCACACACACATACGCAGGTTGCACACACACACAGCTCTCACGTGAATATAACAAACTATCAATCACTTACTTCAATAATGATCACATTTTGACCTGGCAGACTACCTCCATGCTCATATGATCTAACTAACCTGAGTAATGAGGACTCTGCTAACAGGCTCAACCAATCAAAGCAAGTATAGGACAAGGTCCAGCTCTAACTTGCTGCCCAACGTGATCTCAGACAATGCTCTTTATCTAGCTCTCTACCCTTCTCTCAATGCGGGACACTTTCAGCGGCAGCACCAATAGTGTATCCACTAATCAGTTCAAAATATCAATACGCTGTAGTGTCTTACCGCTTTACTCTGCGTCTGTCCGAACCACCTCTCTAGGTGCAGAGTGCTCCATCAAGCCGGAGGGAGACGAGTGTCCTAATGAGTGCAGTGACCAGGGACGCTGTGAAGACGGCAAGTGTGTCTGCTTCCCAGGGTTCAGTGGGCCCGACTGCAGTTTGTCTGACTGCCCCGGCAACTGCAATGACAAGGGGAAGTGTGTGAACGGGCAGTGTGTGTGTGACCCAGGTTTCACGGGGCCAGACTGCTCTTCAGAGTCCTGTCCTGGAAACTGTAACAACAAGGGGCGATGTGTGAACGGGCAGTGTGTGTGCGACCCAGGTTTCACAGGGCCAGACTGCTCTTCAGAGTCCTGTCCTGGAAACTGTAACAACAAGGGGCGATGTGTGAACGGGCAGTGTGTGTGCGACTCAGGTTTCACGGGGCCAGACTGCTCTTCAGAGTCCTGTCCTGGAAACTGTAACAACAAGGGGCGATGTGTGAACGGGCAGTGTGTGTGCGACTCAGGTTTCACGGGGCCAGACTGCTCTTCAGAGTCCTGTCCTGGAAACTGTAACAACAAGGGGCGATGTGTGAACGGGCAGTGTGTGTGCGACTCAGGTTTCACGGGGCCAGACTGCTCTTCAGAGTCCTGTCCTGGAAACTGTAACAACAAGGGGCGATGTGTGAACGGGCAGTGTGTGTGCGACCCAGGTTTCACAGGGCCAGACTGCTCCACCAAGGCATGTCCTGGAAACTGCAAAAACGGGGGGAAATGTGTGAACGGTAAGTGTGTGTGTGATAGCAGTTTTACAGGCCCAGACTGCTCCACCAAGTCCTGCCCTGGCAACTGCAGCAACCGTGGAAAGTGTGTGAACGGCCAATGTGTCTGCGATAGCGGCTTTACGGGGCCGGACTGTTCCGCCAAAGCATGTCCCAATAACTGCAGCAACAAGGGAAGGTGCGTGAACGGGAAGTGCGTGTGTGAAGTGGGCTTCAGCGGACAGGACTGCGCCGCTAAGGGCTGTCCCAATAACTGCAGCAACAAAGGGCGCTGCGTGAAGGGGAGGTGTGTGTGTCGCCGTGGTTTCGCCCCCCCGGACTGCAGCCAGTGTGAAGCTGGGTTCACTGGAGCTGACTGTGGCACCGGTGAGTCATCCAAATATTCTCTATAAAACTCTCTCAAGGCTGCAATAGCCTTTTATATTGTCCAGTGAAAAAGAGTGCGTACTGTATTAGCCACAGGGCAGTGTTGATATATCATAGTGTGTGGAATATAGTATTCCCTTCTATCCAATTCCACATACTATTATATTTGCCACGCTATGCTTTCAAGTACCGTATGGACTTACAGTGTGTGGACCACTACCATGTGTTGCAGCTTGAGACGCTGGGTAAAAGGGTAAATCCCTTTAGCTAATGCAAGGAAACATTGTATGGCATTGCTGGCTTGAATGACTGGAATTAAGCACAAAACCCCTCCCCTGTCTCTAGCCATGTCTGGTGTGTCCCAGCTCAACACCAAGGACATCACTGAATCCTCTGTTACCCTCTACTGGACACCACCTCCAGTCCAGTATGACACCTACCACGTCACCTTCGCCAGCCAGGTAACAACACCCGACACACCCTACTCACAATTTCTTAAGAGGTTGTGAGTTGTGAATCTGGGTCCTAACTAAAGCACAAAGTAAACTGAACTTGAGAAACAACTGTTAGACAACAGATATACATTATTGGGGCAGTGACATATGTTTTGTTGGTTTTGGCTCTGTTCTCAAGCACTTTGGATTTGAAATGATACAATGACTATTGAGGTTAAAGTACAGACTGTCAGCTGTTATCCATATCGCGTGAACCATTTAGAAATGACAGCACTTTTTGTACATAGTCCCCCCGATATTAGGGGATCAAAGGAATTGGGACAAATTCACTTATATACACACTAAACTATTGACTACTTTAAGGCTGAGATCCTGCTAACGGGATCGATATGGCAACAGCCAGTGAAAGTGCAGGGCGCCAAATTCAAAACAACAGAAATCTCATAATTACAATTCCTCACACATATAAGTATTTTACACCATTTTAAAGATAAACTTTTTGTTAATCCAACCACCGTGTCCGATTTCAAAAAGGCTTTACGACGAAAGCACACCAAACAATTATGTTAGGTCTGCACCTAGTCACAGTAGAACACAGCCATTTTTCCAGCCAAAGAGAGGAGTCACAAAAGCAGAAATAGAGATAAAATGAATCACTAAGCTTTGATGATCTTCATCAGATGACACTCATAGGACTTCATGTTACACAATACATGTATGTTTTGTTCGATAAAGTTCATATTTATATCCAAACATCTGAGTTTACATTGGCTCGTTATGTTCAGTAGTTCCAAAACATCCGGTGATTTTGCAGAGAGCCACATGAATTTACAGAAATACTCATCACAAATGTTGATGAAAATACAAGTGTTATGTATGGGACTTTAGATAAACTTCTCCTTAATGCAACCGCTGTGTCAGATTTCATAAAAGCTTTACCGAAAAAGCACACCATGCAATAATCTGAGTACAGCGCTCAGACAACAAAACAAGCCATACAGATATCCGCCATGTTGTGGAGTCAACAGAAGTCAGAAATAGGATTATAAATATTTGCTTACCTTTGATGATCTTCATCAGAATGCACTCCCAGGAATCCCAGTTCCACAATAAATGTTTGATTTGTTCGATAAAGTCCATTTATGTCCAAATACCTCCTTTTGGTTGGCGCGTTTAGTACACAATCCAAACTCACGACGCGCGGGCAAGTCCAGGCAAAAACTAACTCTCATGTGAGCGCGCGTGACCAGCTCATGCCACTCTGGCAAACCTCTGACTCATTCAGCTCCCAATCCCCCCTCCTTCACAGTAGAAGCATCAAACAAGGTTCTAACGACTGTTGACATCTAGTGGAAGCCTTAGGAAGTGCAATATGACCCCATAGAAACTATATTCGATAGGCAAAAAGTTGAAAAACTACAAACCTCAGATTTCCCACTTCCTGGTTGGATTTTTCTCTGGTTTTTGCCTGCCATGTGAGCTCTGTTATACTCACAGACATCATTCAAACAGTTTTAGAAACTTCAGAGTGTTTTCTATCAAAAAGTATAGTATGCATATATTAGCAACTTGGCCTGAGTAGTAGGCAGATTACTCTGGGAACCGTATTCATTCAAGCTAAACAATACTGCCCCCAGCCATAACAAGTTAATAAACACAAGTGATTTTTTTAAATTCGTAGCACGCAATGATTACATCAAGCTTGTGACTCTACGAACTTGTTGGATCCATTTGCTGTTTCTTTTGGATGTGTTTTAGACGATTTTGTGCCCAAAAGAAATGAATGGTAAATAATGTATTGTGTGTCATTTTGGAGTCAATTTTATTGTAAATAAGAATATAATATGTTTTTAAGAACTTCTACATTAATGTGGATGCTACCATGATTGCGGATAGTCCTGAATTAATCTGAAAATCTTATTTACAACGGCCTAGGAACAGTGGGTTAACTGCCTTGTTCAGCGGCAGAATGACAGATTTTTACCTTGTCAGCTCAGGAATTCGATCTAGCATCAGTTACTGGTCCAACTCTCTAACCATTAGGCTACCTGCCACCCCAACTCCCCCAAAATGGGGGGACTGTGTACAACAAGTAATGTCATTTCTAAACGGTTCATCCGATACGGATGAAAATACACTCAAAAGTGCTGGAGTACAGAGCCAAAACAACAACAAATGTGTCATTGTTCCAATAATTTTGGAGCTCACTATATTAGCTGAGAATGGTCTCATGGCATGAAGCCCAGTTCTCATTCCAGGTTTTAAGACTTGTTTTGGGGGCAAATTTAAGGTCATGTTGAAAAGTCATGGTGCTGCGTTATTTCCATTACAAATCCCCAAAATGTTTGCCTAACATTTCCCTGAGAGCCCAAGGGAATTCAATGATGACATACAGTAGATTACAACATGCCATGTAAAAAAAACATGGACTCCTTTGCCTTCAAAACCAATCAAATGTATTTGTCACATGCTTCATGAACAACAGGTGTCGACTAACAGTGAAATGCTAACCTGTGTGGCCTTCCCAACAACGCAGAGAGAAAAAAAGAGAAATCATAGGAAAAAAAACACAAGGAATAAATACACAATGAGTAATGTTAACTTTGCTATATACACACATGGGCTAACAGTACCGAGTCGATGTGCAGGCGTACGAGGTAATTGAGGTAGATATGTACGTATACAAGGCATTTGGAAAGTATTCATACCCCTTGACTTTTCCCACATTTTGTTACATTACAGCCTTATTCTAAAATATATTAAATAAAAAATGTTCCTCATCAATCTACACACAATACCCTATAATGACCAAGCGAAAAATATATAGTGTAAAAAAATTGATAAAATACCTTATTTACATAAGTATTCAGACCCTTTGCTATGAGACTCGAAATTGAGCTCAGGTGCATCCTGTTTCTATTGATCATCCTTGAGATGTTTCTACATTTTGATTGGAGTGCCCCTGTTGTAAATTCAATTGATTGGACATTATTTGGAAAGGCACACACCTGTCTACAGTGCCTTGCGAAAGTATTCGGCCCCCTTGAACTTTGCGACCTTTAGCCACATTTCAGGCTTCAAACATAAAGATATAAAACTGTATTTTTTGTGAAGAATCAACAACAAGTGGGACACAATCATGAAGTGGAACGACATTTATTGGATATTTCAAACTTTTTTAACAAATCAAAAACTGAAAAATTGGGCGTGCAAAATTATTCAGCCCCCTTAAGTTAATACTTTGTAGCGCCACCTTTTGCTGCGATTACAGCTGTAAGTCGCTTGGGGTATGTCTCTATCAGTTTTTCACATCGAGAGACCGACATTTTTTCCCATTCCTCCTTGCAAAACAGCTCGACCTCAGTGAGGTTGGATGGAGAGCCTTTGTGAACAGCAGTTTTCAGTTCTTTCCACAGATTCTCGATTGGATTCAGGTCTGGACTTTGACTTGGCCATTCTAACACCTGGATATGTTTATTTTTGAACCATTCCATTGTAGATTTTGCTTTATGTTTTGGATCATTGTCTTGTTGGAAGACAAATCTCCGTCCCAGTCTCAGGTCTTTTGCAGACTCCATCAGGTTTTCTTCCAGAATGGTCCTGTATTTGGCTCCATCCATCTTCCCATCAATTTTAACCATCTTCCCTGTCCCTGCTGAAGAAAAGCAGGCCCAAACCATGATGCTGCCACCACCATGTTTGACCGTGGGGATGGTGTGTTCAGGGTGATGAGCTGTGTTGTTTTTACGCCAAACATAACGTTTTGCATTGTTGCCAAAAAGTTCAATTTTGGTTTCATCTGACCAGAGCACCTTCTTCCACATGTTTGGTGTGTCTCCCAGGTGGCTTGTGGCAAACTTTAAACAACACTTTTTATGGATATCTTTAAGAAATGGCTTTCTTCTTGCCACTCTTTCATAAAGGCCAGATTTGTGCAATATACGACTGATTGTTGTCCTATGGACAGAGTCTCCCACCACAGCTGTAGATCTCTGCAGTTCATCCAGAGTGATCATGGGCCTCTTGGCTGCATCTCTGATCAGTCTTCTCCTTAGCTGAAAGTTTAGAGGGATGGCCAGGTCTTGGTAGATTTGCAGTGGTCTGATACTCCTTCCATTTCAATATTATCGCTTGCACAGTGCTCCTTGGGATGTTTAAAGCTTGGGAAATCTTTTCGTATCCAAATCCGGCTTTAAACTTCTTCACAACAGTATCTCGGACCTGCCTGGTGTGTTCCTTGTTCTTCATGATGCTCTCTGCGCTTTTAACGGACCTCTGAGACTATCACAGTGCAGGTGCATTTATACGGAGACTTGATTACACACAGGTGGATTGTATTTATCATCATTAGTCATTTAGGTCAACATTGGATCATTCAGAGTTCCTCACTGAACTTCTGGAGAGAGTTTGCTGCACTGAAAGTAAAGGGGCTGAATAATTTTGCACGCCCAATTTTTCAGTTTTTGATTTGTTAAAAAGGTTTGAAATATCCAATAAATGTCGTTCCACTTCATGATTGTGTCCCACTTGTTGTTGATTCTTCACAAAAAATACAGTTTTATATCTTTGTGTTTGAAGCCTGAAATGTGGCAAAAGGTCGCAAAGTTCAAGGGGGTTCGAATACTTTCGCAAGGCACTATATATAAGGTCCCACAGTTGAAAGAGCATATCAGAGCAAAAACCAAGCCATGACGTCTAAGGAATTGTTCATAGAGCTCCGAGACAGGATTGTGTCAAGGCACAGATCAGGGGAAGGGAACCAAAACATTTCTGTAGCATTGAAGGTCCCCAAGAACACAGTGGCTTCCATCATTCTGAAAAATGGAAGAAGTTTGGAACCACCAAGACCCTTCCTAGAGCTGGCTGCCCGACCAAACTGAGCAATCGGGGGAGAAGGGCCTTGGTCAGGGAGGTGAGCAAGAACCCAATGGTCACTCTGACAGAGCTCCAGAGTTCCTCTTTGGAGATGGGAGAACCTTCCAGAAGGACAACCATCTCTGCAGCACGCCACCAATCAGGCCTTTATGGTAGAATGGACAGACGGAAGCCACTCCTCAGTAAAAGGCACATGACAGCCCACTTGGACTTTGCCAAAAGGCACCCTAAGGACTCAGATCATGAGAAACAAGATTCTCTGGTCTGATGAAACCAAGATTGAACTCTTTGGCCTGAATGCCAAGCGTCACGTCTGGAGATAACCTGGCACCATCCCTACAGTGAAGCATGGTGGTAGCAGCATCATGCTGTGGGGATGTTTTTCAGCGGGAGGGACTGGGAGACTAGGCAGGATCGAGGGAAAGATGAGCGGAGCAAAGTACAGAGAGATCCTTGATGAAAACCTGCTCCAGAGTGCTCAGGACCTGGCTGGGCGACGGTTCACCTTCCAACAGGACAATTACCCTAAGCACACAACTAAGACAAAGCAGGAGTGGCTTCCCGGACAGGTCCCTGAATGTCCTTGAGTGGCCCAGCCAGTCCGGACTTGAACCCGATCAAACATCTCTGGAGACACCTAAAAATAGCTGTGCAGTGACGCTCTCCATCCAAACTGACAGAGCTTATAGCATCATACCCAAGAAGACTTGAGGCTGTAATCGCTGCCAAAGGTGCTTCAACAAAGTACAGTGTAAAGGGTCTGAATGCTTATGTAAATGTCATATTTCATTATGGTGTATTGTGTGTAGATTGATGAGAAAAACAAACAATTTAATCAATTTTAGAATAAGGCTGTAACATAAAATCTTGAAAAAGTCAAAGGGTCTGAATACTTTCTGAATGCACAAAACATTAAGAACACCTTCCGAATACACCTTCCAATTCAGTGGGGCATGGACTCTACAAGATGTCGAAAGTGTTCCACAGGGATGCTGGTCCATGTTGACTCCAATGCTTCCCACAGTTGTCAAGTTGGCTGAATGGTGGACCATTCTTCATACACACGGGAAACTGTTGAGCGTGAAAAACTCAGCACTGTTGCAGGTCTTGATACAAACCAGTGCGCCTGGTACCTACTACCATACCCCGCTCAAAGCCACTTCTTTTGCCTTGCCCATCCACCCTCTGAATGGCACACATACACAATCCATGTCTAATTTGTTTAACCTGTCTCCTCCCCTTCATCTACTCTGATTGAATGGGATTTAACAAGTGACATCAATAAGGGATCATAGCATTCACCCGGATTCACCTAGTCAGGCTATGTCATGGAAAGAGCTATGTCAGTGTGTGCTGCGTTTACCGTGAATGCAGTCTCCGCTAATGGCGGAACATTGCACAGAAATTATAATCATGTTGTTACCTTGAACCTCTACGATACGGATTCAATAGAGCCCTTCATTTTCTATACCAAAGAGTGGAAAATCATGCCAGAATAAATTAATCCAAAAAGTTTGACCCTGAGAACAGTAGCACACCACAGTTTGACAGCTGAGCAGCAGAGGTCCATCACACAAATTAAAGGTGAGTCCATACGCAACACTTACCAGCAGGGGATCCTCAGGCCATGTCAGAAACAGATTATTATGTTTTTCAATTTCAATTCAGTCATTAATTTCACTAAGCCTTTGAAGGCTTTCAAATGGCAAAACATGAGTTTCACTGAGCAAAACCCATTAGTGGACTATTGGAGTACATAACATGGTTTATAGATGCTGTAAATGTGCAGATATTCAAACGCTTTGCCAAAAGAATTAGCAGTGGAGATTTTTGGCAGTTTCTACTTAATGACGTTTGGCGTTAACAAACGGTCACCTCAGTAAATACTGGTTTGCTTCTACTGGTTCAACTTATATCATTATATACTGGTTCAACTTATATAATTATATACTGGATCAACTTATATCATTATATATTGGTTCAACTGTATATGGTTGGATTCACAGCCATAGTAACCACAGAATGGAGGACATCATATTTTAAGTGTGTTGTTGTATTCAATTTGTTCAGCAGCTCATGGTATCAATAAGTGGATTGAAGAGATCAAATCCAGTATCCAATATCAAAGGTAGCTCATGGATGAAGTAATTGAATTCCAGTGAATTCACAGAGACATATGCTACCAATTGCATTCAAAGCTGCCTTTGTACTCTTTATTTTGAGTATAGGATGTTTGTAGTGTTTCAATGATTTGCACTACATGAATGATGTAATGTAGTACTGAACGCTTTACTTCCTATTGAGTTCCAGTTCAGTTAACAGACAGTAGCCTGGACACTGTGTATTAAAAAAAAGCCTACATTCTTATGATCTAATAGAATATCCGGGACATGTGTGCAAATGTCCCACTGTAATTGTCCCTTAAAGGCCTAGTGTAGTCAAAAACGTGATATTCCTGTGTTTTATATACTGTATATTTCCACACTATGAGGATGGTATAATAACAATGATGATAATGCTCTTTTAGTGTAAGAGCTGTTTGAAAAAACTGCCTTAAATTTCAACCTGTTTTTGGTCCTCCTGTGTGGCTCAGTTGGTAGAGCATGGTGCTTGCAATGCTAAGGTCGTGGGTTTGACTCCCACGGGGGACCAGCATGAAAAAGTACAAAAATGTATGCGCTCACTACTTACTGTAAGTCGCTCTGGGTAAGAATGTCTGCTAAATTACTCAAATGTGGGATGGAGTTTGAGATATCACCTGGCGGTAAATTAGTTAATAGACCAATAAGAAAGAAGTCCAAACCTCTCTGGCAATAACAGCTAGTTCTCAATTCTCCTCAGACAGTCCTAGCAAAATTCTTGCTTGAGAAATTGTATTTTTAACCATGGAAATTGAAAAGAATCACTGAAAGGTACTTAATTGATACCCAGAAATGATATGATTTGAGATTTAAAAAAGAAAATGGCTGCATTGGAGCTTTAATAAAACATATGCTCCCAATCTGCACAGAGAGGTGATGTCAGACTTACACAATGACAAACTGGATTGGTACTCATCATACACATGTTGTTGGACCTTGCTATTAGAGCAGACACAAGCACTCTCGAGAAGCAGTGTCTATGTCATTAAAAGACAAATCTACAACCCTGTAACAAAGAGAAACAGCTTAATGGCAACCAAAAGGACCAGAGGGAAAAGGTAGGGAAACGGTAACAAGATTAAACAACCTAGCGCAAATCCCACTCCCCTCTTTTTCCGACTTATTAATATAATTCTTTCAATGTGTGAATGAGATTATTGTTCTTCATAAAAGGGTTCCAGAAGAAAAAGAGAGAGAAAAACAGTAAATAGAGACTATTGTCGGTTAGTCGAGTGACGTTTTGGCCACAGCATCAGCACCAGGACGCATTCCCTAAACTCATCTCAAAACAACAACAGGGGAAACAGGCTATTTTTCCATACAATGACAGGGGTAGGTGTCAGAAGAAATATGGCGTTAGGGAGAACATCCTTGTACAGGGAACGCATAAAACTGAACAGAGGAGAGAAAATTAGGGATGAGGACAATTGAGCAAAGGAGAAAGTCAAGGGAAGGATAATGGGAGAAAGAGCGAGTGGGCAGCAAGGAAGAAGAAAAGATGCAGATGGGGGATGCTTGTTGCTAGGGCAGCCATAAACACTGTCAAAAACATGGCCCTGGCCAGAGAAATGACTTCATTGGTCGGCAGCTGTGACACATAGCAGAAGAGAATGAATAAGGGAGATATACATTTATCTCATGTTTACAGATAACAACACAAGGACACAAAACGGGGAGAAAACCCCACATTGTGCAAGGTAAAGCACAGCAACACACTCATCTCTTGAAATAACTGCTGAAAGAATTAGAGGCGTATGACACACAGACACTGAAGATCAATGCTGGGCAACCTGGCAACCCAGCTGGGTCCGATTTCCCATATGAGAAAATATATTACACAATGGAGAAAAACTTGGAGAACACCCCCACATTGGAGTAATTGGGTAAGCCCTTAAACTACTGCTTTTAAATGAATGGAAATACTGGCGTTTTCCAATACATAGATTGAAGAATAACAACCTGATACTGTTTTTGTTTTAATAGCATCTTTTATAAGTTGGTTTTTCAAATGATCACATACCAATAAAGGATATTGTGAAAGTTGGAACGGTTGACTATAGTTGAGTGGGGTTGCCAGATGCTTTGTGAGCTACTGGATTTCCCATATATGTTAATAATGAAATAGTTTCACAATACTACTATTACATCATTGGAATATGAGGCTGTTTATCTCATTGCCAAGAAAATAATAATATAAAGAAAAGCTGCCCAACCAAGTTATAATTCCCAACAGAGACATCATTCTATTTTGTCTGATGATGTTGTACTGCATAGCTGTTGAGTTCTGTAGTAATGTGATTGTGAGGCCCCATTGTGGACAATCAATTGGAGTCCAGTTGCTAATTTAGAGTTGGCTTGGTTGACGTTTCCAAAATATCTGAATATAGGCTTCGGCATGACAGAATATGTAAATTACTACTCCCCCTGCTGGTAAGCATACGGTACATGCACCCATTCAAAATAATATTTAACACAGGTTCTGACTACCATTACTTTAGAAAATTAACTGAAATACCAGTAGGCCATTTCATCATAATTATTGATAATCGTCCTGATGTCCGTTCTAACATTAACTGTATCGTTTTCTGTGCCACACAGAAAGAGGGCGATCAACAGATAACATCTCAAGTTGGAGGGAAGCTCACGACCTACACCCAAACAGGACTGGCGGCCGGGCAGGAGTACACGGTGACAATCAAGGGAGAAATAAATAGGAGAATGGGCACTGAGAGCACAGTAGAATTCACAACCCGTGAGTCAGGAAACCACATTTTGTATCCCCTTATTAACATATGTTATTTTGGTTATCAATAGATATAAATGCTAAGTCGTTTTCCCCCCCATTGCTTTTCCCCGACCCACCACCCAGTTATCTCTGGACCCACAAACCTTCGAGTTGTGAAGACAACCACAACATCTGCAGTTGTCCAATGGGAACAATCGCAAGGACACGTCGACAGGTATCGCTTAACTGTTGCACCCAATCAGACAGACGGAACAGCCAAGGGAAGACAAGACCTGACCCTGCCCCCTGAGAGGGACTCTGCCCAGATTGACGGTTTGGACCCGGGACATTTGTATGACATCACACTAGTGGCTGAAAAGGGCGGGATCAAGAGCAAGCCAGCAACAGTCCAAGTCACTCCTGGTGAGTTTAATTGGATTGGCTTACTTTAGTTACTACATTGCATATGAAAAAAATCCAGGGACTAGATTGTATTTAGAAGCAATCTTGATTCATTAGGCCATATTCTTTATTTGTTTATTTGGAAATGAAGACCATAAAAATAGTCAAATATTTTAAGATAAGAGTTATAGTCATGAAACAACAAATAAATGGTGAACTAAGCAGAAGAAGCAGGAGAGAAAGAGAAAGTCATCATTATGTTTAAACGAGAGAGAAATCTCTGAAACAAATTGGATTCCCTGGCAATGTGAATGAATATGCAAGAGAGGCCAGCCCTGCTCCTGTGAACTGTTATCCCACTAAAGTTAACATGTCTAGACACGTCATTATTCAATAGAGCAGGTCATTGGAAGTGAAATTAAAATAGCTTGAAATGAATCGAGGTACCGTATAAAAACTGCTCCTGGTGCTAACCTGATCTCTCTTTGTAAAATATATTTTCATTTTCATTTTTCATTCTCTCTTTCTCGACAGTAGCGGCACACACTTAACTCACAACATTGAATATTTCAGCACCCGAACAATGAATGGCAAGGTTGTTTTGATGACCAAATGTAATACTCTTTCCACTTCTCCCTGCAGGTTTGGACAGCACATAGGGCAACTATTTATTGCACTAATGTCAATGCAGGTGTTGTTGGAAAACAGGATAATTCAAGGTGTTCAGTTCAAAGATAATATTTGTTGATTTTCCCATTTGGATCTAACAGTGCTTCCCTCTTGTAGTCGGATCAAAAAAACATATTGTTTTCTTTGGTTCCAAATGATCGCTTCATGCCTTTAGGAAAATCCACAAAGACAATATCCAGGGTGACCATGGACACTGTGACCATGCAGGTAGCACCAGGAGTAGCAAGCCATGAAGACCCAGCAGGGAATACAAAGCCTGTGAAGGCCATCTACTACTCAAAAGCCAAGGGTGAAGAACCAGAGAGTGGAAAGAATAGGAGTGGACCCGGCTCTGTAACAGTCAAAGGCTCCAATGGAACCAAAGAGGACCCATCTGTCACAACCAGTACAAGACCACTTGTCAACACAAAATACATGGTTGTACATAAACCAGGTGATAGAATAACCTTGCCCAGGAAGCCATACATTGGAGACTCTATCCGTTGTAATGGTACAAGTGTAAGTCAGGGTGGGAGCAGAGTGGGTCACAGTCTTCTGAAAAGGCCTTCAAGCAGAAACCCATTGGTGGGGCCAAAGGTCACGGATGCCTTAAAAACTGACGCTAAAACAGAAAATCCCATTGTTGGGGACTGGACTATAGTTATAACTGTGAAAAACACTAAGCTGAAGACATGTCCTCTTGGAGAAAAAGATAGAACTTCGACAAAGACATATCCTGTTGGAATCCTTCCTGAAAATGCCACTCCGAGTTCTGGTTCTGAACAACCAAAAGTGATTCCCGGCTTAAAGGACCTACCTGATAGAAAAATGGGTACAGAGACTGAAACAAATGAGCCAGGGCAAGGGACTGATGGCTTGGAGAGATGGCTTGGAAAATGAGGACAGTGCCCTAAAAGTGTCTGAAACAAGACATTAAAAAATAGCATACTCAGATGTTTTATTTTATTTTACCTTTATTTTACTAGGCTAATTCTTATTTTCAATGACGGCCTAGGAACAGTGGGTTAACTGCCTGTTCAGGGGCAGAACGACAGATTTTGTACCTTGTCAGCTCGGGGATTTGACCTTGCAACCTTTCGGTTACTAGTCCAATGCTCTAACCACTAGGCTACCCTAGAGATAATGTTGCAGAAGTGGGTATCAACAGAGATGGAGAGAAAACAACTGATGTGGGATTGTTTGGAACCAAACAAAACGAGACAAAGACTGAGAGTGGGCGGCTCACCACCTCTTCGCCGCCTCACTCCAAAGGGCCCCTAACCAACACCGCTCATATCTAAATATGAGACCATTCCTAAACAGGACACGTTCACCTTCTTCATCTCCCACAAAACTAAATGAATCAAAGACCGGTATGGGTCAACCCATAACTGACAAACAAGTGGTGTTTGCAAAGACATTGCCTGTTTCCCAATCCTCAACCCTCCATCCAGATGCTGAGCCAGAGAGGGCACCAAAATCATCCATTGAATCAGAACAGAGTGGCAAAGAAGGCTATTCATCCTCATCCTCCACTTCAGAGGAATCAGACTCTACTAAAGAAAATGCTGCAGTGGCAGAGAATGGTATTGCAGTAACAGTGGACGGTATAAGCAGACGCAGACAGGGCCACTGACGTGGTGTCGTCTGGAACTGAACGAAACAAGTCAAAGACTCGGACAGTGGGCAGCACACCACCCTTTCGCCGTCTACCTCCAAAGGGCACCCAACAACGCCGCTCACACCCAAATATGGGACCATTCCAAAACAGGACACGAACAAACCTGAGACCCCCATCCATCAAGAGGTCCCATTCGCAGACCTTTCCAACCTAAACTGACAAACATGGACAACGGCATCGTCATTCACACCACTCAACCGGAGGAGCAGGGCACCTACAGCACCAGCCAGAATGACACAAACACAGACCTTAAGCCCGAAACTCTCATCAAGAGAACAAATACCACAGCTAGTAAAATAGCAGGAGATCATGCATATATTAGAAATAACGGTAGCTTGAGCCAAAGGAGCCAAGATTCAAAAACAGGTCATCGTGACAAAGGGAGCCAAGTGAGTAAGACTGCTGATTCAACAGACAGAGCAAACCAGATAAATGGATCAGATGCTACTACTACTGGGAAAAACAGGCCAGCCTCTAAACTCAGTGGGGGTTCAGAGCATAACCTCGGGAGGGTTCGTACTTGTTTGGGGAGCGCCAGAGGGGATGTACAGAAATGTCATAGTAACCCGGGAAGAGCATGGAAGTAAGAACGAGGCGGAGGAAGAGGAGGAAGAAGAAGTGGAGGAGGGGAGAGTGAGTCAGAGGAGGATAGTGAGGAGGAAAATGTCATGGGGGTGAGTCAAGGTAAGGAGGGAGGGGAGGAGAGGAGAACCCTGATACCAATAGCAAAAGTGATAACCAGAGACAGAACAGCAACAGTAATACTACGGCTAAAGTTGGTGACAGGGGTACAATCAAGTTCTCCAAAGTCCTTTCAGGGTCGGCTCGCTCATTCCCATTCCAGAATCTCCATCCACAGACACGCTATTCCCTGTCCGTATTTGGGAAGGGTCCCGGAACTACGAGCCAAAATTCACAGACTCATCGTCAGCACAGGTACTGGCCATAGTTAAAATCTCTACCAACTACTACAAGGGTTCATTGGCTCATTGTTCAAGCACAGGACTTCTCTTTTCTTGAACTATGCAAGTTATTCCAGACACCCAGTTAGATGCCGATACATCCTCACACCATTTTAGGTGAGGTATACTTGCACAGCTGCTTGATCCATGTCCATTTCAAGAGTCGTCACACTCTTGATACTGTAACTTCCTGAATTACAGTACTTCATCATGTCTGTCGTTAATTTGCCTCATCTGCTTATTGATACCGTGAGCCGTGTTTCTTTTGGTTTGTCCTTGACAACCAAGAGCTTTTAATTCAAATAAATGGTAAATAATTCCAAAACTTTAATTACAAATTATAAACTGGGTGGTTTGAGCCCTGAATGCTGATTGGCTGAAAGCCGCGGTATATCAGACCGTATACCATGGGTATGACAAAATATAGATTTTTACTGTTGTAATTATGTTGGTAACCCGTTTATAATAGCAATAAGGCACCTCTGGGGTTTGTGGTATATGATCAATATACCACGGCTAATGGCTGTATCCAGACACTCTGCGTTGCGTCGTGCCAAAGAACAGCCCTTAGCTGTAGTATATTGGCCATATGAACCACACCTCCTCAAGCCTTATTGCTTAAATATACAATGATCAAATAAACATGGATCTGTGCTAATCATTTGTATTTCGTGTTAACCCCTTGCTTATACCATGCTGTGCAGTGATTAGTGCAACTGTGATGTGTGTTGTTCATACTGGGTGCATTGTGGAAAAACAGGTATGATTGCCAAAACACCCAGAGAAAATGGGCTGTTGCTAACTGGGGAACTATCTGAAGCGCATCCCATCAACGAAATGTGAGCATGAGTTCATCATCTTCAAAATGTAGGTTATGCTGAGGGATGCTCTCTAATATATAATCATTACAGTGCTAAATCTTACACAATAAACCCGGGATTACATAGCCTCCCTGGTCTATATACGACATGTCATATACAGCCTGTTGTTTTCCATTTTGTACATGGACAGTATGTCAACCCAAACACATCCATGTGTTAAGCACGTACAGAGCCTTCAGAAAGTATTCATACTCCTTGACTTATTCCACGTTGGGTTACAGCCTGAAATCAAAATGGATTCAATATATGTTTTTAGAAATTTGACCAAATTTATTGGAAATGAAATACAGAAATATCTATTTTACATAAGCAAAATCAATACTTTGTAGAAGCACCTTTGGCGGCGATTACAACTGAGTCTTTTTGTCCAGCACCTGAATTGTACAATATTTGCCCATTATTCTTAAAAAAATTATTCAAGCTCTGTCAAGTTGATTGTTGATCATTGCTACAGTAGACTGACATTTTCAAGTCTTGCCATAGATTTTCAAACTGATTTAAGTCAAAAATAGTAACTAGGCCACTCAATATTCACATTCGTTTTGGTAAGCAACTCCAGTGTAGATTTGGCCTTGTGTTTTCGGTTATTGTCCTAATGAAAGGTGATTTTGTATCAAAGTGTCTGTTGGAAAACAGACAACCAGGTTTTCCTCTAGGATTTTGCCTGTTCTTATAGTTGTATTCTGTTTCTTTTTAGCCTAAAAAACTCCCCTAGTCCTTGCCGTTGAAAAGCATACTCATAAAATGATGCAGCCACCACCCAGTTTGAAAATATGAAGAGTGGTACTCAATAATGTGTTGGATTTGCCCCAAACAAAAGGTTACTATCTTTGCCACATTTTTGTGGCAAACAGGATGCATGTTTTGGAATTTGTACAGACTTCCTTCTTTTCACTCTGTCATTTAGGTTAGTATTATGGAGTAACTACAATGTTGTTGATCCAACCTCAGTTTTCTCATATCGCAACCATTAACCTCTAACTGTTTTAAAATCACCATTGGCCTCATGATCAAATCCCTTCCTCTCCGGCAACTGAGTTAGAAAGGACGCCTGCATCTTTGTGGTGACTGGGTGTATTGATACTCCATCCAAAGCCTAATTAATAATGCCACCATGCACAAAGGGATATATACAGGGCCTTTGGAATGTATTCTGACCGCTTGACCATTTCCACATTTTGTTAGGTTACAGCCTTATTCTAAAATTGATTAATTCATTTTTGTCCCTTGTCAATCAACACACAATACCCCATAATGACAAAGCAAAAACAGGTTTTTAGTTTTTTTAAATAATTTATTAAAGATAAAAACTGAAATATAAAAAATTTACATAACTATTCAGACCCTCTATTCAGTACTTTGTTGAAGTACCTTCGGCAGCGATTACAGCCTCGAGTCTTCTTGGGAATGACGCTACAAGCTTGGCACACCTGTATTTGGGGAGTTTCTCCCATTCTTCTCTGCAGATCCTCTCAAGCTCTGTCAGATTGGATGGAGAGCGTTGCTGCACAGCTATTTTCAGGTCTCTCCAGAGATGTTCGATCAAGTTTAAGTCCGGGCTCTGACTGGGCCACTCAAGGACATTCAGAGACTTGTCCCGAAGCCACTCCTGTGTTGTCTTGGCTGTGTGCTTAGGGTCATTGTCCTATTGGAAGGTGAACCTTCGCCCCAGTCTGAGCTCTGGAGCAGGTTTTCATCAAGGATCTCCCTGTAATTTGCTACGTTCATCTTTCCCTCTATCCTGACTTTCCCCAGTCCCTGCCGCTGAAAAACATCCCCACAGCATGATGCTGACACCACCATTCTTCACTGTAGGGATGGTGCCAGGTTTCCTCCAGACATGATGCTTGGCATTCAGGCCGAGTTTAATCTTGGTTTCATCAGACCAGAGAATCTTGTTTCTCATGGTCTGAGAGTCTTTAGGTGCATTTTTGGCAAATTCCAAGCGAGCTGTCATGTGCCTTTTACTGAGGAGTGTCTTCTGTCTGGCCACTCTACCATAAAGGCCCGATTGGTGGAAAGCTGCAGAGATTGTTGTCCTTCTGGAAGGTTCTCCCATCTCCACAGAGGAACTCTAGAGCTCTGTCAGAGTAACCATTGGGTTCTTGACAAAGGCCCTTCTCCCCCAATTGCTCAGTTTGGCCGGGTGGCCAGCTCTAGGAAGGGTATTGGTGGTTCCAAACTTCTTCCATTTAAGAATGATGGAGGCCACTGTGTTCTTGGGGACCTTCAGTGCTGCAGAAATGTTTTGGTACCCTTCTCCATATCTGTGCCTCGACACCATCCTGTCTCAGAGCTCTACGGACAATTCCTTTGACCTCATTGCTTGGATTTTGCTCTGACGTGCACTGTCAACTGTGAGACCTTATATAGAGGTGTGTGCCTTTCCAAATCATGTCCAATCAATTGAATTTACCACAGGTGTACTCCAATCAAGTTGTAGAAACATCTCAAGGATGATCAAGGGAAACAGGATGCATCTGAGCTCAATTTTGAGTCTCATAACAAAGGGTCTGAAAACTTATGTAAATGTTATACATTTACAAAAATGTCTAAAAACCTGTTTTTGCTTTGTCATTATGGGTTATTGTGTGTAGATTGCTGATAATCATTTTTTTATTTAGTCAATTTTAGAATAAGGCTGTAACGTAACAAAACGTGGAAAAAGTCAAATACTTTCTGAAGACACTGTATATATATATTTTTACACATCTACCAATCGGTGCCCTGCTTTGTGTGGTTGAATCTGTGCTTAAAATTCACTACTTGATTGAGGGACCTTATAGATAATTATATGTGTGGAGTACAGCAACTGGGGTAGTTACACAAAAATCATGTTAACCACTATTATTGAACACGGAATGAGTCCATGCAACTTTTTATGTGATGTGTTAAGCACATTTTTACTCCTGAACTTATTTAAGCTTGCCATAACAACGGGGTTGAATACTTATTAACTCAAGACATTGATGATGATTTATTTTTTGATCAATTTCAAAGATTTTCTACAAACAAAATTCCACTTTGACATTATTGTGTGTAGATCAGTGACACAAAATCTCAATTTAATCAATACAAATCCACGCTGTAACACAACAAAATGTGGAAAAAGTAAAGGGGTATGAAAACTTTCTGAAGGCGCTGTACTCATGAAATTTACTCTGATATTCATGAGACCATTCAGCTACAACCGCCATTCACTGCTGGTCTGATCTTCTCTCACTTAGGGTAAGCTTTAAGTCAGCAACCTTCATTGACTCCCTTCATCACTCACAAATCCCAGGGTAAGACCACGGTTGGTCCCTATGGTTTTTCCTGATCTTAAGCGTGAAATGTACAGATTTTAATCCTATGAGACTTTTTTAAATGTATTTGTAAAAAAATTAATAAAGAACAAAATTCTACAAGGTTTTAACGATTAGCTAGTTTTTTTTATATATATATTTTTTTACAGAGGGCGAGGTCTCAAATGGTATTTGGAATCATTATGGCAGGATTCTGCTCACTCATGGTTGAAAATCTGTTGGTCAACACATTTCTTATTCCTTAGAAATGATCTTTCTCTTGCTTTATCTCTCCTATTCTTGTATTCAAATTATTTGGGGTATGTATTTGTTATCAACATCTCTTCGATTTTTCCTGTCTTCTGTTGTAACCATTTAAACGTTTCTCTTTCCTGCCAACCTTTCTTCTTTTTTTCAGGATCAAAAGACCAGCTCAACATTAATATCTCATCCTTTTCCCTTGCTGCTTTCCAGGGTCCAACATCTGCATTTAACAGTGACACCTTTGTCTGTTTTAGTATATGCTGTACTGTGTATACTGTATATATGGTTGCACTGTACATATATACCCAAACTCAATGGGAGCACTAATAATAACAGCGTGAGTAAACAAGAAAAGTATGAGTGCACCTACATTTTAAGGTATATTGATCTTTCTTCTCCTCACATGTAGTATGACTTACCTCAAGTCTCCATTTACTCTTTCTCAAATACATTGTAGCTCTGTTTCCATGTCCATCATTTTTCTCTCTTGATACTTTTTTCTTTCTTTTTTACAGTTTTTCTTTGTTTTCATGCATCTTTCAGTATATGTTCGTCTTTCTATCTTTTGTTTCTCTTTTTCGCTCTCAAACACACTTAATATTCCCGTGTCATGCCCAGGTCCAGAGCCTCCCTCAGGTCTTGTCTTCAGTGAAGTGACTGAGACGTCTTTCTCTGTGTCCTGGACAAAGCCAAAAGGTCCCGTGAGTGGCTTCAAGGTCACCTACACTAACACACAGGAAGGTAGGTGCTTACACTAAGGTTCTGGGGGTCAAAATCCTGGCTGTTGAGTCACGTCAGTTCATTGTGCATTCACATCGCAAGTTGCCCGTTCTATTCCAGGGGAGCCTCTCTCCGCAACGGTGGACTCTGGGGATTCCACTCTGGCACTGTCAAAGCTCTCTCCAGGGTCCTCCTATGAGGTCAGTGTGATATCCGTCCTTGGACTGGACGAGAGCGATGCAATCAAAGACCTGGTTATGACACGTACGTTTACTTCAGTCATACGGTTGACTTTCAGTTTTAGGATGAATACTAATTTACAGGAAGTTGTCAGATTGTAAATTATAGGAAGTTAGACTATCAACATACCCTTTTTTTTGGTCCTTGGTGGTGTCTTGGTCAACGAAATTAAGTTAAGCATTCAAAACCACATGTATTTTTTGTTTTGTTTCTTACTGTCGTGTGTATAGTGTTTTCTCTGCATTTATATGGGTTCTGTGTTCATAATTGTTCTAGCAGGTGCAGGATCTGGGAAAGATCTGTGCATTTTCAAATTTTCTCAAAGTGTCTATTCTGGAGCTGTTTAAACTTCAATTTTCTTTAGCAAGAATGAGATTAAAATCTAATGATGTATCGAAAGGATTTGATTTCACGTTGTGATAACTAATGCTTCCTTTCTCTTGCCTTCATTTTTTTCAAACCCAAACCGATCTCAGTCCCTGACCCTCCGAGGGATCTCCGGGCCATTAATGTCACAGACACCAAGGCCTTGCTGCTATGGCGACCAGCACTGGCAACAGTCGACCGTTACGTCATAGTTTATGGCTCTGAAAAAGGTAAAGGGGTATCAGAAGTTGGATATCCATTACAACAATACCCTGTGGGGCTTTTAAAAGCCCGAGCCGTATTAGAGCTTTTCCTTTCCAGTTGGAGCTTTCACACAGGCCACAGGCAAGATGAGATCATAGTATTTGTATTGGACAGTCAGTTTATGACCACCCCAACAGCATTACAATATAAACACTGAGAAATAAATTAAATCCTGCTGCCTACCTCTCTCCACTGCCAATCACCTGCTCTCTCTTTCCGCTGCTTACTTGTTTCTGTGTCAACCAAGGGTCAGATGATGCCAAGATCACTGTATCGGGCAATGCGGCGGAGCAGCAGCTGAAAGGCCTACAGGGCTCCACTAGGTACACCGTCACAGTCACCAGTCAGCTGGGCAACCTGGACAGCTCTGCCGCCATCACCGTCTTCACCACCACCGGTGGTCAGTCCGCACAGACTCCTTCTCAAACTACCTTAATGCTTAAACCAATCAACTCACCCGAGACCGAGCAGAAAAGGAAGGCTGATGTTTTCATTTAATTATACAACTGAGCTTCTTGTGATTGTGTCCATGTCCATCTGGCAGGATCCAGGGGAGACGGGGAAGTTCCGCGTGACCTGAAGGCCAGTCAGGTGACTCCTCGCTCAGCGCTGTTGACGTGGAAAGCACCCTCTGCCGCCGTGGGAAGCTATAAGCTGACCTATCAAACGGAGGGACAGGAGATAAAGGTGAGGAACACTGATTAAAAGGTGGAGACAGACACACATTCTATTTTATTCAGGACAGTAAATTCGGACAAAATGCAACAAACTCTGGTCTAGACAGATGACCTATTTCTTCTCAACAGGAGGTTACCATTGACTCCACAGTAACAGAGTTCAAATTGACCAGGCTGCATCCCATGTCCAAGTACACCGTGCATCTACAGGGGGAGAGGGGAGGGAGCTATACTGCTACAATTTCCACTGAGTTCACCACAGGTAAGTGGTCAAATATATTTGACTTTATAAAGAAACTTAAACAAAACGAAATACATACATCGAAAGCACAGTTTCATAAAGTTAGGCTCTCTCTTTGATTTTGTCTGTCAGGGAATCTCCGATACCCCTTCCCAAGTGACTGTTCCCAGGAGCTGCTAAACGGGATACACGAGTCTGGAGAGGTGGAGATCTTCCCCAGGGGAAGGCAGGGGAAACCAGTGCTGGTCTACTGCGACCAGGTGACTGATGGAGGTGGCTGGACGGTAAGAGAAGATGACTGTGTGAGGGACCATGTGTCTATACTGTTGGTGAAGAGAGAGATTGCTATTTAAAATGTATTCAGCTGTAGACAATAGGAGTGGCAAATGTAATACATTTGACTGCATAATAACTATGTCCCTTAAAGGAAAATACCACTCAAAAACTAACTTTTGCTATTTGGTATTTCATTAGTCAACAGTTGATACAGTCCCAAAATGTTTTGCATGTCAGCAATCAAGTTTTCAAGATATGGAACTTTCAAAATAAGTTTATCTTGAAGACATGATTGCTGACATGCAAAACATTTTGGGACTGGATCAACATTGGACTAATCAAATACCAAATACCATAATAGTTTTGGAGTGGTATTTTCCTTTAACTGACCTGAGAGGGAGTTAACAGTTGATTAAGGATGGTATATGTCCGCTGTATGAGTGTGTGTGCTTTACAGGTTTTCCAGAGAAGGATGGATGGGAAAACGGACTTCTTCAGAGGCTGGAAAAACTACAGCAAAGGTTTTGGAGAACTGAGTGGGGAATTTTGGCTGGGTGAGAGTCATTCGTCACGCTAAGTTTGTTTTCACCCACTTCAGCAGCAGTGCACCAGCATTACATCAAACAGAACTGCTATATTGACGACGCAAAAGCTAAACTATGTCACTTTTACGTAAACAGTGCAAGCCCTCGTGACAGATCAACTCTGTAAATAGACCCGTTGCTGGGCAGATAAATTAAACAGTATAACGCCAGATGAGAAGGATCAATTTAATGTGGAAATTTATGGCAAGACGGTAGAAAAAAAGTGACTACTAGCACTATTGGTGCACAAACAGAAGGACAACCAAGAGCAGTAGCAGAGGGCCTATCACTCTTCAAAACCCTTTAACTTTTTTGGAGCGATTGGCTGGGCATTAACGCCGGTAGCGCACTATCCACTATTCATTCTAACATTGAGGCGCATCATGCTCATTTCTACTGTGTAGATCTGGTGAAAATAAGTCTTCAGCGCCCCCTAGAGCCAGTACATATAGTTTACTTCAGGAGCTCGGCAGTAAGCAGTTTTTTGTGTGCTATAACACCTTGTTTCCCACTCATCTCTGTCCATATATAGGTAATGAGAACCTACACAATCTAACCAGCATGGCACCAATGACCCTACGTGTGGACCTCCGTGCAGGGGACGAATCAGTGTTTGCCAAGTACTCTGCATTTACAGTGGACACTGTTAGAAGGAACTATGCTCTCAAAGTGTCTGGGTACAGCGGTACAGCAGGTACGGACAGATTCTGTCCACTGAAAATGATGGACCTCTTATTGTGCATACTTCCACATAATCATTAAACCCGTCGCTTATTGTTTTCTCATTATCCCTCTATTCCACACCTACTGTTTCCCTCCTCACGCCTGCCATCGGTCTTTCCACTCTACTTCCCTTTTCCCCTTCCCTCTTGACTTTTTCATCCCGGTAGGTGACTCTATGAGTTACCACAACGCGCGCATGTTCTCTACCAGAGACAGAGACCCCACGCCTTTCATCACCCGCTGCGCCATGTCCTATAGGGGGGGTTGGTGGTACAAGAACTGCCACGAGGCCAACCTTAATGGCCTCTACGATACCAGTGTCAATCACCAGGTAATGCCAGCCGACTTCATACCTCATTTCACTATTTCAGAGTCTATATCACCAAAGTAATCCAAGGCAACTTTTCCAGAACAATCAATTACATGTTCGGGGTGGTTTGCTAACTGAATCGTCTCTGTGTCTCAGGGTGTGATCTGGACTGCCTGGAAAGGCAAGGACTTGTCCATCCCTTTCACCGAGATGAAGCTCCGACCAACATCTTTCACCCCTCCAACTCAGGGATAATGACAAAGTGGTGGATGGAAAATGAGAAGGGGGGAGAGGCAATGTTTATGAACACACACACACACACATCCAGGTAACTGCTGAAATAAAGGAAACACCAACATAAAGTGTCTCGATAGGGCGTTGGGTCACCACGAGCCAGAACAGCTTCAATGCACCTTCGCGTAGATTCTACAAGTGTCTGAAACTCTATTGGAGGGAGGCGACACCATTCTTCCATGATAAATTCCATAATTTGGTGTTTTGTTGATGGTGGTGGAATCTCCCATCTCCCCAAGTGTTCAATTGGGTTGAGATCTGGTGACTGAGACACACACACACACCCTTTAAACCCCCTATTCTCCTTTGAGACCTCTCTTTCAAAGTCACTGAGATCTCTTCTTCTAGCAATGGTCGCCAAAATAATGGGCAACTGGCTATTTTTATACATGACCCTAAGAATGATGGGATGTTAATTGCTTAATTAACTCAGGAACCATACCTGTGTGGACGTACTTGCTTTCAATATACTTTGTGTCCCTCATTTACTCAAGTGTTTGCTTTATTTTGGTAGTTACCTGTACATAGGCACACATGCAAACCCACGCTCAGTCATGCATGCATACACAGTACATGCACCTATTAGCTACCGTTTGAAAATCTCCCAATGCCTTGCTCTCCAAACTAAAGCAATTGGATTTTTTCAAATGTATAGAGGACAGTTATCTGTATGTTATATTGTACAGTTCCTAGATTATCTTTGAGATTTCCATTTTCTTTTTTTACTCTAAGTATTGTGGCACCCCTTGCGTAAGCTGTAAAAATGTATGCACTGTCCCCTGGCTATGAGGTACAAGCGTGGAAATGAGCGGTGAATAACGGAGATTTCTGTTTGTACTTGACTGGCAATTATCGAGTTTTGGTGTTTGTCCTTTGTTTGTCTTATTTGTGGTTATATGTCCTGTATTTTCCGTTGCCCCAATTCTCAAATTGTAGTTGCTACAATAATAAAATAATGGTGGAACATGGGCGGCAGAAGCACTGGGTGTTCCGTTGTATGAGCAAGTACATGTACGTGAGTGAGGTTTTCACTGATATAAGCTAGGTGATAGATTTGGAGGCCTTGAAGATAAACTGTGCAGTGACAAGGAGTGACAATACAGAGTTATTTTTGACGTTGAATACCCAACACTCTACCAAACTCCCCAAATTGTCCCAATGCATTCCCACTGGTCATTACTCATTGCCAAAGATGACACCTACTGCACTTTTACTCAAATGAAACAGTACCACTACTACAAGGCAATTCATGTCCACAATCAGATCTATTTGAACATTCTATTACTACATATACACTGAGTGTACAAAACATTAGGTACGCCTGCTCTTTCCATGACATAGACTTTCCAGGTCACTTGTTAAATCCACTTCAATCAGTGTAGATGAAGGGGAGGAGACAGTTAAAGAAGGATTTTTAAGCCTTGAGACAATTGAGACATGGATTGTGTATGTGTGCTATTCAGAGAGAGAATGGGAGAGACAAAATATTTACCTGCCTTTGAACAGGGAATGGTAATAGGTGCCAGGCGCACTGGTTTGAGTGTGTCAAGAACTGCAACGCTGCTGGGTTTTTCACGCTCAAGCTTCCCGTGTGTATCAAGAATGATCCACCACCAAAAAAGACATCCAGCCAACTTGACGCTAAATGCAAAGCAATTAGGAAGGTGTTCTTAATGTTTTGTACACTCAGTATATATAGTTGAAGTCTTTTACATACACCTTAGCCAAATACATTTAAACTCAGTTTTTCACAATTCCTGACATTTAATCCTAGTAAAAATTCCCTGTTTTAGGTCAGTTAGGATCACCACTTTATTTTAAGAATGTGAAATGTCACAATAATAGTAGAGAGAATGATTTATTTCAGCTTTCATTTCTTTCATCACATTCCCAGTAGGTCAGAAGTTTACATACACTCAATTAGTATTTGTTAGCATTGCCTTTAAATTGTTTAACTTGGGTCAAACGTTCGGGTAGCCTTCCACAAGCTTCCCACAATAAGTTGGGTGAATTTTGGCCCATTCCTCCTGACAGAGCTGGTGTAACTGAGTCAGGTTTGTAGGCCTCCTTGCTCGCACATGCTTTTTCAGTTCTGACCACAAATTTTCTATAGGTTTGAGGTCAGGACTTTGTGATGGCCACTCCAATATCTTACCTTGTCCTTAAGCTATTTTGCCACAACTTTGGAAGTATGCTTGGGGTCATTGTCCATTTGGAAGACCCATTTGCGACCCAGCTTTAACTTCCTGACTGATGTCTTGAGATGTTGCATCATTGTATCCACATAATTTTCCTCCCTCATGATGCCATCTACTTTGTGAAGTGCATCAGTCCCTCCTGCAGCAATGCACCCCCACAACATGATGCTGCCACCCCCATGCTTCACGGTTGGGATGGTGTTCTTCAGGTTGCAAGCCTCCCCCTTTTTCCTCCAAAAAGTACGATCTTTGTCCCCATGTGCAGTTGCAAACCGTAGTCTGTCTTTTTTATGGCAGTTTTGGAGCAGTGGCTTCTTCCTTGCTGAGTGGCCTTTCAGGTTATGTCGATATAGGACTCGTTTTACTGTGGATATAGATACTTTTGTACCTGTTTCCTCCAGCATCTTCACAAGGTCCTTTGCTGTTGTTCTGGGATTGATTTGCACTTTTTTCACCGAAGAACATTAATCTCTAGGAGACAGAACGCTTCTCCTTCCTGAGCTGTATGACGGCTGCGTGGTCCCATGGTGTTTATACTTGCGTACTATTGTTTGTACAGATGAACGTGGTACCTTCAGGCGTTTGGAAATTGCTCCCAAGGATGAACAAGACTTGTGGAGGTCTACAATTGTTTTTGAGATTTTGGCTGATTTCTTTCAAATTTCCCATGATGTCAAGCAAAGAGGCACTGAGTGTGAAGGTAGGCCTTGAAATACATCCACAGGTACACCTCCAATTGACTCGAATGTTGTCAATTAGCCTATTAGAAGTCTCTAAAGCCATTACATAATTTTCTGGAATTTTCCAAGCTGTTTAAAGGCACAGTCAACTTAGTGTATGTAAACTTCTGACCCACTGGAATTGTGATTCAGTGGATTATAAGTGAAATTGTCACAATGCCTGGAGTGGTGGGTGTGGAGTCAAACGCAGAGAGCAGAGGATACTGGGAAAACTGGACTTTATTTTGGTTTCCAATGCGAACGCCCAAAACAACAGGCAAAAATTATAATTTTTGCCTGTTGTTCAGGGCACAAACGGACAGGAACACTACACGCACTACCTGACTAACAGAAAACAAGCCCGCACAAAAACAGGCAGGCCTAACAGGCTTAAATAGTACTGAATCAAAAAACAAAATAAGAGACAGGTGCAACCAATAAGACAAAACAAACAGAAAAGGGGATCGGTGGCAGCTAGTAGACCGCCGCCCACGACCGCCGAGCGCCGCCCAAACAGGCAGGGGAGCCACCTTCAGTGGGAGTCGTGACAGAAATAATCTGTCTGTAAACAATTGTTGTTAAAATTACTTGTGTCATGCACAAAGTAGATGTCCTAACCGACTTGCCAAAACTGTAGTTTGTTAACAAGTCATTTGTGGAGTAGTTGAAAAACGAGCTTTAATGACTCCAACCTAAGTGTATGTAAAATCCGACTTCAACTGTATGTACTGTGTTCCATTTAATTCTGTAGACTGAGTTTTAATATTTCATTCTATCGGATTGATACCATTAGACCTTCCATTGTTCACTTCATGTATCACTACATGCAAAGTTCCAAGCACACACATTTCCTCAAACAGGTACACATTTCCTTCAGATCCACCATGCTGAGGAGAGGGAGAAAGGTATAATTTTTAGGTTGTAGAATTATCAAATAAGAAAATTGTAGAAAACATTGATAATACAGATTATTCTTAAACTTTTATCGTTTATTTATGTACTGCTAATGTAAATACGATAAACTGTGTTTACGTGTACACATTTCTCACAATACACAGAAGAGAACAAGAATCCCGGCTAAATCTACTGAGACTCCCAGGTAATGACCTCTATTTCTACCTAACACACACACAGACAGAGTCCATCTTACCTGGTTATATGGTCAACTCTGCACAGGGATGCTGTAACACACCAGGTGGAGGTTCCTGTATCAAACCAGGTTTCTGATCAGGTTTCAGATCAGATTAAATAGTTTGGATGGCCCAGCCAGAGCCCGGACTTGAACCCGAGCGAACAACTCTGGAGAGACCTGAAAATAGCTGTGCAGTGATGCTCCCCATCCAACCTGACAGACCTTGAGAGGATCTGCAGAGAATGGGAGAAACTTCCCAAATACAGGTGTGCCAAGTTTGTAGCGTCCTGTCCAAGAAGACTCTAGGATGTAATCGCTGCCAAAGGTGCTTCAACAAAGTATTGAGTAAAGGGTCTGAATACTTATGTAAATGTGATTTCTGTTTTTTTATATACCTGTTTTTTCATTGTAATTATGGGGCATTGTGTGTAGATTGAGGAGTGAAAAACAAACTATTTAATCCATTTTAGAATAAGTCTGTAACATATCGGGGTGGCAGGGTAGCCTAGTGGTTAGTGTTGGACTAGTAACCGCAAGTTCAAATCCCCGAGCTGACAAGGTACAAATCTGTCATTCTGCCCCAGAACCGGCAGTTAACCCACTGTTCCTAGGCCGTCATTGAAAATAAGAATTTGTTCTTAACTGACTTGCCTAGTTAAATAAAGGTTAAATAAATAAATTAAATAAATCGTACTAGGTCATTTAAGAGTCTAATGTGTTACATAAGAATAATATGTTGACATAGGATATTCATTTGTATAGCAAATTACAAAATTACTTTCAAAATCCTTGTAATTTAATTAATTGTAGCAAGCCGTTGCCAAACCATTTGAAGCTGCTAGGCGACAAGGCTACAACGTGGACAAATTTGAACAAGTAACCAGCATAACACCCTTCTGGCTCAATGTGGCAGAGACATTCATCAATGATGTATGCAGGATTACAAGTCTAAAAGGATCCCTGTAGATCTCTCTCATTTCGCTTCAATTCAAGATGCTGGCGATCAGAGAGGCTTTAAGCAGTGGGAGGACAACACAACGGACGAGTTTACCTTGATTGTTGGCTGTCTGACTGGGCTCGTCCTCAATAAACTCATGAATAATTTCATGAAGGAGTGCAGGGGGACATCAGTAAGCACGAGTGTCTGACAGACCTGGGTGGTCATCCTGTCTGGGTTGGCGCCCCCCTTGGGTTGTGCCATGGCAGAGATCTTTGTGGGCTATACTCAGCCTTGTCTCAGGATGGTAAGTTGGTGGTTGAAGATATCCCTCTAGTGGTGTGGGGGCTGTGCTTTGGCAAAGTGGGTGGGGTTATATCCTTCCTGTTTGGCCGGTGTCCTCGGATGGGGCCACAGTGTCTCCTGACCCCTCCTGTCTCAGCCTCCAGTATTTATGCTGCAGTAGTTTATGTGTCGGGGGGCTAGGGTCAGTTTGTTATATCTGGAGTACCTCTCCTGTCCTATTCAGTGTCCTGTGTGAATCTAAGTGTGCGTTCTCTAATTCTCTCTTTCTCTCTCTCTCTCTCGGAGGACCTGAGCCCTAGGACCATGCCCCAGGACTACCTGACATGATGACTCCTTGCTGTCCCCAGTCCACCTGGCCGTGCTGCTGCTCCAGTGTCAACTATTCTGCCTTATTATTATTCGACCATGCTGGTCATTTATGAACATTTGAACATCTTGGCCATGTTCTGTTATAATCTCCACCCGGCACAGCCAGAAGAGGACTGGCCACCCCACATATGCTCTCTCTAATTCTCTCTTTCTTTCTCTCGGAGGACCTGAGCCCTAGGACCATGCCCCAGGACTACCTGACATGATGACTCCTTGCTGTCCCCAGTCCACCTGACCGTGCTGCTGCTCCAGTTTCAACTGTTCTGCCTTATTATTATACGACCATGCTGGTCATTTATGAACATTTGAACATCTTGGCCATGTTCTGTTATAATCTCCACCCGGCACAGCCAGAAGAGGACTGGCCACCCCACATAGCCTGGTTCCTCTCTAGGTTTCTTCCTAGGTTTTGGCCTTTCTAGGGAGTTTTTCCTAGCCACCGTGCTTCTACACCTGCATTGCTTGCTGTTTGGGGTTTTAGGCTGGGTTTCTGTACAGCACTTTGAGATATCAGCTGATGTACGAAGGGCTATATAAATAAATTAGATTAGATTTGATTTGGGTGTCAACATGGACGTTTGCAATTTTCTTTGTGGATGGGGGAATTTCGTAGTTAGCATGACCGTAGTAAACGAGCAGGAGATCAGTCGCACTCCGGGACCACTGCCTGTTGGCCAAAGCACCATCGACGACCAATGCCGTCACCTGAGAGTGCTCTCACATCCACAAAGAGGTTTAGAGGAGTCCTTGGGGCCCTTAGTCTCCAAGAGCCACAGTCAGGTAGCCAGTAGCACACAGAGATGCCCCAAACTGCAGCAGGGACAGAAAGAGATCACAGGTTTATGGTTCCATTACCAATTAGTCCCGTAACAGTATGGGTGTTAAGATTTGCAGTAGGCCTAAATATTGCAAATGGTCCATTCTGGAAGCTCTTTTTTGTCATGCTACTGTTATATTACTACATTAGAAAAATGTGGTATTTTGTGTTGATTGGAAACGGTTGCCCTCAATGTAGTTGCACAATGGCCTAGTGGAATCCCTCTTTCACATGTTTTTCAACTAAACAGTAGCCTATGAATACTGTGGACACTGTTGCACATGGACAGCTCCCAGTGCTGAATTGCCAAACTCAGAATTTAGGCCTGCTTCAACATTAATGAGCTACTAATTGTAATTCTGGAGCAGGGGAAGGAACTGAACATAAAGAGACATACATCAGTGTGGTGTCTTCTGCTTCACGTTCCTTATCAAGCCACTAGAGGGGTACTCAACTACTATTTGAGAATGTTCAGTGATACACATTTCCTAGGTGGCAAATGTCCGGATGGATATCGGCCTTTATCGGCGCTGTGGTACAGCATGCTCGATGGACGTCCTGTGGACCCTTAGGGGACAGGCTGAATTTCTTCAGCTTCCTGAGGTTGAAGAGTCGCTGTCGTGCCTTCACATTTCAGCTCCCAGCTGATGTGTACGCTGAGGAACTTTACGTTTTTGACAGTCTCCACGGTGGCCCCATTGATGAGAATGGGGCGCGCCCAGCCTGGTTCCTCCTGAAGTCCACAATCAGCTCCTTTGATTTGCAGTCGTTGAGGGAGGGGTTGTTTACCTGGCACCACGCCATCAGTGCCTACCTCCTCTCTGTAGGCCGTCTCGTTGGTAATCAGGCCTACTACTGTTGTGTCATCAGCGAACTTGATGATGGAGTTGGAACTGTGTGAGGCCATGGAGTCATGGATATACAGGAGGGGACTGAGGATGCACCCCTGTGGGGCCCCCGTTTTGAGGATCAGTGTCGAGGAGGTAATGTTGCTTACCTTCACCACCTGGGGACGGCCCGTCATGAAGTCTAGGACCCAGTTGCATAGGTAGAAGTTCAGACCCGCAAGCTTTGTGGTGAGCTTAGAAGGCATAATTGTATTGAAGGCCAAGATGTAGTTTATGAACAGCATCCTCACATGCATTCCTTTTTTTCCAGGTGGGTGACGGTAGTGTGCAGTGCAATGGCGATACCGTGGACCTGTCGGTGCGGTAGGCGAATTGGAGAAGGTCTAGTGTGTCAGGGATGGAGAAGGTGATGTAGTCTTTGACTAGCCTCTCGAAGCACAGCCAGACAATTCTGATCTTGTTTTTCACCAATTGGTCTTTTGACCAATCAGATCAGCTCTGAATAAGATCTGAAAAATATCAGCATTTGGTTACGCAGCCAGAGGGGGACACAATTTCCAATTTGACCAGTAGTGGGGTATTGTCCACACTACTGGTCAAATAAACCACACCCTAGCTACACATACAGTGTTTTCAGAAAGTGTTCATACCCCTTGACTTATTACATGTGTTACAGACAGAATTCAAAATGGATTAAATAGATTTTTTTCTCAACCATCTACACACAATACCCCATATTTTTGTAAATGTATTGAAAATGAAATACAGATATCTAATTTACATGTTAGAATCACCTTTGGCAGAGTCTTTCTGGGGAAGTCTCGAAGAGCTTTGCACACTTGGATTCTTTTCAAAATTCTTAAAAGTGCTGTCAAATTGGTTGATCATTGCTAGACAACCAATTTCAAGTCTTGCCATAGATTTAAGTCAAAACTGTAACACGGCCACTCCGGGACATTCACCGTCTTCTTGGTAAGGAAATCCAGTGTAGATTTGGCGTTGTGTTTGAGGTTCTTGTCCTGCTGACGGGTGAATTTTTCTCTCAGTGTCTGGTGGAAAGCAGACTGAACCAGATTGTCCTCTAGGATTTTGCCTGTGATTAGCTCAATTCTGTTTCTTTTTTTAGCTTGAAGAACTCTCCAGTCCTTAATGATTAAAAGCTCACCCATAACAGATTCAGAGGGGTTGGGTTAAATGCAGAAGACACATTTCACTTGAGTGCATTCAGTTGTACAACTGACTAGGTATCGCCCTTTCCCATGATGAAGCCACCACTATGCATGAAAATATGGAGAATGGTACTCTAATGTGTTGTATTGAATTTTCTCCAAACATTATTATATTTTTTTGTTTTTTGTTTGAATCCATGGGGTGATGCACAATTGGCCTAGCGTCGTCCGGGTTAGGGAGGGTTTGGCCGGTAGGGATATCCTTGTCTCATCGCGCACTAGCGACTCCTGTGGCGGGCCGGGTGCAGTGCGCGCTAACCAAGGTAGCCTGAGCGGTTTCCTTCCTCTCTGGGAACTGAGTTCAGAAGGACACCTGTATATTTGTAGTGACTGGGTGTATTGATACACCATCCAAATTATAATTAATAACTTCACCATGCTGAAAGGGTTATTCAATGTTTACTTGAACCCATCTAGCAATACATACTCTTTGAGAGGCATTGGAAAACCTCCTTGGTTTTTGTGGTTGAATCTGTTTGAAATTCACTGCTTGACTGAGGGACCTTACAGATTATTGTATGAATGGGGTACAGAGAAGAGGTAATCATTCAAAAATCATGTTAAACTCTTATTGCACAGAGTGAGGCAAGTGAGGGAAAAAATCTCAATTTAATCAATTTTAAATCGGGCTGTAACACAACAAAATGTGGAAAAAGTCAAGGGGTGTGAATATTTTCTGAAGGGACTGTATACCTGCTATGAATCCAAGTCTCCTGAGATATGGGGCTTTCTCCTTGGACTTCTCCCTGCGCAGGATGTTGTTTCCCATGTGTTTCTGCTACCAAGCAGGAGAACTGATGTCCATTCTCCCCTGAGCAACAAAGACCAAGTGCAAGAAAATAGAATGAAAGTTCCCTTTACCCTACATATAATTATGTTAAGAAACTGTTTTGTATTTTAAACTAATACTAAACATACAGCATATTTACACTGGCCTTGTCATTTCCATAACATGTTCCACACTCCACAAACTGATAATGGTGCAAATGGCCTAGGATATGCCATTGATAGTCTACTGATAGTATGACCATAGAGGACATGACTTTTTTTTTACACGCCATAGACATGCATATAAAAGTAGGCCTATTCACACTTCACCCGTCTTCATTCGTTTTATTTTCTATAATTCAATACCTTTTGCACCAATTATACAGCTGTTCATTTTCAAACAGCTGATTGTGATCCTACAACGTTAGTGCTGGTTGTGATCCTACAACGTTAGTGTTATCCTTCGGACATCTCTAAACTTCAGCCGTACCCTAGTCGTAACCCTTACCTAACCTTAAGCCTTAGCTAACCTTAACCATTTTAAAACATCCGAGTTGGGACGGCCCAAGGATCCCGTTCCTATCAGCCAACCAGCCATTGAGAATCCATTTTGTTCGGTTTTGACAAGATGGTATACAGTTAGTCAGATTTGACTTTTCGTAGCAGGTTAGAACTTACGCAACAGGTTAGGGGAATTAGGTTAATGTTAGGAAATGGGTTGCAAAAATGCAACAACAAAAAAACTACCTTTGACGTTAACTTAACAAAAGCTGTATCCCTTCTTGCCATGACCCTTTTGTTCTCCCTGGCCTGTACGGTATTTTGATTCGTCTGAGGCTATGATGTTTTAAAATTGAAAGTGAAAGAGTTCTCCCCACTAAACGCTGACACATTTAGCTAAGACAGTTTACCTTGACAGCGTTTAACAAAATAATAGGGGTAGAAAAGTAAAGTGCAGTAAGCTGTCTCACCTTTCACAAGGGGTCTCGGTTTGTGGATTCGTTCGCCCATCTTGATTGAAGATGCTCAATAATTCTCGACCGTGCCAACCTCAAAGCGCTGGTTTTTCCTTCGAAAACACTCGCAGGTGAGTTAATTTCTCTGAGGCCCACATGGTAATTTGAGAAACATTTACTGCAACGACGAAAAAATCTTTAGAATAATCAGGGCCGTCAGCTTTGTAAGAAAGCTTGGAGTGACTTTCATTGCCCTCTGGCACAACCCCTAGACATGTTTTACAGTTTTAAAGCTAATGTCCTGCAATTCTACGTATTTTGACATGGCTTAGGCCTACTGTATGACCAGGCTGGAAAATAAAATAAAACCACAGGTCAGGTGTATTCAAGATGCTTTGAACATTAAATAAACACTCAATTGTACAACTTTGAGATCTTTGGGAATACATTTAAAGTATGCTAATATATTTTTTTGAGGTGGTTTGACACATTATTCAGACAGTAATGAAATGAGATGAGGAAACAGGCAAATGGGAGAAACCGTGGGAAGGTTGGAAGCAGGGACTGTTCGCTCTCAGGTGGAAAGTACGTGACATGTGCCAAGGGCTAAATTTGGCCCGTGGATGGTTTTATTTGGCCCCCCAAGTTTTCGGTGCAAAAATAAATAAAACATTTGTGTGGAATTTCCATTGTAGGACATAAAAGACTCAAATCATCAGGAAATCATCTCCAAGTGATCTTAATTTAAGAAGTCTGTTCCCAAGTATTCCTACGCATAATAGAGAGACGCGTGATCGTATATAAATGTAAGCAAGGTTTGAAATTCTTATGTTTTAGTCAAACATATCTGTTTGGGCTTCTTGCTGCCAATTCGCAGTCTAGTTGGTTATTCCTGCACTACACCAAGGCTCTGCACAGGAAATATTAATGGTTGATGGCAGTGGGTAACCAAATCATAGATTTCAGTCTCCTTGTCAATAGACTGCTTTCAAGCTAAGGACATACATTTTGTAATTTGGGTGAACTTTCTTTAAAACAGGTCTGGAAGAAAATCCTGTTTGGTCTCCAGGAGGGTTCGCCACCCCAATCTATGTTTCCCAAGTGCTGTTTTTTTTTTAAATGTTCTTATTATAACAACAACTAAATTATCAATCACAAACCTTCAAGAAAGATCTAATGAATATCACTATTCAGGTGGTTTATGCGCACTAGTTTAAGATCCTTGCCATCATCGTACTCTACATAGACATAATATGATGTGTTTGTGTTGTGAGTCCCCCTACCATCTCTGCTTAGCATGTGCACAATATTAAAATGTCAAATTATATTTGAGGCCTGGAGCATTTTATATCCAATGCTTATTTGTAGGACTTATTCAAAACTGTCCATGAATGGCTGCAAAATACATAGCCTCATATACTTCATTTTCAAACACTCAAGTGGGCATATCAGATTTCAAATATGTGATTACACTGGCATAGTTACACATCAGGTCCCGCTACCAAACCTTCCCTGCTAAAACATACTGTAGGTCTCTGTCTACTGCCCTATCATTGTCACAGTCTTAATGCCAATCGCCAAACGAGGGGACAAATGCAAGTGTGGATTAAATCGACTTTAGTAAACACTGTCAAACAGATGCATTCTGCAATAGGCATGGGAGTAACGCCTCGATTACACCGGTAGCGTTATTGCATTTTGGTACACCAGAAGTACCTTTATTTCCAATGGAATGCTGTGTTTGCCTTGCAACATTGTGTTGCAGAGGCAGTTGCGGTGCATTCTGTGTGGTGCATACATTGGATATATTGAACATATACATACAACTGTATGCATAGACTGCTTGACAGAAAAGGTAGTAAAAGGTGAATGTTAAACTTTTGTTGCACACATATCCAGATGATGCTGCGTACCATTTAGCGCAATGACGCTGTCGGTGTGATCGAGGCGTAACAGCAACCTAATTTTGTTGGCATTGTACATAAAACAGTGCTACTGTGCTGCTCTCTCCATCCAGCTCCACTCTGATCTTGATTAATCCTCTTGGTCCCTTACATAACTAGACCAATCATCTGCTTCAAGGTGCCGTGGCTCACAGTGCTGTGATAGGACAATGATAGAGGTTCCGCTCGTGATGTTAAATTGCAGGCGCAGATGCTCCGATTTAAAAACGCACTGACTAGGCACTAACTAGTCAGGACATGACTATAAAAATAAAAGCAGTACTTTTCAATGCGTGAGATGTGAGGTGCGGCGTCTGAGCATGACAGGGTCAAATGTGTCTCACGGCCAATGCTTGAGAGTTGGCAGCTCTGTTTAATAAGATGTTATGTTTGTACCACAGTGTTGTGAAAGATCTCGAGGTCTTGAGGTGGATGTGAGCAGCTCGAGTCAAGACCCAATTCATGCACAATTAAAGGGCAACTCCACCACTTTTCAACCAAATTTCCATTCTCTCCAGCACAATACAAGTGTCAACCAGAGGAGGCTAGTGGGAGGCGACTATTGGCTCATTGTAATGGCTGGAATGGCATGAATAGAACTGTATCAAACATATCTCAACCACATGTTTGACCCAGTTCCATTTAGTCTATTCCAGACATTACAATGAACCCGTCCTCCTATAGCTTCTCCCACCAGCCGCCTCTGGATTGTCAACATATGTGAAAACAGCACATTTATACGTTTTGTCTGAAAAAAATATAACGTTATAAAGTTCTACCCAATGACATCAAAAGATAAAACAGAGATTCACGGTGACGTGTGGAGCAAGAATACCCTCCCTTGGGCTAGAAACTCATTGCAGGTTTTGAAAATTCACTTTTTTACTTTTAACCCTGCCCTGTGATTAGCAATGTTTCAGGACCTTATTTTTTTAGCCACATATCATAGAAACGTGCTGTTTTCACATACAGTGACTACCTCATGAAGCTGGTTGAGAGAAGTGTGCAAAGCTGTCATCAAGGCAAAGGGTGGATACTTTGAAGAATCTCAAATATAAAATATATTTTGGTTACTACATGATTCCATATGTGTTATTTCATAGTTTTGATGTCTTCACTATTATTCTACAATGTAAAAAAAAAGAACAAATAAAGAAAAACCCTTGAATGAGTAGGTGTGTCCAAACTTTTGACTGGTACTGTATGTAGACACTGGTTTGGTGCAGGAGATGAATGAGGTTGGAAAGTGGCAGAATTGTCCTTTAATTACTGTGCCGGTCTGAAATTGTTAAAGAAACTGATATAAAATGTTATTTATTCTGAATATGACTCATTTTTGTAAAATTGTGAACCTACAGACAGATTACTAAGAATATAGCACAGTTTAAAACAGGTTAATTACTGCAAGCTTACATATTGTTACCATGTAAATGCATAGTTTTAGCAGAGACTGTAGAGGAAGCTTTCCTGAATAATCTCTGCTTTTAATAGGCGTAGGTTTAGAGCCTGACCGATATGTTTTTTTGGGTCCGATTCAGATTGAAATTCCCTTTTTTCTTTCAATTTATTGAATATCGGTTATCAGTGAGGTTATAGACCGATATAGTGTTAAAAGGCCAATATCGGCATATAATATCAGTGAATCGATATATATCGGCCTGTCTCTAGCCTAGGGTTAGAGCGTTGGACTAGTAACCAGAAGGTTGCGAGTTCAAACCCCCGAACTGACAAGGTACAAATCTGTCGTTCTGCCCCTGAACAGGCAGTTAACCCACTGTTCCCAGGCCGTCATTGAAAATAAGAATTTGTTCTTAACTGACTTGCCTGGTTAAATAAAGGTAAAATAAAATATGCTAACACAATGCCAGTTCCTCTAAATATACCCAACATTGCATAAAAAGTGCTCACTTTGCAGGAATGCTGTGTTGGAAGGGAATTTGTCTGAGCTTGGTTACAGTTCTCCTAAGGCAAGGAAGACTGGAACCACCATTGCTGGCATAGTCTTCAAGGTGAGAATCAGTCATGACACATTTTCCGCTTCCTGTGATGTAGCTGTTTCAGGGTTGAGCTCAGCACAATCAATACCCTAAGTATGATTATACTTTGGGTTTCCTCCCTCCACAGGATGGGGTGATACTTGGAGCTGACACAAGAGCCACTGACGACATGGTGGTAGCTGACAAGAATTGCATGAAGATCCACTACATTGCACCTAACATTTAGTAAGTGCCACAAAGAATACACCTCGTACAGTATAATAGTGTAGCTTGTGTAACCCCTATGTAGATCAGCATCAGCCCCTGCACAATGGTAGGCAAAGACTGGGGCTTTTGTTGAAGTCTATTTGAGTCACCATGCTTCACCCACTAATCTCAGTTTTTATTGTAGCTGTTGTGGAGCAGGTGTGGCTGCAGATGCAGAAGTCACCACTCAGATGATGTCATCCAATGTGGAGCTGCACTCACTCAGCACAGGACGCCCTCCCCTTGTTGTCACGGTTACCCGACAACTGAAACAGATGCTCTTCAGGTGAGCGAGAGCATGAATGAGTCTGTGACGATGGGAAAATAAGACCACTACAGTGGCCACTCTCATAACACGGTTTGAATGCTGACAATCCAGTTACTTTCCAGACCATAATATAAAATAACAGACACAGCAGTGCCTTCGTCAATGATAGCACATCCCTCATTTGATTACAACAACCAGTTTTTATCAAGAACATTTTGATGATGCTGTTACATTGTAGCGCTCTACACCTGAATTGTGACTTCCACTCCAGGTACCAGGGACATATTGGCTCCTCTCTGATTGTTGGAGGTGTGGATGTGACTGGCGCTCACCTCTATAGCGTCTACCCACACGGCTCCTACGACAAACTACCATTCCTTACCATGGGTATGCTCTCCCATTAGTTTATCTCATCAATTCTTGACTCTCTGTCATTGGAGATTTGTTTTTGCACCATCTGTCCATGCGTTTCAGTTCATCGTAATCCCAGATAGTGTTGTCTGTATTGTTTGTCTTTGGTCATTGTCTATTGCCATCAAATAATTAATCTGGGCCGTGTGAAGAGCTTCTAATGGTATGAAATTGTATTGAATACTGAAACATTAGATAAGGTAACATTACTGCCGTTGTTTTTGCAGGATCAGGAGCAGGGGCAGCTATTTCAATATTTGAGGACCGATACAGACCAAACATGGAGGTGAGATGCAGTTATTCTCATTGAACAGTTGTTCATTTCATAAAATGTATTGCTCACCTGTCTTAATTGTCTATCTTGCTCAGCTGGAAGAGGCTAAAAAGCTGGTGCGGGATGCCATTACAGCTGGGATTTTCTGTGACCTGGGCTCTGGCAGCAACGTGGACCTGTGTGTCATCACCCAGGCAGGGGTTCAGTATCTTAGGGGCTATGACCAGCCTGCCCAGAAGGGGAAAAGGTGAGCGATACAAGTTTCTACTGGGCTACAACCAACAACATTTTGTGAATATTACTTGATTATTCATAACAGGAATTTACAATATACTCTCTCTCTCTTTCCTTTCTCTGTCTGTTTCCAGAGAAGGGCAGTACAAGTACAAGCCTGGCACCACTGCAGTTTTGACAAAGACTGTCACACCCCTGCCTCTGGATGTTGTTGATGAATCAATTCAGCTCATGGACACTCAGTGAAATGTATGCTGCTGCAGGAATCATCAAACACTCTTGTGAATTCCAACACTCATTAGCAAAAGTATCTACTTTAATTCTAAATAGCCAAGATGAACTTGTGAATTGATAATGGCATTGGGTTTTGCATAGCTTATTATACATACTTGGCAGCTTTTTTAATTCAATAATTTACTTTCAAAACAGTAATTGCAGTGTATGAAACATTAAAAGGCAATAAAATATTTCTTACATGCGATAATGGCATTAAGTATCATTAACACGCATTGGTAATTTGCATTGTGATCGCCTTACTGGTACTTAATACCAAAATACAATGAATGCATTTAGACATTTTTATTAGACCTACATGTATTAGCTGGTTCTACAAGAACACGCATGCAATAGCAAATCACTGAGTACGGTTCCATGCACACAATAATGCGACTATTGTGGCTAGTCAGATTAATGTAATAGTTTGATTAAAACGTTCACATGCTTTGCAAGAAGAACGATTTGGACACATTTCAAATCAGGCTAGCTGACGGAACTCTGATAAATGCAAAAAAATTGGGAATCAAAATAAATGTTCTACAATGTTATTTTTGGGAAGAATATTTGATTCTGAGTTCGGACATAAAGTTTTAATGTGAAAACTACTTCTAAACGCCGATTTATTCAGAGGAGAATAAAAAATAAAATTTAGTTTTTTGTTTTTGCTCAATCTGATTGGGTGGGCCTGGCAGTGCCTGGCTCCCCAGTGGGTCCACCCAGGCCCACCCATGCCTTCACCCCTGCTTAGAATTTTCACTTATATCCTATATATGTCCAAACCCCCGAATCAAATATTCTTCCCAAAAATAAAGTGGTAGAATGTTTATTTTTAATTGGCGATTTTCTGCATTTATCAGAGTTCCATCAGGTAACCTGATAAATGGTGTGTCCATGTAAACAGGTTTATTAGGGAAATCGTTCTTCTTGCAAAGCATGTAAACGTTTTCATCAAACTATTATATTAGCACGTAACCGCACTCACTTTGATAACCCCCACCCCAAACCATACACACATCTGAATCTAGTCATGTTGAATATTTCTGTCTCTATAATTTGTATTACTAGAGTTATTACATATTACTGCTATATATGCCGTTACTACTGTTCTTTGAAACCGATTTATGCTTGATCTGGCAATGTGTACCGGAAGCCCCGTATGGAGGGTGTGACACGCAGTTGCGGAGCCTCAATAGGCCAAATCAATGCTTCCCCCAAAAAACTGTTTACAATGCAGAGGGCTCTGTATAGCTCCGCATTGACATAACTGGTTGATGGCTCTGTGCTGCTGAGCGAAGCTCAAGAAGTATTAAGCCAGCAGCATTCCACCCTGCATACCACTGCTGGCTTGCTTCTGAAGCTAAGCAGGGTTGGTCCTGGTCAGTTCCTGGATGGGAGACCAGATGCTGCTGGAAGTGGTGTTGGAGGGCCAGTAGAAGGCACTCTTTCCTCTGGTCTAAAAGAAATATCCCAATGACACTGCCCTGTGTAGGGTGCTGTCTTTTGGATTGGATGTTAAACGGGTGTCCTGACTCTCTGAGGTCATTAAAGATCCCATGCCACTTATTGTAAGAGTAGGGGTGTTAACCCTGGTGTCCTGGCTAAATTCCCAATCTGGCCCTCAAACCCTCAAACCATCACCTAATAATCCCCAGTTTACAATTGGCTCATTAATCCCCCTCCTCTCCCCTGTAACTATTCCCCAGGTCGTTGCTGCAAATGAGAACATGTTCTCAGTCAATTTACCTGGTAAAATAACGGATAAATAAAATAAATAAAAAATGAATGCCCTGACTTCTGCAGAGGCCCGGATCGCAGTAAATGCTGTATGGCCAAAACAGACAGCTGAGTGACCATACATGCGTTTACCTCATGGAAAAGCAGATGCTCGATATGACGGGTGATTACTTGTCCACAAAAGAACAGCTTCACTTTCTCCAACACCACCCATTGGAGTAACGATAAACAGGGCGTTTTTACAAGCCAATCATGAATCTCATTGGCTCTGCAAAGAAAAGGACACCAACGTGCGTCGTTTGAATTTTGAGCTGGTCTTATGGTCACGGAAAATATGAGTGTCGGCTGGTAAGTGTGTAATTTTTGCACGTTATAAAGTTATGCTAGCCCTGCATTTTTTTGCAATGTTAGATATGGCATGCTTGCTCAATATAACGTTAGCTTCCCAACGCTCTCTGAAGAACTATCGCTAGCTTTCTTTCCTCCCTTAAATGAATTTGTCAGTTAGCTAGCTAACTTTTGTTATTCTTGATTTGCCAAGTTCTTTGCTTTCATACCGATGCCCGTTTACTAGTTAGCTTGTTGTGTGGCCAGTTCGCTAGCTATCTGCTATCTTTGAGTGAATGTTGTTTTGCATTGTTTCCAGGTTTCCCCCAGCATAACAACATTCACTCAAAGATAGCATGTGTCACTGAGGGGGTTCGATTAATCTGGCCTGTGGGTACACCGGACTATGGCGGTCACGTTATCGAGCGAAAATTGGGGGGAGAGGCTTGCGGTCTCAAATAGAACAGTAATCTGCGCCTCTATCATTTTGTCAACAAGGCAGCATGGTGCATCGTCCAGACGCCCCAATCTTTGTATTTTTTTGTGCGCCATTTTAGCATTTGTAAGAACATTTCCTGCAATTCTCAGAATTTCACAATTGAGCTCATTTCCAGTGATTCTGCCATGTAAATGAGACATTTAGCAGTTGCCAAAAATGTTCTGCAATTCTATGCCCTTTTCCATGGCTAAGGCTGTGTTCTTTTGCTCCAAATTTAACAAATAAAATCAATACTGTTCAATCCATTGGAATTTATTTCCCGTGACCGTTTGGCTTTTATTTCGGTGATTGTTAGTTCTCAAACGATTATAGTATAAGAAAAATATATTTTGTGTATCTTTTCTACATACATTGAACAAAAATATAAACATGTAAAGTGTTGGTCCCAAGTTTCATAACCTAAAATAAAAAAAAATCTCAAACTTTCCATATGCACAAAAAACTTATTTTTCTCAAATTTAAAGGCCACTTTAAAATGTGCAGTTTTCTAACACAATGTCAGATGTTTCAAGTTGGGTGTGCAATTGTCATGCTGACTGCGGGAATGTCCACCAGAGCTGTTACAAGATCACTTTAAGGTTAATTTCTCAACCATAATCTGCCGCCAACGTCGTTTTAAAGAATTTGACAATGCGTGCAACTGGCCTCACAACCGCAGACCACGTGCAACCACGCCAGCCCAGAACTTCCACATCCAGCTTCTTTACCTGAGGGATCATCTGCAGATGAGGGTGGGGGGGGGGGTGCTGAGGAGTATTGACTGTAATAAAGCCCTTTTGTCGGGAAAAACTAATTCTGTTTGGGTGGGCCTGGCTAATTAAAATTAATTGATTTCTGTAAGTCGGTCAAATCTTTGAAATTGTTGCATTTATATTTTTGTTCCAAGTACTTTATATTTAGTTTTAAGTTTACACTGAAAGCGTTTTTCCATCCCAAAAACTTTTTTTTTTTATTGGGAAGGCAGATAGAAAACCTTTATCAAATCAATCATGTGAAATCCTACTCATTACTACAAGTGCTTACTTATGTAACTTTTAGTTTTGTGCTGACTTCGCCATGAGTGGGGCACCTGGCTCACTTCAGATCGAATGCAATCAACTTCCAGCCAGTGCAAAACACACCTACACTTGCACTCGCCCGAGATTAATCGAAACCCCTCACTCATTCCATGGAGGGCCGAGTGCCTGCAGGTTTTCACTCCTTCCTTGTACCTGATTAAGCAATTTAATATCATTAATTAGTTAGGAACTCCCCTCACCTGGTTGTGACTAGGTCTTAATTTGATCAAATTTGGAAAGGACTTAACAAAAACCAGCAGACACTCAGGCCCTCCATGGAATGAGTTTGACACCCTTGTCATAAAGACATAAATTATGCTTTTTATTTTTTATCCAGTCTGAGTCCAACCCTTTTTACTTATTGGCTTACAGGTCAGGTGTGTGATGATGACATGCAAGATTAATGATGAAGTCCAAGAACTTATATGGTCAATACTGGATCAAGTCACTAAATGCATCTTTTCTTCATATTCTCTTCACCATCAGGCAAAGGTGTGGCTTTAACTCAGTGTTGTGAACTAGTATTGGAGCATGCCTCGTCGCGATCCTGACAGCTCTTCTGCAAGCCGGCGCAAAGGTGCAACACCCAAGCGTCGGCCTCCAGCCCCAACCGCGCCTGCTTCAACATCACCGGCAGCACGGCTGAGCGGACCATCAGGTGAGGAAGATGGGGAGGAGGGGAAATGTGGGTTGACTCATGCCTTCTCAATCCTGACACTGAAGCAAACTTTTTGTTTAGCTATGTATGTGACCACTAGTTGAAAGTGTTGGAATTAATAAATATGTTATTATTATTATAAGGTTCTCATTGTTTTAAAGATGATTTGGATCTCTAGCCCCTGCAGGTGTAGCTCCCTCCCTGCAAAAGAGGAGGAGGTTTCGCCCTGGCACCCGAGCTCTGATGGAAATTCGCAAGTACCAGAAGAGCACAGACTTGCTTTTGCGCAAGGGACCGTTTGCGCGCCTGGTACAATACCACTGGCTTTGTCGCATCACTGTCTTGCATAGTAGAGGTTGATTAGCACATGGCTCCTGTGGACCGATTTACAACCACCTTACATTCTTAGATGGATGCTGCCACTCTCTAACAATACATTACCCGTTGTTGATGATGCATAGTTAATCCTGTAAAGCCCTGTGAACTCTGCTTTGTATGTGGGTAAACAAGTCTCTCCAGGATTCCATATTTCTTTGCAAAATCGACAATTCCCCACATATTATGCGAGAGCTTGCATATTTGACCTATCACGTCACTATTACTGCATGCAATAGTCAAATCATCTCAATATTATCACATAAAAATGACCAATCACGCACTTCAAAAAGGGGGCTTGCTATTTAGACCAATGAAGACACACATCAGCGCATTTTGATGTCAGAATTGCTGCAGCAAAATCAATAATTTTTCCATATAAATGCTGCAAAAATCCTGGAGGGACTCTGAAGCTGGTGGTGTCTTAGTTTGGAATAAATAATAAAAGAAAGATGAACTAAAATGCTTGTTTTTACAATTAAAGTTGCTACCCCGAGTTAATATTTCCTATTAGTGATTGTTTATCTTCAGTGAATTTCAAGGTTGTTTACTCAGGTTGTCTACTCAGGTTCGGGAGGTGTGCCAGACGTATAGCAGGGACTTCATGAGATGGCAGGTGTATGCTCTTCTGGCATTGCAGGAGGTAGGTTGGTTCCCACTCCTGTGCTTATTTGAAGAACTGTTATATCAATACTCTAAACCCTTCTCTTACAGTTTGAAAATGTTTGATTATAATAACATCATAGTACACTTATTTTTGAAAAGTTTTTATTTACATATCTGCAATATAAAAAAAATGGTATCCTTATTAACTATTGTCAATATTAACGTTTCCTGGTCATAATTTTTTGACACCATTCTTTCTCTTCCAGGCTGCAGAGGCTTTCCTCGTTTTACTGTTTTCCGATGCCTACCTGTGTACCATCCACGCCAAGCGTGTAACGCTATTCCCCCGTGACATTCAGCTTGCCCGGCGAATTCGAGGAGTGGATCATCTCTGAGAACACTCAGATGAGCCATTGAGGAGCGAGCAGTGTGGCTTGGAGTGGGCCTGTTATAGCCTCTTTTTTTAATATATATTGTTTTAAACTACTGACCATGGGGTGCTGAGGACCTCTAACAATGCTATGTTTTGATGCAAAGCATCAGTGGATCTAATTTGCCCCAAATACACATGCATTATGTTCATGCCAGTTATAAACTCAGTATATTCTATAACAAAATGCTCACCCAGGCAAGGACTGTTGACCAATGTTTTGATTTTAGAAAAAGGTGTTTTTGTACGTTGAAGGAAAAACACTTTTGGGTATACTGCTTTAGTTCATCTGTGTTTTGGGCCCTCATGCCACCGAAGACAAGTTAGTATAGTGGTCAAATATGAGATTTACTGTAAATAATGTTGTAATGTTGGATTTGAATAAATGTTTTTATTCAGTAGGATAAACAATTAGAAATGCCTCACATTTGTATACCTGTTCCCATACAGCTATTGTAGGATTACAGATCCATACTTAGAACCCAGAAATTCATTTTATTCATGTTATATTTCATGCCCAAATTTAACATGCATCTGTGGTGTTTGTATGCATGTGGTTTTATCCACTGCCTTTGTCGCATTGTATTTTCAGCCTATGGTGTGGTGTTCCAAGATGCCCCTTTTGGCTCTTTTTTTTTATTTTAATTGGTCTCTTGGGACAGCTTTCTGCTGCCTCCTGGCCCCTGATCTACCCGCTTTCCCAGCAGGCAGCACAGCCAATCCAATCTTCTCACACCTGCCTGAAACAGCTCCTGATGGTCCTGTTTACAGGTGTGCTGAGGCTTCGCTTGGGACCAAGAATCACACCGGGCAACATTTAGGGAGTTCGATGTTTAAAGTTAACGGCACACCAGTTGAACGACTACAGAGGAGCGGGAACACTGTTTTAGCGTATTATCACAATAATGGTGTGGACATGAGGATTTTTGGAGTCAAAGAGAAGGGTTTGGACAGAGAATAGTATTGTTTATTCAAGTGCCATAATGCACATTAAGTTGTCATTTTAAAGGGGATATTGTTCAGGGAACCAAAAGAAGTGCATTCTTTCAGGACATCACGTCAGGTAAGATCATTTTATGCTCATGGGTCAAGTCAAGCCAATTCATTGAATAGTTATGCTAAGAGCAATGTATTTGTTTGCCAAGATGATCTAAATCCACATTGTCTACTTGCATCTTGTAAATGTTTGTAAAAGGTGCATTTTAGGATTGGAGATGGAAGTATCAACTGCAAGGATAGTGTTAGAAATAAACATAATGAAGTCGTGTAATGAATAAGCAAGCACTCTTTTAAATGTCTGTTATTTGATGTGATCCATATCCATCCTTTTCCCCTCTGTCACAAGGGCAATCATGATGTCACCAGAGGACAGCAGCACCCTGGAGGGCTTATTGTATGGCAGCCTCCATGGTGACGAGGGGGAGGAGTCAGTGAACCAGGGGAGCAGACAATTAGGAGAGGATCATTCAAAAGCCAGTGTAAGCCCCAGCTAGCCTGAACCAATGATAAGAATTATGCATGTCTGTAGCCTGGTCCCAGACGTCCATACATGCATGTTATGACAACAATAGAGGAGTTGGCTAAAAACCCATACAGTACTGTATATGTGGACTATATAATAGCATATGCCCCATTGTATCTGTAAAACAAATAATAATAATATGGAATTGGATAAATTCTTGACTAAATATCTTAACATTTTGACAGTATTTTACAATGTAGTCATGTGAGAACAGTCTCAATGCATGTCCAAGGGCCCTACACTCCATTTGTCTTCTATGGGTTTTTATGAATAGTTCATGACTTCCCATAAAGAGAAGCTTTGCTCCTTTTTTGCACCGCTCCAGTAGCGCATGTCTGAAAACTGTTCCCGGTATAAACTGGGTTCAACATAATGAACGTACATGTGCACGCTTTGGCTAACAGGCTTCAGTTTGTTTGATAGACCACACAGCCACTATGTACATAAAGTAAGCAGGAAATCCATGACCTACATTCTGAGTTGTCTTGTTTGATGGAAGTAATGGTGATTGCAGGGAAACCAGGAAATGTGGCTCTATTTCTATACACAGTGGCCTCCACGATCCCCTAAAATGTGTCTTCATGACCCTGTTAAATTATCTAGTGTTAATCATTGATCTGACATGAGTCTGTTTACACCTCTCCAATCATGTCAAATCAGTGATTACCTCAAGTAACGGCGGAAGGAGGGATGCATTTGTAAAGTATTACAACGGAGACCTTGTGACCTGGAATGACCTTTTTCTATTCTTGCTTTGCAGTCTCCAGCTACAGGCTTAGTAGAGGAGCCGTTGGTGTGTGCCGCCTGCGAGGGACGTGTTTGCGACCGCTTTGTCCTATTGGCTGCAGGGCGGGCATGGCACGAGGCGTGTCTCCGCTGTAGCCAATGCCAGTGTGAGCTCCAGACGCACCTCACACTCTACTGCCGTGATGGCAGCATCTACTGTCAGCAGGACTACTGCAGGTGACTCCAGTCTTCACCCATTTTAGACACTTGTGTCCTGGTTGCTTTGATTCTACCTACTTATCTGCACCAGACTACTCATTTGGTTGTTTTGGTCCCGTCTTAATTTTCTTGTACGGTAATACTCTGCAGGCTACTGACGACAGTCTTCTATTTGTACACTTTTCTCTTCTGTCTAAGAGGATTTCCTTTAGTGGAGCATGTTAATGTTGTAAAAGACATGCTCAGTCCTCATATTGTTCAAGAATGATGAGTGCTAACAGAGATCTTATTTCTCTAACTGGCCAGGTTATTCAGTGTGGGACGATGTGCCCGCTGCTCCCAGCCAATCCCGTCGTCAGCAATGGTCATGAGGTCTGGTGATCTGACGTTTCACCCTGAATGCTTTTCCTGCCAGGTTAGCTATTTTGGATCTATAATTAGCACTTGCAGTACCTGTCCAATTCTACTTTGACCACTAGCCCCCTACCCTACCTCCTAGACACGTCTGTATAACTTTTTCAGCTCGAGGCCCAAATGAGAAATTTGCATCCTCCAATGACTCAAATTAAGAAGAAATGGTGTGAGATTTTGGATGTCTTTTTATAACTCGCGATCCAACTCTCAGTGGTGCAGTGGTCTATAAGGCACAGCATCACAGGGCTAGCTGCGCCACTAGAGATCCCGGTTCGAGTCCAGGCTCTGTCACAGCTCGGCTGCGACCGCTAGACCCATGGGGCGGCGCACAATTGACCCAGCATCGTCCGGGTTAGGGGAGGGTTTGGCCGGCAGGGATGTTCTTGCCCCATCGCGCACTAAGGACTCCTATGGCGGGCCAGGCGCAATGCACACTGACACGGTTGCCAGGTGTACGGTGTTTCCTCTGACGCATTGGTGCGGCTGGCTTCCGGGTTAAGCGGGCATTGTCAAGAAGCAGTGTGGCTTGGCTGTGTTGTGTTTTCAAAGGACGCATGGCTCTTGACCTTCGCCTCTCCCGAGTCCGTACGGGAGTTGCAGCGATGAGACAAGACTGTAACTACCAATTGGATACCACGAAATTGGGGAGAAAAAGGGGTAAAGAAAATAAAGAAACCCTGCCCTAGCCTTTCTGAGTATAAGGTGGAGCAATTACCCCCACCGTAAGCTAGGGGGGAGAATTCTTGTTTATTACTGAAACCTGTGGTAATGGTGACGTGAAATGCATAAAATCTAATAATTCTGTATTAGTCAATCTGGGTACACTTTCACTTTTAAAAGCTCTGACGAAGGCAAGAGGCCCAAACGTAAGCTTGAGAATATAACAGGAGGCTATTGAAGTCTCTCTCTCCAGGCACCGGTTTTAATTACATCAATGGTGGTAATTCTATATTTCATAGGAGTGTGATGTCACTTTGATGCCTGGAAACCTATACAGTCAACACGGGCAGAGCCTGTACTGTCAATCACATTACCATGATGACAGCAGTGCGCCACCCTCTCACAAGCTCCACCTCAAGCAGAGAGAAGGTGAGTTATTCGAAGATGACAGATGATATTCACGTTTACAAATGGACAGTCTGCTATATCAACGTACCTTGATACAGGAGAAGGGGAGGAGTCTGTCAGCAGCCCTGAGCCACGACTGGAGGATGGTGTTACAGGTGGCCGGGCCCGCAGGCGGACTAAGCGAATAAGAACATGTTTCCGCAGCGAACAGTTGAGAGCCATGGAGTCCTATTTTGCCCTGAAACACAACCCTGATGGCAAGGATTGGAGCTGTCTGTCTCACAGGACCGGTCTGCCCAAGAGAGTGCTTCAGGTTTGAGACATAGAACATAGGATTTTAACTGTGAACAAATTTTGACCGGAGTAGATCCCCCCCAAAAAATCAGTACAGGATTATGCGGACAAACTGTCACCAATGGTCCTTGAGGTCATGCTTAAAATTATTGTGATTTCTCATCTCTATCTCTCTTTTATACATTCACACACACACACACACACGCTCTCAGGTGTGGTTCCAGAATGCAAGGGCCAAGCTGAGGCGTTCCCTCTCAGCTGACGAGTCGCAGAGCAACTCACCCGCCCCCCAGAGGTTCGACACCATGGCTACAGCCTCCCCGTCCCTAGTGACCTCCCACCAGTCCTTCCAGACCAGCACCATCGACCAACTGGAGCTCTCTCTGCTCACCGCCCCTCTCAGTGACCCGCCCCAAAGCCCCGCCGACCAATCAGCAGGCTTTAAAGACTCTTTCTTCCTGGACTACAATCCCCAGGGTGCACCAAGGCTCTCCCCTTTGATGACCTATGATTTTGGGGAGTCTGGATTGGGGAGAGAAGGCGATTCTGACACGGTACTTCAACCATATTATTGACCATGTTTACACTATTCTGGTGAGCACTACGCTATTTAGTCTTCCAGGACAACAAGTTATGACAGAAGAGAAGCTACAAGTGTCTAACTATAATTGACGAACAAATGGCCTACCAAATGTCAAAAATTGTAATATGGCCTGCAGAAATGTATCTAAATTATGGGGGAAAGTAACCTAAGCCAGTAGGCTATGCAGTCCGGTACAGAGTATCAGCAAAACAAATTACTATGGAATTATGATGGATCGAACTGCACATGTAGCCTATTTTTTTCAAGTGAGTTTGACAATCAGATAAAAACATCACCCATGCTATGTGAAACTGAGCCTGCGCAGACCGCGAAAAACAACAGTAAACTGAATTTGATGTTTACATGCTACAGTATCCCGTCGAAGATCAGCATGTCCCAGCCTTCTTATCCAGGTGTCTCATAACCGGGATACAAACCTTTTCGGGTTATTGTAATCGGGATAGGATGTTTATATGGAGCAACTCAAAAACAGAATACTTGAGTATCCCGAATAATAAGTGGATATTGGTGTGCATGTAAACGTGGTCAATGTTAGGCATGTTGACGATACAGCTCCGTGAACTGATAGAATTTTAGTTATAATAATGATATGGTAAATTAAGCATTTTATGATTATTCCTCGCTCCTTGTTTTGTTCCACGGTTTGTCATGGCTGTTATGATATCAATATGCGCAAGTAGTTTAGAGATGTATAGATGCTTGTGTTTGTTATGATATTGTACACACTGAGTGTCAGGGAATGTGTGTAAGATCATGTATCTGAATCCCACCACAAATATGACTACGAGCTCTTTGTACTTTAATAAATGGGCTGTATTAACTGATGGAAGTATAGGTTGTCTGTTTACTCATTGTCTAAAAGCATTTTTCAACAGATACGGTAATACAGTTCTTCAGCAATCAGTCGGTCAAATCTGATAATTCATACTTTACTAGATTATTTTTAACCCCATTATTAATTGGTAGTTACAGTCTTGTCCCATCGCTGCAACTCCTGTACGGAGAGGTGAAGTTCGAGAGCTGTGCGTCCTCTGAAACCCAGCCAAGCCGCACTGCTTCTTGACACAATGCCCGCCTGACCTGGAAGCCAGCCGCACTAATGTGTCAAACCTAACGACGCTGGGCCAATTGTGCACCGCCCCATGGGTCTCCCGGTCACGGCTGGCTGCGACAGAGCCTGGACTCAAACCAGGATCTCAAGTGGCACAGCTAGCACTGCGATGCAATGCCTTGGACCACTGCACCACTCGGGAGGCAGGGTTTCGTATCGCCACTCAGGAGGCACCCTATATATTGGTTTTAACAGACCAGGTTAAGGATGGATAGGACGAGGTCCTATGTGGCTCAGTTGTTAGCGCATGACACTTGCAACGCCAGGATTCCCAGGGGGGACCAGTACGTAAAACTATGAAAATGTATGCAATCACAACTGTAAGTCACTCTGAATAAGCGCGTCTGCTAAACAACCAAAATATAAAATGGCTTCAATCCTCATAAAATGTCAATATACAAAGCACCTCAATGAAGATAACCGCTCTGTTTAGTAATTCATCGAATCTATAGTGTGACCTCAATGGTTAAATGATGTTTTTACTTGAATCGTTCAATTGAGAAAAGTCACTGATCCAGAGTATTTATGAATGTCTATAATGATTGTGTCAGGAAACCGGACAATGGAATTCTTTCAGGTGTGTCCGTGTCCTCCCTGTGAGATGACCTTAATGACTGAGACCTTGACAAGGTTTCTTCGAAAGTCCTAAAGAATCACTTCACAATCAAGCACAATAATTGGACACTAGAATCCATCAGTTAAGTGAGGCCTGTTTCCAAGTCAGAAGAATTTAGATGTTGCATTACATGTGCATCAAGGGCCCGATTAACCAATTGAGGACACGATGCTATCAGCTGAAACTCTTTACATTTATGGGAGTATTTAAAGGGTCAAGGCAGAAACACATTCTACAAGGTAAGCCAATTGATCCATCAATGCTAATGTGTTGGTATCAGGTGTGGACGTTGATATTCAGTTTGTCTGTGTACAGCAGGTACACATGATTCAGTGCTTACATAGTAAATATAACCATGTAAATACCTGTAGAAATCTGCATGTTAGGACATGGTGTCTCGCAGTGTAACCGATGTGAAATGGCTAGCTAGTCAGCGGTGGTGAGCGCTAATAGCGATTCAATCGGGTGACGTCATTCGCTCTGAGATCTGAAGTAGTTGTCCCCGTTGCTCTGCAAGTGCCGCGGCTTTTGTGGAGCGATGGGTAACAATGCTTCGTGGGTGTCAGTTGTCTATGTGTGCAGAGGGTCCCTGGTTCGGGCGAGGGAATGGATGAAAGCTACACTGTTACAGCAGCACACCTATTTTAATCCACTTGGTGCTATTTCAGGGTAGTTGTGGGAAAGAGGAATGCTTGTTTCTTGCTCCACACAGTTAATTTAGCCTTTTTCTTGAATGGGGCCCTAAGAATGTGGGCTTTGTGAATATCTGGATAGATTTGCAATCTATGATGCATTGACAGTCTATTTTTCCATTTTGTGATTTATTTCACAACTACTTTTTATTTCCAACAACCTATAGATGAGATTATCCTCGTTCCTTCTCTGTGCCTCTCAGCCGACGCTCTCTCTTTTCTCCCTGGCTCTTCTGGTTCCCATCCCGGGGGCACACGGGCCATCCCACTTCCTCCTTGCCATCCTGCCCACGTTGGATAACCCTGAGTGGGAGGTGGCTTTACTCCAGCTCCAGGACTCCTGGATGTCCCCGAGGGCTGTATCTGTGGCGGGCCTCCGCCCCAGGGGTCCACTCCGGGAGTTTAGGCCAGAGGACCCACGCCCGGGCCTGCTCAGGGAGCTGGTGGCTGAGAACAGCTGGAGACAGGAGGGCATGAGGGGGGATCTGGAGAGGAGGCCTCTGGGTCCCTTCCCCGGCCACCCCATGGACACTCAGCACTACCAAGAGGGAGGAGGAAATGGGAATAAGGCTCCTACATCACCGTTGGGCTTTAGGCTTTCAGCAGAGAGAAGGGAGGTTTTGGAAGGAAGTAAAAAAAGGAGGAGGAACTTAGAATTGTGAGCGTGGGGAACTAGGAAATGGGTGAGGCAGAGGGATGAGATGTCAGAGCAATCAATTGTGAGATTATGATTAGATATGTATCATGAAATAGAGACTTCCAAACCGTTAAACAAAATGTAAAATCCAGTCGATCATAATTGTTACATAATAAAATTATTGAGGGTATGTGAATGAATATGATGTATTTGATGTCTATGATTGAAGTTATCAATGCAAGCCTACAGTGAAAACAGTATTGTCATAGTGTTTATATTTTCTCCAGGACTGCACAATTAATGAATAGGGATAGAACATATAGCACTACAGACAGTAGTGCGTAGGGCTCAGAACATCACTTGGGGCCAAGCTTCCTGCCATCCAGGACCTATATACTAGGCGTGTCAGAGGAAAGTCCAAAAGATTGTCAGAGACTCCAGTCACAGACTGATTTCTCTGCTACCACATGGCAAGCGGTACCAGAGCACCAAGTCTTGGACCAAAAGGCTCCTTAACAGCTTCTACCTATTTACATTGACCCCCGTTGGTTTTGTACACTGCTGCTACTTGCTGTTTATTATCTATGCATAGTCACTTCACTGGTATCTGTACAAATGACCTCGACTAACCTGTACCCTCGGCACTGGTCGGTACTGGTACCCCCTGTATATTACCTCATTATTGTTATTTTATTGTGTTACTTTTTATATTTTCCAAATAAACTAAACTCTTTCTTGAACTGAACTGTGGGTTACGAGCTTGTAAGTAATCATTTAAAGGTATGGTATACACTTGTATTCGGCGCATGTGACAGTTTGATTTGATACCAATAAGGGAAACAAATAGGCTTCACAGCCACTGAAACGTATATTCGTCTATTTCACTTGATAACAGCTTACGTTTTTCAGTCCTCAAAAATCATTGGATGAATAAAAGCACTTTAGGCAACGATTTATGCCGCGTTCAAACGCTAGTTGGTAACTAGGAAACTGAAATGTCCAATTTGCTAACGTTGTACACGGCACGTTTATAACTACAACCAGTTAGCAAGGTAGAAATGTCCCATTTCGACTAGTACTTGAACGCGAAGGGTAATCGGTTGTAACAGACCTGATTTTGTGGAGGTTGGGTGTATTCCGTTGAAATGTCCAATTTGCTAACGTTGTACACGGCACGTTTATAACTACAACCAGTTAGCAAGGTAGAAATGTCCCATTTCGACTAGTACTTGAACGCGAAGGGTAATCGGTTGTAACAGACCTGATTTTGTGGAGGTTGGGTGTATTCCGTTGAAATGTCCAATTTGCTAACGTTGTACACGGCACGTTTATAACTACAACCAGTTAGCAAGGCAGAAATGTCCCATTTCGACTAGTACTTGAACGCGAAGGGTAATCGGTTGTAACAGACCGGATTTTGTGGAGGTTGGGTGTATTCCGTTGCTGTACCTCGAACACATGCTGTACCTCTCAAGGAAACTGTAAAAACGTAGTTCACAAAATGTATACGTTTATATTATTTGTTTTTTATTTCTCGACGGAATGTATTTTTCAGAGCCAAAGCGGTAAGTTGTCAAAATTGAAGGTAAAAGTTGACTGCTGGATAAAAATAAAAACGCAAAATAAAAATGGTTTTCAATCTGATCTGAGCGGTATGTTGTTGTAGCATGGTCTACAATATATTTGATTTATTGCGTTTTATAGGCTATGTAGTCAACCTGCGTTATTCCATTTATTGATTACCGTTACTCGCTAATGCGCACTTACATGCCAGCCATAAGGCAAGATGATACAGCTACTTTGTTTAGGTTTATGAAATCCCCATGATCAACCTTTTGTAAAACACATATGCTGCCTGATCATGTTGTTAGCTGATATGTTTGACATTTTACATTGTAGCTAAATTACTTCTGCTGTTTAACAAAAATATGAAACGCTCACACAGGAAATGCATTGTTTTCTTAATAGTTTGACGACTCATGCCTAATGAAGAAGTTCCGACAATAGTTTAACTTAATCAATATTGTTAATTAATTAATAATTCGGTTAATACATTTGTTTTTGATAAATTGCAGAATGTGTTCCACTTCACTACTTCAATAGGCAATGAATGTAATAGCAGAGGGAAGTCATACTATGACCTTGCATCATGACTTCCTAATGGTAGTTTAGGTTACATTGATGTAGTACTTATAGGCCTATTAAAAATCTAATCAAATTGTATTTGTCACATGCGCCGAATACAACAGGTGTAGACCTAACTTGTAAGTAAGCATTTCACGGTATGGTCTACACTTGTTATGTGACAAATTACATTTGATTTGAATTTTAATAGGCCTAACGTTATAAGGGCTACATCAATGTAACCTAAACTACCATTTAGACATCATGATGCAAGGCCATAGTATAGACTTCTCTGCTATGATATTTCATAGACATTTATTTTTTTGACAAGTTGGCCCCTTACAGAGATGATAGACCTAAGTATTTGACAGTGATTTCCTAGTGGCAATATGTAACTTTCTGGGCTACACGACCAAATTCCCATAGAAATGTCAGTTATAGATCTATCATTCTAATTGACAGCACTTCTAAGAAGCAGTAGATATGTTCAATGTACTCTATTTCTATGCTTCCTGTTCTTAAGTTTTGTTTTTGCGTCTTTTATTTTTGTTTTTGTACACAAGGCAAGCAGCTGAAAATACAATATTTTTGGTTATGGAAAATATATTTAATAGCCGTTTAGATGGTACAATGATTCTCTACACACGCTTATTTTTGCACAAACTGAAATTAGGTTAACTATTAGAGCTTTAACAACCAGGAAATTCAAAGCTATTTATGCGTACTGCAATTTGAATGTTTTACAGCACTGCTGATTAACATGGAGAGAAGGCAAATTGAGACAAATGATCTCAATCTGAATTTTTTCCCCGACAGAGATCTACTCGTTGAATTACATCTACACTGCCCTCTCAAAGCCAGTTGAATTGCCTGGTATCCATGAGTTCACTGCCATGGGTTTGATGAATAACAGACTAATCGATTACTATGACAGTGTGGATAAAAAGAAGATTCCCAAACAGGACTGGATGAGGGAGAAGCTGCCAGCAGACTACTGGGAAAAAGGCACTCAGTCACGCAAGAGCAAGGAGCAGTGGTTCAAAGTCAACGTCGACATCCTGATGAACCGCATGAGGCACAACAACACTGGTGAGAAACCACACCTGCATTTTGTCCTACGCTCAACATTGATATTTTTAGTTGTCTACCTTCTTTTTCATTATTAGTTTTTTGTTTCAGATGTCCATATCCTTCAGTGGAGGCATGGCTGTGAGATTGACAAACAGCCAGGCGGCACATTGAAATTCATGAAGGGCACTGACCAATACAGCTACGATGGTGACGACTTCCTGGCCTTTGACGATGCTGCTATGCAGTGGGTGGCCCCAGTTGATCAAGCTCTGCCGACTAAGAGGAAGTGGGACGAGGTGCAGATCCTCAACCAGTATACCAAGGGCTACCTGGAGAAGGAGTGTGTGGACTGGCTGTCCAAATTCATGGAATATGGGGACAAAGAATTCAGTAAAGCTGACTGTGAGTACTTATGATTATTCATCTCCTTATAGTGTAGTGTAACGATTGGTTAACAGAAAAGGACCTATGAGATAAGAAATAAAGCACTCATGTTCTCTGTTTATTCCCCCTCTAGCCCCTCCAAATATCTATGTTTTTGCTAATAAGGCCAAAACTGCAGGAGATGTCCGCCTGACCTGCATGGCGACAGGTTTCTATCCCAAAGATGTGAAAATTAATTTTAAGAAGAATGGTATCCAACTGAACAAAAACGATGGAGTGCTGTCTACAGGAGCCCGACCCAATAATGATGACACCTACCAGATCAGGATTAGTGTGCAGATCCCAGAGGCAGACAAGCAAACTTATGAATGCTTTGTCAACCATATAACGTTGAACGAGTCAATTGTGGAAAAATGGGGTAAGGTTGTCCTAGTATTTAATATACTTTATATATTTTCAACAAACCAGTTATTATCATGGTTAGCAATTATGATAAAACTCAATTAGTAAAATGTTTGAGTCTGTTGTAAGGTCACCAATTAAGATTATTTAAATGTGAATCAACAGTTGTTTCAAGCTCAATGTCTAGGATTTCTTTCTTAAAGCTGGAATCCTTAGTTGCTACATCCATTTTTGGACTTAAATGAATGATATATACCCATTGCATCTTGAAGAATATAACTTATGAATGCCTCATGGGCTACGTTCTACTGTCCTTCTCCATCAAATCCCAAGATACAGGCTTGTTTTATTCCAGTGTTTTGTAAACAATGTAAATGTAAACAAACACTATATGGCCTCAGAACATGGTTAAAACTATCATTTGTATAACGTGGATGGTCGGTCCTTGCATCCATAGCTCTGTCTATGAACTTGGGAGTGGTTACATTTCTCCAAGCCCATCGCACAGCTTTTTACCAAAATACAGGCGGTGTGACCACTTTGTTATTGTTTCTACGGACAGACAAACCTCTACCTACCTCGAGGGTCACGCTCCCTCTTCACTACCTCAACTACCCCCCCATTCCATTACAATGAAATATTTCAAACTACTATGTTGAAGGTGTGTTCTGTACTTAGTGAATGCTTAATATGTCCTCTTGTCTTCCATACAGATGGAACATGCCGTGATTGTAGCCAATCCACAGTTGGTATCATTGCTATCATCATCATTGGTGGCGCTGCTGCCATTGGCATAATTATCGTGCTGTTTCGTTGGAAGAAGGGCAAAATATGTACGTTTCTTATATTGTGTATGAGAGAAACTGGAGCGATTATGGTCATTTCTGTACAGAGTAGGGTTGTCAGTGCCCTTTTTGGCATTAGTGCATGACTTTAGTAAATCTCAAGTCAGGAGGTCAAACAAACTGAAGTATTGAATAATTATTTTTCCTACCTGTGTGTTTCCACTGTTTTTGTCCACTCTCATAATTGGTTTTAACACCTTGCTCCATTGTTTTAGGTGCTGGTAATACAGGAGCTCTACCACCTACTGGGATCCAGGCCCCTCTAAATGGTACTGTTGATACAATATCATGTGTTTTACCCCTAGCAGTCTGACATGTATAGCAGTAGCACAGCAATACCAATGATCTGGTTGGGATGTGTTTAATAATGGTCCATCTCATGATTGTCATTTGCATTGATTTAATAACGTCTTGAGAGGATTCAATTAATGACAGCCCATCCAATCCATGTTTTTACACATCAATCATGTTCCCATACTGATTAATAGCCCCATATTGTCTACATGCTTTTCTGGACAATTCCGATCAGTATATACAGTGAGGAAAAAAACAATTTGATCCCCTGCTGATTTTGTACGTTTGCCCACTGACAAAGAAATGATCCGTCTATAATTTTAATGGTAGGTTTATTTGAACAGTGAGAGACAGAATAACAACAAAAAAATCCAGAAAAACTCATGTCAAAAATGTTATTAAATGTATTTGCATTTTAGTGAGGGAAATAAGTATTTGACCCCTCTGCAAAACATTTGTATTTTATTTTTATTTTACCTTTATTTAACCAGGTAGGCTAGTTAAGAACAAGTTCTCATTTGCAACTGCGACCTGGCCAGGATAAAGCAAAGCAGTGTGACACCGACAACAACACAGTTACACATGGAGTAAACAATAAACAAGCCAATGACACAAACAAGTCAATGACACAGTAGAGAAAATAAAGTCTATATACAGTGTGTGCAAAAGGCATGAGGAGGAAGGCAGTAGGCCATAGGAGCGAATAATTACAATTTAGCAGATTAACACTGGAGTGATAAATGAGCAGATGGTGATGTGCAAGTAGAGATACTGGTGTGCAAAAGAGCAGAAAAGTAAATAAAATAAAAACAGTATGGGGATGAGTTAGGTAGATTGGGTGGGCTATTTACAGATGGACTATGTACAGCTGCAGTGATCGGTTAGCTGCTCAGATAGTTGATGTTTAAAGTTGGTGAGGGAAATAAAAGTCTCCAACTTCAGCGATTTTTGCAATTCGTTCCAGTCACTGGCAGCAGAGAACTGGAAGGAAAGGCGGCCAAATGAGGTGTTGGCTTTGGGGATGATCAGTGAGATATACCTGCTGGAACGTGTGCTACGGGTGGGTGTTGTTATCGTGACCAGTGAACTGAGATAAGGCGGAGCTTTACCTAGCATAGACGTATAGATGACCTGGAGCCAGTGGGTCTGGCGACGAATATGTAGCGAGGGCCAGCCTAGAGCATTCAGGTCGCAGTGGTGGGTGGTATAAGGTGATTTGGTAACAAAATGGATGGCACTGTGATAGACTGCATCCAGTTTGCTGAGTAGAGTGTTGGAAGCTATTTTGTAGATGACATCGCCGAAGTCGAGGATCGGTAGGATAGTCAGTTTTACTAGGGTAAGTTTGGCGGCGTGAGTGAAGGAGGCTTTGATGCGAAATAAAAAGCCGATTGTAGATTTGATTTTGGATTGGAGATGTTTAATATGAGTCTGGAAGGAGAGTTTACAGTCTAGCCAGACACCTAGGTATTTATAGTTGTCCACATATTCTAGGTCGGAACCGTCCAGGATGGTGATGCTAGTCGGGCGGGCGGGTGCAGGCAGCGAACGGTTGAAAAGCATGCATTTGGTTTTACTGGCGTTTAAGAGCAGTTGGAGGCCACGGAAGGAGTGTTGTATGGCATTGAAGCTCGTTTGGAGGTAAGTTAGCACAGTGTCCAAGGAAGGGCCAGAAGTATACAGAATGGTGTCGTCTGTGTAGAGGTGGATCAGGGAATCGCCCGCAGCAAGAGCAATATCATGGATGTATACAGAGAAAAGAGTCGGCCCGAGAATTGAACCCTGTGGTACCCCCATAGAGACTGCCAGAGGTCCGGACAACATGCCCTCCGATTTGACACACTGAACTCTGTCTGCAAAGTAGTTGGTGAACCAGGTGAGGCAGTCGTCAGTAAATGACGGTGGGGATGGTGTTCTTGGGGTCATAGGCAGCATTCCTCCTCCAAACACTGTGAGTTGAGTTGATGCCAAAGAGCTCCATTTTGGTCTCATCTGACAACACTTTCACCCAAACTTCAGACGGGCATGTATATGTGCTTTCTTGAGCAGCGGGACATGCGGGCGCTGCAGGATTTCAGTCCTTCACGGCGTAGTGTGTTACCAATTGTTTTCTTGGTGACTATGGTCCCAGCTGCCTTGAGATCATTGACAAGATCCTCCTGTGTAGTTCTGCGCTGATTCCTCACCGTTCTCATGATCATTGCAACTCCACGAGGTGAGATCTTGCATGGAGCCCCAGGCCGAGGGATATTGACAGTTATTTTGTGTTTCTTCCATTTGCGAATAATCGCACCAACTGTTGTCACCTTCTCACCAAGCTGCTTGGCGATGGTCTTGTAGCCCATTCAAACCTTGTGTAGGTCTACAATCCTGTCCCTTACATCCTTGGATAGCTCTTTGGTCTTGGCCATGGTTGAGAGTTTGGCGTCTGATTGATTGATTGGTGTTTTCCAAAGGCAGGTTAAGAAACAATACAATGAGACCTGTCATGTTTGCTTTTATCACCTTTATCACAAATCGTGTGGTACACTCTTAGAAAAATAGGTTATTCAACAGTCCCCATAGGAGAACCCTTTTTGGTTCCAGGTAGAACCCTTTTGAGTTTGTTAGGTTCTAAATTAACCGAGTAAAACTCACGGACGATTAGTGAAGCTCCAACCAAGTGCATTCACCCACTGGGTCACAGATGCATAAAACAAAAAACATATTCACACAAGCACTGGTATTTAACCCTTCCTACGCAGAGTCTCCTCACACATATGGTCAGCCTATGCATCTTTGTTGCTAGGCAGAACAGCAGTGATGGCTGTTCTATCTCACTTCATTGGACCTGGCTCAGCCCGCATTCCTCAATTCTCCTCACTCATAGCTGTCCTGTTGACTTGTACCAGTCTGTGGCCGCCGTCCTTCCCATCGAATCCCTGTTGTCTAACAATAACATGTTCTGACAGTATTTACACATCCTGCCTTCCTCTCTCTCCACCTGTGACATGATTAAGGATGTTTGAAGTTTATAGGTCAGAACCCATCAGTTCCATGTAGAACCCTCTGTGGAAATTGTTCTACATGGAACCAAAAATGGTTCTTCAAAGGCTTCTCTTATGGGGACAGACAAAGAACCCTTTTAGATTCTAGAGTTTTATTTTTATAAGAGTGTGTACCTAAAATGCAAGGACTATAAGTCATAATCAAGAACTAGGAGTTAACACTAGAACTGCCATAGGCCAACGGCTACTGACGTTTGATTTTGTAAGTTAAAAAAATTCTGCCCCCCAAAAAGGCCTGCTCCTTCCTGACTCTACCTAAATGTTTGTACTTCACACTGCTCATTTGTCAGAATTTAGAAATTACAAACAGAAAAGTATTTAGTCGTTTTACCTGTTTTTTTCACAACTATTCCTGACTTAATCTGCCAAGACAATGTGCTGTAGCCAGCCAGGTGCTAATGCTCTCTTCTCACTGAATGAATGACAAATGGATGAATTGGCGATAATTGTACAAGTCACTTCACAATCGAATTCAAATTTGGCCGAAATTGATCCCATTCTCGTTTACATTTTAGTTTTAAATAGGCTCTTATGGGACTGTTTTATTTACTATAACTCTAGTACTAATCAAATGTATTGTAAGGGAAAGTAAAACATGCTACATGTTGCAGCCTTTAGAATAATGTAAAACATATCCATGACTATTATCCAGGTTGATGAGCGGGAAACAAACAATACCAGTCAGCCGATCGAAACTACACCTAAACTATACCAAAACTAATTTCATACATAATAAGAGTTAGCCTACGGACAAGATTCAGTTGACAATAACCTGAGGAGAGAGAATATTAGGCCTGTCAAATTGTACATGAAGAGATGGGCGCATCTTGTAATTTACAGATGCAGGGAACGGAGCATTGCTTTATCAAATTGTCCTTCAGAGTCACATGCAGGTAAACATTTAGATTTTTTATATAGTATCTGAAAGAGCATATTCTGCAGTTTCTATGACACTTACCTTTTTCAAATAACTCTTAAAATTCAAGAGGTGCAGCTCTTTTTCCAAATGTCACTTTTTACAAGAATATCTGTGGTGTCCATGCATTCAGCACATGACCACTTGTCTGGCAGCATTCCCCTGGCTAGGAAGCAAAAACTAATAACATAATTAACATACAATTTAAATATGCTATACTGTCATCAATGGGTGATAGAAACCCATTGATAGAAACCCAAAGTGATAATGGTGCATTTGACTTCAGTTAAGTTCTGGTTAGCCACCAATGTCAAAACCAAGTCCTTGCTCAATGGCTTTTCATATCTGAGGAAATATGAAACCAGGCTAGCAGGTGAGCGACTGTCTGAGACTGTGGTTTTGAGACTCATGGAGCCTTAACATGGGCAAAGGCAGAAATGTGACCATGTTCACATCAATTTCCCTGGCAGACAAGTTGATTGCAAAGAAGACTAGCCCGCTCGGAACAGTGAACAAACAAAGGTGGAAGCTGCCCCCCCTCTGCGCAAAACAACCTACCAGCAGAGCTGTAGTCCACCTCTGTGATGGATAGTGGTAAAGCAACACTCACAATGTAATAAGAGTGTTTGCATCCTCAGCACCATGCATCCCACTGGATCTGGCATGTGAGTTTTGTGAGAACTATATAAACGGCAAGATAGAAGCTACAGCAGCCAAGCAGGCCGCCAAGGCAACAAGTCCTGCTCTCTCTTTTCCCCCAGCACCACAGTTCCCACTCTGGAAGAATAAGACACAATGTCAAGTCGTCAGGTGCACACGAAACAAGGCCCATGACAACTGTGCAGTGCAAATGATTTGTTTGTGGGGCTAGCTCACACAAAGCCCCGAAGCTGTGTGCTGACTGTGTATCCAATGCATAAAGAGAAGACACGATTGATTTGTGTGTAAAGGCACAGATATAAGGGCACAATAAAGTGTCTGCTACAATCAACCAATTACTGTTTTTATATCTTGTCATGAATATATTTCCACTAATATTTATTTATGCAATTAATCCTTTACTATTGTTCATTCCCTGGTGCTTTTGTTTTAGGAATACAGCAAATAATTCACCTGCACACCTGGCTGGTTATATTATTATTATTATATTTTTAGTTTCTACTTTGTCAAAAGAAGCTGTAACTGGCCTTTATTACTAATCAAATCTACAAATAAAGGTGATCAAATGGATTACACTGTAATGTTTTATTGTAAGGGAAACAAAAATAGACGATAGGCCTATGTTGTTTTTCTATGACTTTATAGAATTATACAAAATATATCCTTGACTCTACCCAAACAAAACTATTGTTCTTTTTTAATATATATTTCCATGAATACTTCTTCATGCAATTAATCGTTTACAAAAGTTAATGCACTATTTATCAAGCATTTATTTATCGAGCATGTTTGCGCACCTTGCAGGTTGAAATGCATCTTATGCATATGTTCAACAGGACTCCTGGCAATGTTCTCTATTGGGTATTTATATGCTGAAAGGCCAGGCAGTTCTAGTGTCAAAGGCTCTTACACACTGTCAACAACCTAGTGGGAAACAACATGACAAATTAATTTTAAATAAATTATCAGTACTGAGTATGATTATTATAACACTGAAGTCAAATGTAAAAAGGGGAAAAAGTAAATGTAACATATTTACTTTTCGATTCAGGAAGTTAATTAAATTAATAATCTGGAAACTGGCCATTGTTTGCTATGAGGATTTTTCAGTTCATGAATTGAATTTCAATTGGGAATATGCATGCCTATAGAGGACCAATGATCATCACTATATAGCTGTATCTAACTAAAGATTGATTGTCTTTTTCCAGTCACAATGAATGGCGCTAGAGGCACTTCCGCTGACTCAGGTAATGTTATTCAAAAGTATTGCCAGTTATTTTATCTTACACAGTGCATTCGGAAAGTATTCAGACCCCTTGACTTTTTCCACATTTTGTTACGTTAAAGCCTTATTTTGAAATGGATTAAATTGTTTTTTTTCCCGTCATCAATATAATCACAAAACCCCATAATGACAGAGCATAAACAGTTTTTTTTTACTTTTTGCAAATGTATAAACACCCTCCCACACCCCCAGAAATATCACATTTACATCATTATTCAGACCCTTTACCTGTATTTGGGGAGTTTCTCCCATTCTTCTCTGCAGATCTTCTCAAGCTCTGTCAGGTCGGATGGGGAGCGTTGCTGCACAGCTATTTTCAAGTCTCTCCAGAGATGTTAGATTGGGTTCAAGTCCGGGCTCTGGCTGGGCCACTCAAGGACATTCTGTTTTGTCCAGAAGCCACTCCTGCGCTGTTTTGGCTGAGGTCCTGAGCGCTATGGAGCAGGTTTTCATCAACGATCTCTCTGTATTTTGCTCCGTTCATCTTTCCCTCGATTCTGACTAGTCTCCCAGTCCCTGCCGCTGAAAAACATCCCAACAGCATGATGCTGCCACCACCATGCTTCACCGTAGAGATGGTGCCAGGTTTGCTCCAGACATGACGCATGGCATTCAGGCCAAAGAATTCAATCTTGGTTTCATCAGACCAGAGAATCTTGTTTCTCAGGGTCTGAGAGTCCTTTAGGTGCCTTTTGGCAAACTCCATGTCTTCCCAGTCTCATTCTTCAAAGCACATTTTTTTTCTGGTGTTAATTGTTGTTGAGTGTATTATTATGCATCTGAGCACTTAACGGATTTGGTGACAGCAGCCATAACATCCTGCATCCAACTAGGCTACTGGTGCCTGCCCATTGACAGTACATACCATATACAGTGTCTAGTGAAACTTTACATACCCCTTGCACCGTTTTCAAAAATTTCTGCCTTAAATTGAATCTAAAAAGGGATTAAACTGTATTTATTTCCTACACAAACTAGCGGTACTCCACATTTTCAATTAACATTTTTGGGGGTCTTAATTAATTACCCTGATGAAGACAGCTTGGCTGTCGAAACGTTGGTAATTATATTTTTGCATCTGAGCTCCTAGAGTGTGCGGCTCTCTTTTATTTTCAAATGTTCTACTCCGCTAGCCAGCACCTCGTCTTAATAGGTGTGTGTTTCTTTTTCTTCTAGATTGGTCTTAATTAATTAAACATTTAAAACGAAGATGTCTTGATTGCTTATGTCTTCACACCCCTGATTTAATACTTGGCAGCCATTACAGATGTGAATCATTTTAAATAACTATTCTATCACTTTGTACAACTCGGTAAGGGCAACATATATCCACAATTATGAGAAAGTTGCTTTTGTCCCAGCTCGTGATACCTTCAAATTTTTCCCCACGCGGCCGGCACACAAATTAGAACGGTGCGATAAATGTTCAAGCGACAAGATTCTCAGGGAGAATCGGATAGAAAGACATCAGACCATGGACAAAGGTCTAAAGATGTATTTCTTTACTCTCAGACACAAGCCCTTTTAGTGTGATTGTAGTCTCTTTTATGAGCTGTGTGTCTGATGCATTGTGAAAATGAACATGCAGGGCAACAGATCTGTTAGTTTCAGTATGCCAGAGAAGATAAATAAATAAGACAGTACAAAGACACATCACATGCTATGTAAGGCACACATACAGTATGTTGTATGCGGCACTATGAACAACAATATGGAAGAATGGCATATCTTGTTTATGGTTGTCTTTGTTAGCTTTTCTTTTTTATGATTATGTAATGTTTAGAGTGAAATTATTGACTGTGTTTTTGCCTTTTTATTAGGCAAAGACGGTGGAAGCATCAACTCATCAGACTCTGGTAATCTAATATTCCCTTGACCCATAATAATAAATAACTAATATAAATACATTTAGCAGACAGGCGCTTTTATCCAAAGCAACATACAGTCGTGTGCATACATAATATCAATCAAAAACGTAGATTCTATTTGTTTACAAATGATTTTGAGACTTTAGACAGACCGTTTCCCTCTGACACTATTTCAGGTAAAGGCAGCCAGAAGGAAAGGTCTTCAGATGGAGCCAGTGAGGAGGAAGTGAAGACACCGATGCTGCCTAATTGAAGTAAGTCGATGGATATCAACCCTTCTTTCACCTCTTCTCCAACTGTCCCAAGTTTATTACAGAAATGATTTACTGAGGTAATTAGGAATATAGAATAAAATAACTAGGAATTACCTGCTGCTTTAGTTTGCCTCCATAGAATTGGTTACTTTTATGTAAAAAATGTATTCCCTGTTTATTCTACAAAGTTGGCATGTTCGATAAATAGACAGTTTTGAACATAAGGAACATCGGTTTTAAAATGTCAACAGGGAACACTTTTGTTTTATCACCTAAAAGAGGAAGTTAAAGATCCTAACTGATTGGTTCATGTGAGGCCAAGCCATCGGCAGTATTTGACACCATCTATTTGTAATTAGAGCTGACTTATGTGTTATTCATGTCATTTATTGTAATACATAAGAAAATATTTTACAACATTGCGCTGTAACGTATGTGTTCAATCTAATAATGCACATCCGTTCCATGTTGTGTATTTATGTGCAGGTGGCTAGATGACTTGGTGGGAAAACATCCTGACCGGACCGGTCAATTCATTTCATATTATGGCTATTGATAATGCTTGTTATTCAGTTACACTGCTCAATTCTTATAAGCTTGTGATGGAAATGATAGTTACTTATAGTTACAGTTAGTATGTGCTGAAAAGTGCTGCATTTAATAGTGTTTGCTGTTCTTAGGTAAGGTTCTGTACTTCCAAATACACTCAATAGTTGGTGGTTTAGGTACCGGTCGAGTCGATGTGTACATTTCTCTTCAATGAATTTATTCTGTCGTACATTTCATGTTTTACTGTTACACTGGATGCTACTGTATGGAGAGAGGTTAGCGCACAATGAAAAGGCATCTTTACAGTATTTGTATCAGTCTTCAGGGATTATAACTAGACTTGTACTAGATCAGGGTTATATAGGCTGAGAAGTATACTGTATGTTTGTATGTTTTCATACCTCTGGTCTCTGCCCAATCGGTGACAAACTCTTCTTTTAAGGAACATTTCAAAAGAGTTCTACACAAACATCTTCAGTAATATTTTGAGTAACAAAAAAGCTCTACAACATATTTACTGTATGTGTTTCATGACTGTTTTTACCATATTGTATATCTTTTTTTAAGTTCCTGCAAATAAATATATATATATATATATATATAAATATGATGTTTAATATTGTAAAGTATTGTTAAATACTTTGGGTATTTGCAATATAATATTTTAAGATTGTTTTTTTAAACTTAGGGCCATTTCAAAACCTTTCACTGGGCTGCTAAGATAAGACAAATCTACACTCTTGAATTAATACGTAGTGGAATATCTGTTAATATCACATTGTAAACATTGTTTTATCGAGGACACAAATAATCCCAACATGCAGTCTTGAAGCGCAGGACTTAAATAGTTTCTCTTATCACAGAAACCTGGTCAGTGTTTTTTTTAATAGGGCCGTTGTGTTATTTCAATAATTTTGCATAGCATTGCTCTGTTACTATGTACTAACCCGTATGTTACATCACTTATTACATGCCCACGGATGCACGCAGAAACACACACACACGCAATGGTTATAACCTGTAAATGCTTTTGAAATATCCTGTATGATTTTTTTTTTTTATGACAGAAAAATAAAATAATTATGATAAAATACCTTGTTTTTTTAACATTCTATCATTCAAAATAGGGTCTACCATATATATGTGCAGTGGATTTGGAAAATATTCAGACCCCTTCACTTTTTCCACATTTTGTTACTTTACAGCCTTATTTTAAAATGGATTAAATTGTTTTTTCCCCCTCATCAATCTACACACAATACCCCATAATGATGAATCACAAATAAAAAACTGAAATATCACATTTACATAAGTATTCAGACCCTTTAATCAGTACTTTGTTGAAGCACCTTTGGCAGTGATTACAGCCTTGAGTCTTGGGTATGATGCTGCAAACTTGGCACACCTGTATTTGGGGAGTTTCTTCCATTCTTTTACCAGGTAAATTGACTGAGAACACGTTCTCATTTACAGCAACGACCTGGGGAATAGTTACAGGGGAGAGGAGGGGGATTAATGAGCCAATTGTAAACTGGGGATTATTAGGTGACCATGATGGTTTGAGGGCCAGATTGGGAATTTAGCCAGGACACCAGGGTTAACACCCCTACTCTTACAATAAGTGCCATGGGATCTTTAGTGACCTCAGAGAGTCAGGACACCCGTTTAACATCCAATCCGAAAGACAGCACCCTTACACAGGGCACTGTCCCCAATCACTGCCCTGGGGAATTGTGGTATTTTTTAGACCAGAGGAAAGAGTGCCTCCTACTGGCCCTCCAACACCTCTTCCAGCAGCATCTGGTCTCCCATCCAGGGACTGACCAGGACCAACCTTGCTTAGCTTCAAGAGCAAGCCAGCAGTGGTATACTGCTGGATGGTATATGCTTCTTCTCTGCTTGTTTTTTTATCTGACATGCACTGTCAACTTTGAGACCTTATGTAGAAAGGTGTGTGCCTTTCCAAATCCTGTCCAATCAATTGAATTTACCACAGGTGGAATCCAATCAAGTTGTAGAAACATCTCAAGGATGATCAATGGCACATGAGCTCAATTTCGAGTCTCATAGCGAAGGGTCTGAATACTTACGTACATAAGGTATTTCTGTTTCGATTTTTTTATACATTTGCAACAATAATATATATATATTTTTAATCAGTTTGTCATTATCGGTTATTGTGTGTAGAGTCATGGGGGGGAATGATTTAATCAATTTTAGAATAAGGCTATAACGTAACAAAATGTGGAAAAAGTGAAGGATATGGCTGACAATTGCTTATGAAGTACAGTCATATCAAAGAAAAGACTTTGGACTTTGTACCAACACCTGTTCCACTTTATGATCAGGCTCAACACAGGAGTTTCCTTGTTAGAAAAAGCTAAGAGCGCGCAGTCATAGCACCGTGGGGGAATCTGAATTTGACACAGAATTTAAGATATTTATATATTTTAGGGTAATTTACAATACGTGAGGATTCAAAATGTATTTTGTCGTAGTTTTGCTCTTGTTTGGGACACTTTCAACGGTGAACAGTGGTAAGAATGATTTTACTTCCAGAAAATGTGTCACAAGTTAAAGTAAAAGCTCTTGGCAAAGCCGTATATAGCCTACATTATTTATCAAATCAATAATAAACTTAAAAAGCCATTTTCAGTGACTAGCCTATTATATTGGTGGACTGAAGTTCATGTTTTGATATGCTGCACCTTAAATATAAAAAAAAGGATTATTCACTGACTTTCAAAATAGAAATGTTTTTTAATGTTATGTTCATGTTATTGATGACGACTCCAACTTTCTGTTTAATGGTAGGCTAGTTCTGTCAGCCCTTATATTGTGATGCTTCCTTGTTGCCGCTGACAAAGTTCCATTGATTGCACACCTGAGAAAATGTTTTTTACCCAGCAACATGATAAGACAGTTTGATTGGTTGGAACTGCCAGGTGTCAGGTGATAAGGCTATATACACTCAGCAAAATTATAAAGACAACATGTAAAGTGCACAAAAAGGTTATTATTCAAAAATGTTGACACATGTGTTTACATCCCTGTTAGTGAGCATTACTACTTTGCCAAGATAATCCAGCTACCTGACAGATCGGGCATATCTAGAAGCTGATTAAACAGCACGATCATTACACAGGACTTCCTGGTGCTGGGGACAATAAAAGGCCACTCTATAATGTGCAGCTTTGTCACACAACACAATGCCACAGATGTCTAACGTTTTGAGGGTACAATTGGCATGCTGACTGCAGGACTGTCCACCAGAGCTGTTGCCAGAGAATTTCATGTTAATTTCTCGACCAAAAGCCGCCTCCAACGTCGTTTTAGAAAATTATGACAGTACGTCCAACCGCAACTGCAGACCCTGTGTATTATTATATTTTTTTTTATTTGACCTTTGTTTAACTAGGCAAGTCAGTTAAGAACAAATTCTTATTTACAATGACAGCCTAGGAACAGTGGGTTAACTACCTTGTTCAGGGGCAGATCAACAGATCTTTACCTTGTCAGCTCAGGGATTTGATCTAGCAACCTTTCAGTTACTGGCCCAACACTCTAACAACTAGGCACATGCCGCCCCAGGTAGGTAGCCTAGTGGTTAGAGCATCAGCAGTGTATGGCATCGTGTGGGCGAGATGTTCTGCTGATGTGAACAGAGTGCCCCATGGGGGCGGTGGGGTTATGGTATGGGCAGGCATACGCTACGGATAACAAACACAATTGTATTTTATCGATGGCAATTTGAATGCACAGAGATACCGTGACGAGATCCTGATGCCCATGGTCGTGCATTTCATCTGCCGCCATCACCTCATGGATCTCAAGGATCTGTACACAATTTTTGGATGCTGAAAGTGTCCCAGTTCTTCCATAGCCTGCATACTCACCAGACATGTTTGGGATGCTCTGGATCGACGTGTAAAACAGTGTGTTGCAGTTCCCGCCAATATCCAGCAACTTTGCACAGCCATTGAAGAGGAGTGGGACAATATTCTACAGGCCACAATCACCAGCTTGATCAACTCTATGCAAAGGACATGTGTCGCGTTGCATGAGGCAAATGGTGGTCACACCAGATACTGACTGGTTTTATGATCTATGCCCCTACCTTTTTTTTAAAGGTATCTGTGACCAACAGATGCATTTTTGAATTCTCAGTCATGTGAAATCCATAGATTAGGGCCTAATATTTTTTTTTAGATTGACTGATTTCCTTATATGAACTGTAACTCAGTCAAATCTTTGAAATTGTTGCATGTTGCATTTATATTTTTGTTCAGTATAGCATGACTGGCACATAAAAGTGCTTTGTCTCAATTGAGTCTTCTTTAGTATCTTTTCAAATAACAAATGAGTCTAATACATCATTTAACTATACAAAATGTCAATAAAATATCAGATTTTTAAAACTTTATTTAACTAGGCATGTCAGTTAAGAACAAATTCTTATTTTCAATGACGGCCTAGGAACAGTGGGTTAACTACCTGTTCAGGGGCAGAACGACAGATTTGTACCTTGTCAGCTCAGGGATTTGAACTTGCAACCTTCTGGTAACTAGTCCAACGCTCTAACCACTAGGCTGGATTTTATACCAAGACAATGACTATGATGTTACTATGCTTACTATTATCTAGACCTTTTTTCTTTTACATACGTCTCTACTAAGGAGTTGTGACTTACCCATTTGCTCCCCTTTGTAACCATTAGAGACATTGTCGCTGAACTACATCTACACGGCCCTCTCAAAGCCAGTTGAATTGCCTGGTATCCATGAGTTCACTGCCATGGGCTTGATGAATAACAGACAGATCGATTACTATGACAGTGTGGATAAAAAGAAGATTCCCAAACAGGACTGGATGAGGGAGAAGCTGCCAGCAGACTACTGGGAAAAAGGCACTCAGTCACGCAAGAGCAAGGAGCAGTGGTTCAAAGTAAACGTTGACATCCTGATGAACCGCATGAGGCACAACAAAACTGGTGAGACACCACCAAAAATAAATAAAAGACGACTTGACCATACCATAGGTAAGTCATTCCCTCTCCTATACTACTTGTTTTTCCTTTCAGGTGTCCATATCCTTCAGTGGAGGCATGGCTGTGAGATTGACAAACAGCCAGACGGCACATTGAAATTCATAAAGGGCACTGACCAATACAGCTACGATGGTGACGACTTCCTGGCCTTTGACGATGCCACTATGCAGTGGGTGGCACCAGTTGATCAAGCTCTGCCGACTAAGAGGAAGTGGGACGGGGTGCAGATCCTCAACCAGTACACCAAGGGCTACCTGGAGAAGGAGTGTGTGGACTGGCTGTCCAAATTCATGACATATGAGGACAAAGAGGCTAATAAGCACTGTGCGTATTTTTTAAAACCAGCTAACATTTGAATGGTGATCTGAACTTCAAATAGTGTACATGTGGATTACAGAATTGGCATATTTGTACATGTGAAATCAGAATTAAACACTCATGTTCTCTGTTTCTTCCCTCTTTAGCACCTCCAAAGGTATATGCATTTGCTAAAAAAGCCAAAACTGCAGGACATATTCGACTGACCTGCATGGCCACAGGTTTCTATCCCAAAGATGTAATAATGCATATTAAGAAGAATGGCGTCCAATTGACCAAACAAGATGGAGTGCAGTCTGACGGAGTCTTACCCAATGATGAAGAGAGCTACCAGATCAGGATGAGTGTGCAGATTCCAGAGGCAGACAAGGAAACTTATGAATGCTTTGTCAACCATAGAACGTTGAAGGAGCCAATTGTGGCCAAATGGGGTAAAGTAGTCCTTATATTTAATATACCGGTGCTGTATATATTTTTAACAAACACGTTATTAGCTGTTATCAATTTTGGTAAAATCAGACGTTTATGAGTCTCTTATGAGGTCATGAATGCAGATGATTAAAATGTGATTCCTGTTTTTTCAAGCTCATTGTATAAGATGTTATTGTTAATGGTGAATATGTACTCTTATCTTGTCTTCCATGCAGATGGAAAATGCTGTGATTGTAGCCAAGGCACAGTTGTTGTCATTGTTGCTGTTGTTGCGGTGGTCCTCCTGTTAGCTGTGGTTACCTCACTTTTGGTTCTTTGGAGGATAGGCACAATATGTACGTTTCTCACATTGTGAATTAATTTCAAGTCTGTTTCTTTTTCTTCTTATTGATCTGTGAGATAAACTGAAGTGATTATGGTAATTTCTGAAGAGAGTAGGCATATTGCAACCTTTTTTGACATCAGGGCATGACTTTAATAAATCTCAAGTCAGGAGGTCAAGTATTGTACCCACGTGTTCCCACTGTTTCTTCCCACTGTTTCTGATACTCATTTCATAAAATCCTGTTATATTTGGCGTTAACATCTTGCACCATTGTTTTAGGTGGTGGTCAAACAGGAGCTCTAATGCCTACTGGGAATCAGGCACCTCTGAATGGTACTGTTGATACAATGTCATTTTCCTTTCTTTAACAGTTACATCTATATCAGTGGCACAGCAATACCAAAGATCTGGTGTATAATGTATATGTATAATGTATAATGTGTATAATGAAGGGCCATTTTATGAGAGTTAATTATAATGATTGAATTATGTCTTGTGAGGATTAATGACAGACCCCTTAATCCTTGTTTTTACACATCAATCATGGTTATTAATCACATACTGATGAGTAGTTTGGCCCCATATTGTCTACTTGTTGTTTTGGACAATGCCGATCAGTATAAAGCTAAATGTTAATCAAACAGACTTAACTATGGACTTGCAGAGTTATTCTTTTCAAATGACTCTGTTACTTTCAGGCAATGGGAATGGAGCGGCCATTTTGAAGACTGGTCATATTATGTTTTACAGTTGTTAAAAGCAGAGAAGGCTCCAATTTATTTCACGCAACAGAGTGTAGTTCATAATTACAATTAAGAATGATTGATTGAGAACATTGATTCCTGATATTATAAAAAAATGCCTTCATGGAGTTTTCAACAGTGAGTTTTACAAGGAACAATACAACAGGGCCTGTCATGTTTGCATTTCGGTGCAAAGGTTGCTTTAATCACCTTTATCACAAGTCATGTGCTTTATAGACTTGTAAAATGAAGACTGTGTGTCATAGTCAATAAAAGGTTTATCAAGGAAGGGAACACCTAAAGAATAACTAGCAGTTAGACACTGTGAACAATTTGGGGAACAAGATGACAAATACATTCTAACTAACTAAAGAATAATCTGTACTGAATAGGAGTATTATGACACTGACGTTAAATTTAAAGTCACATCTTCTATGTGCTAGGTGGATATTTTTCGATTTTTCGAAGTTAATTAAATTCCTACTTTTTAAATTGCCCATTGTGTGCTATGAGGATTTTTCAGTTAATTAATTTAATTTCAATTGGGAATATGCATGCCTATAGATGACCAATGATCATCACTGAATACTGTATATCTGTATCTAACTAATTGATTATATTCTATTTTAGTGACAACAGAGGACGCAAGCAGCACTTCCTCTGACTCTGGTAATGTTCTTCAAATGTATTGCCAGTTATTTTATCTTATATTACTTACATAGACAGTGAATGCAACTGAAACTATGGAAGTGCTGATGTTAGTTCTGCTGTTCCAGGTCAAGGCAGCAATGAACGTCTAGAGAGGGAGACAATGCTGACAAATGGAGGTAATATAATTGATCCATTTTGACATTTCATCCTTTTTGACATTTCGTTAGATGATCTAACACAATCATGGCCTGCCAATCACATTCTTGAAAGTTCCTGTTTTTTTCTGGTGTTAGTTGTTGTATGTAATATTACGTATCTGAGCACTTAACAGATTGGGCGCCAGCAGCCATACAATCCTGCATCCAACTACTGGCGCTTGCCCAATGACAGTACAAACCACATACAGTATATTAACCAACATCCCCTAACATCATTTGAAAAATTAACATGAATTTCTGGCATTAATATAAAATACAGCTTCATTGTGTTTTCTGAAGGCAAGAACAATACAACAAGGCCTGCCATGTTGACTTTTCAGTGTATAGGTTGCTTTCATCACCTTTATCACAAATCATGTGGTATAATTATACACTTGTAACATGAGAGGAGGACTGAGTCATAATCAAGAACAGGCTTCTCAAGGAGATAAAAGCCGTTAGACACTGTGAACAACATGACAAATTAATTCTAACTAACTAATGAATGATCTGTACGGAGTAGGAATATTATGATACTGAAGTGAAATGTAAAAAGGTAGGAAAGTAAATAGAACATATTTTAGAAGTCACATCTATCTACCAGGGCAGTTTTCAGTTCAGTCAAATCAGGAAGTGAATATAATCTATGAACTAGAAATAGCCCATTGTTTGTGATGAGTATTTTTCAGTTCATTAATCTAATTTCAATTGGGAATATGCATGCCTATAGACGACCAATGAGTATAACTGTATATCTGCATCTAGCTAAAGATTGATTATCTTTTCCCAGTGACAACAGAGGACGCTAGCAGCACTTCCTCTGACTCAGGTAATGTTATTCAAAAGTATTGCCAGTTATTTTATCTTATATTACTTACATAGACAGTGAATGCAACTGAAACTATGGAAGTGCTGATGTTAGTTCTGCTGTTCCAGGTCAAGGCAGCAATTAACGTCTAGAGAGGGAGGTAATGCTGACAAATTAAGGTAATATAATTAGTCCTTTAAAAAAGTTATATATATATATATATATATATATATATATATATATATATATACAATACCATTCAAAGGTTTGGACACACCTACTCATTCAAGTGTTTTTCTTTATTTTTACTATTTTCTACATTATAGAATAATAGTGAAGACATCAATGAGATAACACATGGAATCATGTAGTAACCAAAACAGTAGCCATTCCAGGTGACTACCTCATGAAGCTGGTTGAGAGAATGCCAAGAATGTGCAAAGCTGTCATCAATGCAAAGGGTGGCTACTTTGAAGAATCTAAAATATATTTTGATTAGTTAACACTTTTTTGGTTACTACATGATTCCATATGTGATATTTCATAGTTTTGATGTCGTCACTATTATTTTACAATGTAGAAAATAGTAAGAAAAATAAAGAAAAACCCTTGAATGAGTAGGTGTGTCCAAACTTTTGACTGGTACTGTATATATAATGTAATACAATCTCATTTTTGAAAGTTACTGTTTTTTTCTGGTATTAGTTGTTGTTGAGTGTATTATTATGTATCTGAGCACTCCAGCCATACCACCCTGCATCCAACTAGGCTACTGGTGCCTGCTCATTGACAGTACAACCCATATTAACTAACATGCCATTTGCCAGTACAACCCATATATTAACTAACATTCCCATTAACAGTACAAACCATATTAACTAACATGCTAATTGACAGTACAAACACATATTAACTAACATGCCCATTGACAGTACAATCCATATATTAACTAACATTGTTTTACAAAATCAGCATCATGAGACTACATGGACATGTAATACCAGTGATTTAAAGTACTTAAGTAAATATACTTTAAAGTACTACATAAGTCATTTTTGTGATATCTGTACTTTACTATTTATATTTTTGACAACTTTATACATTTACTCCACTACATTCCTAATGAAAATAATGTACTTTTTACTCCATACATTTTCCCTGACACCCGAAAGTACTTGTTACATTATGAATGCTAAGCAGGACAGGAAAATGGTCTAATTTACACACTTACCAAGAGAACATCCCTGGTCATCCCTACTGCCTCTTATCTGGCAGACTCACTAAACACAAATACTTTGTTTGTAAATTATGTCTGAGGGTTGGAGCATGCCCCTGGCTATCCTTTAAAAAAAAAAAAAAATTGTGCTGGGTGGGTTTGTTAATATAAGGAATTTGAAATTATTTATACTTTAACTTTTGATACTTAAGTATATTTTAGCAATTACATTTACTTGATACTTAAGTATATTTAAAACCAAATACTTTTAGACTTTTACTCAAGTAGGATTTTACTGGGTGACTTTACTTTTACTTCAGTCATTTTATATTAAGGTATCTTTACTTTTACTCCAGTATGACGATTGGGTACGTTTTCCACCACTGTGTAATACTAACTGCTCCATTAATATGTTTGCTTAGGTGTAATTCTTAGTTATCTAAATTATTGTACACTTAGCAAAAATATACTGTAAACGCAACATGTAAAGTGCTTGGTCCCATGTTTCATGAGCTGACATTTTCCTTACTCACAAAAATATCATTTTTCTCAAATGTTGTGCACAATGTGCTTACATCCCTAATAGTGACAATTTTATCCTTTGTCAAGATAATCCATTCACCTGACAGGTGTGGCATATCAAGAAGTGGATGAAACAGCATGATAATTTCACAGGTGGACCTTGTGCTGGGGACAATAAAAATCCACTCTAAAATGTGCAGTTTTGTCACACAACACAATGCCACAGATGTCTCAAGTTTTGAGGGGGCGTGCTATATTGGCATGCCGAGTTCAGGAATGTCCACCAGAGCTGTTGTCAGAGAATTGAATGTTAATTTCTTTACCATAAGCCACCTCCAACGTTGTTTTAGAGAATTTGGCAGTACGTCCAAACGTTTTCACAACCGCAGATCACATGTATGGCATCGTGCGCCCCTGCCCAGTCATGTGAAATCCATAGATTAGGGCCAAATGTTTTTATTTTTATTTCAACTGACTGATTTTCTTATATGAACTTTAACTCAAAAAAATATTTTAAATTGTTCCATGTTGCATTTATATTTTTGTTCAGTATATTATTGTCATTAGCATTCATACTGTTAGTGCAGCTGTAGCCAGAGTATAACAAGCAAGCACCCATTCCCATAATGACTATCTCTCTCTATTCTTTCAGCCATTGGGGAGTGACTGACAACGCATTCAAATCCAGCAAAGAACGTGTGATTTTGTTTTGTTAATCAGCAAATATTGTCAATCTAGATGTTTTCATTCCCATGCATTGATCATTTTGATCAGGTTGGCTTGGATAGGAAATACTTATTTATTGACATTTTGATATTTTGAATACCATAGTGGAATTCTTTGTTTGATTAAAATGTACCAAATTATTTTTCAACAAACGGATTGACCATTTTAATTTATTGGTATTGGAACCATTAGTCTATTTGTATTGCACAGTAGATTAAAATGATTGATTATTTTAAACTAGAAACCAATCTTTGCACGCACAGAAACACACACAGAAACACATACACACACACACACACACTGAACTGCTTTTTAAATAGGTTTTGTTTTTATGGAAAGTATAATAAATTAATAATTAATAAAGGACTGCTTTGATGAACCAATGTGAAAGCCTCAGTAGCACTTATATGTGTTCAACGATGCATTCCACATTTGACTGTTCCAAACATTATTGGACCCCTGTTGTGCTTTTGAGTCATTACAATAATAAAACATACCAATGAATAAAGGTAAGATTATGCGCATATTGCATGAAGTAGGCCTAGCTACAATTACAGTTTACACAACAAACCAAACTTGTTTTACCACGTTCCATGCAGAAAGACTGGCGTTCACCTGATAGAGAAAGCGAAGGTGCACTGTTGTCGGACTGCATCTCACGTGGAAATTTGACCCAGAATTGATTTACACTAGCCCTATTATTATTATTTTCGCGCCATTCAACATTCATGTGAGCATTCAAATTGTATTTTGTCGCACGTTTGTTCCTTTTTGGGACACTTTGACAGTGGACTGTGGGTAGGAATATGTATTTATCTGTAATGTTGCTAAAAGTGAAAGTAAAATGTTGTTTTGGCCAAGTTGCTACGTTTTCTTTTCGTTTTCATGTGGACAAATTATTATTATAGAGGCACATTTCAAGGATTTATGTTCAATTGTGTCATGTGAAAATTGAATGTTTTGTTAAGTTATTTATTATTCTGTTATATCGTTATTCTGAATGAGTTACTTACTTAGTAACTACAATTTAGTTCTTAAAACAGTGTAGGTAATTAGGCTACAATGTTTATCTTTTACCTGTTGCTGCCAAGTTCCATTGACTGTACCTGATTGTACACCTGTGAAAACCATCTAATCTGGCAACATAAATGGACAGTTTGATTGGTTGGAAATGCTATAGCGCGATTAGCCTATAGTGTCTAATTTCGTTGATCCAGGATCAGTTTTAGTTTGGTCTCTTTCAATAACCATTGTAGGCAAAGTGGTGAACAAAAATTTAAGGATTATTAAAGGACAACTCAACCCAAAAACTATATTTTGGTATTTGTTCCATTGTTGACATAGTTTCAAAATGTTTTGCTTGTCAGTGATCAAGTTTTCAAGATATGTAACTTTCAAAATACAGAAATCATTGCCATGTGATGCATGTAAAAAACTTGATTACTGACAAGCAGAACATTTTGAGACTATGTCAACAATGAACTAATGAAACAAATACCAAAATATAGTTTTGGGGTAGAATTTTCATTTAAAAACAGCAAATGCATTTTTATCACTCTACATAGCCTACTGTAGCTATTTTAGTAAATCTTCTAAGTACAATGCAAAGGACAATTTACTTGACTCTAAGAACAATACCATACCATAGGTAAGTCATTCCCTCACTTCTTCTACTTGTTTTTCTTCTCATATGTCCATCTTCTTATGTGGAAGCATGGCTGTAAGATTGACCAACAGAGTGATGGCACATTGAAATTCATATACGGCACTGACCAATATTAGCTACGATGGTGATGACTTCCTGGCCTTTGACGATGCCACTATGCAGTGGGTGACACCAGTTGATCAAGCTCTGCCGACTAAGAGGAAGTGGGACAGGGTGCAGATCCTCAACCAGTACACCAAGGGCTACCTGGAGAAGGAGTGTGTGGACTGGGTTTCTAAATTCATGGCATATGAGGACAAAGAATTCAGTAGAGCTGATTGTGAATATTTATGAAAGAGGCTAATAAGGACTGAGTATTTAAACAAACAAGCTAACAATTGAATGGTGATCTGAACTTCAAATAGTGTAAATGTGGATAAAGGCATATTTGTACATGTGAAATCATAAATAAAACACTCATGTTCTCTATTTATTCCCTCTTTAGCCCCTCCAAAGATCTATGTTTTCACCAAAAAAAAGCCAAACTGCGGGACATGTCCGCCTGACTTGAATGGCTGCAGGTTTCTATCCCAAAGATGTGCTAATGCATATTAAGAAGAATGGGGTCCAATTGACTGATAAAGATGGAGTGCAGTCTCCAGTAGTCCTACCCAATGATGATGACACCCACCAAATCAGGAAGCGTGTGGAGATCCAAGAGGCAGACACATCTGATTATAAATGCTATGTTCACCTTGGAACATTGCTGAAGCCAATTGTGGGAAAATGGGGTAAAGTATTCTAGTGTTAGTATCAATGGCAGTAAAATCTGATGTTTCTTCGCTCTTACCACAATGAGGTCATGAATATAGATTATATTTCGGTTACCCATCTATAAAAAATGTGACATAATAATATAATCCCCATATTCTTAGTTAATTCATTTGAATAATACACATAAATGAAGTGGTCGATTGTTGATAAACTATATACAAATGAGAACTGTTTCAAACTCAATTTATAGGATTTTATAGTTAATGCTTAATATGTCCTCTTTTCTTCCATACAGATGGAAAATGCTGTGACTAGCCATGTCACAGGTGGTGTCATTGGTGCTGTTGTGGTCCTTCTGCTCATATTGATCTTGGTTGCCTTGATACTGTTTATTTAGAAAAGGATAATATGTAAATGTCATACAATTATTGTTTTATAACAATGTGTTTATGTAATTTGACACACTTATTGATATTATTATAGCGAGAAGGCATTCGTCTAAAACTTCTATGCTCCTTCTTCTCCCAGCACTCCTGGCGCAGAACCTGCAATTCCCCAAAATCGACCACAGTTCTGCAACGTTCACCTGTGGGCCACCGCTCTTCAATGCCAACCTCTGCCGCTGTTAGGCCATGACCAATGGGGTAAAGATCCATGAGGTAAGCATGGCTGGATTTTATGCCATAGTCAGGTCTCAATTCAATACGTAGCATTGAAGATTAAAGGCAATGTTCCCGCATTCACAGAGAACGCTGCATATGTGAGCTCAATCGGAAATTACCTTTAAAGGGGCAATCAGCAGTTGAAACAATAACAAAGCATTTTCCCAGACCCTGTTTTGTTAAAAAGCTGAAGGATTGGGCTGGTGAAATGTAGCTAACCACTCTGAAATTCATAAACAGAGCTATGGATGCAAAGACTGACCATCCATGATGTCAAAATTAAAGTTTTAATCATGTTTTGAGGCTACATACTGTTTGTTTACATTTACTTTGTATACAAGTATAATTTGGGTTCTGATGAGGTACGACAGTTGAACTAAGCTCATGAGGCATTTACAAGTTATATTCTTGAAGAATCAATTGGTATACAGTGCATTCGGGAAAAGTATTCAGACCCTTTCCCTTTTTCCACATTTTGTTACGTTACAGCCTTATTCTAAGATGGATAAAACATATTTTTTTCTCATAAATCTACACACAATACCCCATAATGACAAAGCAAAAACAGGTTTTTATAAATGTTTGCAAATTCATAAAAAATACAAAACAGAAATACCTTATTTAGATTAATATTTAGACCTTTTCCTATGAATGAGCTCAGGTGCATCCTGTGCATCCTGTTTCCATTGATTATCCTTGAGATGTTTCTACAACTTGATTGGAGTTCACCTGTGGTAAATTCAATTGATTGGACATGATTGGAAAAGCACACACCTGTCTATATAAAGGCCCCACAGTTGACAGTGCATGTCAGAGCAAAACCAAGCCATGAGGTCGAAGGAATTGTCCGTGGCCCCCCGAGACAGGAATAAGTCAAAGCACAGATCTGGGGAAGGGTACCAAAAAATGTCTGCAGCATTGATGGTCCTCAATAACAGAGTGGCCTCCATCATTCTTAAATGGAAGAAGTTTGGAACCACCGAGACTCTCCTAGAACTGGCCGCCTGGCCAAACTGAGCAATCTGGGGAGAAGGGGCGAGTAACCGGAAGGTTGCAAGTTCAAACCCCCAAGCTGACAAGGTACAAATCTGTCGTTCTGCCCCTGAACAGGCAGTTAACCCACTGTTCCTAGGCCGTCATTGAAAATAAGAATTTGTTCTTAACTGACTTGCCTAGTTAAATAAAGGTAACCAAGAACACGATGGTCACTCTGACAGAGTTCCTATGTGGAGATGAGAAAACCTTTCAGAAGGACAACAATAAAGACTCTCAGACCTTGAGAAACAAGATTCTCTGGTCTGGTGAAACCAAGTTTGAACTCTTTGGCCTGAATGTCAGGCGTCACTTCTGTTGGAAACCTGGCACCATCCCTACGGTGAAGCATGGTGGTGGCAGCATCATGCTGTGGGGATGTTTTTCAGTGGCAGGGACTGGGAGACTAGTCAGGATCGAGGGAAAGATGAACGGAGCAAAGTACAGAGATATCCTTGATGAAAACCTGCTCCATAGCACCCAGGACCTCAGACTGGGATGAAGTTTCACCTTCCAACAGGACAATGACCCTAAGCACACAGCCAAGACAACCCAGGAGTGGCTTCGGGACAAGTCTCTGAATGTCCTTGAGTGGCCCAGCCAGAGCCCGGACTTGAATCCAATTGAACATATGGAGAGACCTGAAAATAGCTATGCAGCGACACTCCCCATCCAACCTGACAGATCTTGAGAGGATCTGTAGAGAAGAATGGGAGAAACTCCCCAAATACAGGTGTGCCAAGCTTGTAGCGTCATACCCAAGAAGACTCGAGGCTGTAATCGCTGCCAAAGGTGCTTCAACAAAGTACTGAGTAAAAGGTCTGAATAATTATGTCAAATTATTTATTTTTAATACATTTTCAAACATTTCTATGGCCTGTTTTTGCTTTGTCATTATGGAGTATTGTGTGTAGATTGATGTAAAAAAAAACAATTTAATTAATTTTAGAATAAGGCTGTAACATAAAAAAGTTTGGAAAAGTCAAGGGGTCTGACTACTTCCTGAATTCACTGTAATATCATTAATTTATAAGACCAAAAATGTGTGTAGCAACTGCAGATTGTCCCTTTAAATATGAACCGCTCTATAATGCTGATATTCTGTGCTACGCATTGAATTGAGCCCTTAGTGTTTATGTTTAAAACGTGTCTAATAATGCTTTGCACTTTCCAAATATATGTTTTTCCCTCCAGAACAAATCACATGGTAAACTTGATCAAATCAAATCAAATCAAATTTATTTATATAGCCCTTCGTACATCAGCTGATATCTCAAAGTGCTGTACAGAAACCCAGCCTAAAACCCCAAACAGCAAGCAATGCAGGTGTAGAAGCACGGTGGCTAGGAAAAACTCCCTAGAAAGGCCAATACCTAGGAAGAAACCTAGAGAGGAACCAGGCTATGTGGGGTGGCCAGTCCTCTTCTGGCTGTGCCAGGTGGAGATTATAACAGAACATTGCCAAGATGTTCAAATGTTCATAAATGACCAGCATGGTCGAATAATAATAAGGCAGAACAGTTGAAACTGGAGCAACAGCACAGTCAGGTGGAAGTTGAAACTGGAGCAGCAGCATGGCCAGGTGGACTGGGGACAGCAAGGAGTCATCATGTCAGGTAGTCCTGGGGCATGGTCCTAGGGCTCAGGTCCTCCGAGAGAGAGAAAGAAAGAGAGAAGGAGAGAATTAGAGAACGCACACTTAGATTCACACAGGACACCGAATAGGACAGGAGAAGTACTCCAGATATAACAAACTGACCCCAGCCCCCCGACACATAAACTACTGCAGCATAAATACTGGAGGCTGAGACAGGAGGGGTCAGGAGACACTGTGGCCCCATCCGAGGACACCCCCGGACAGGGCCAAACAGGAAGGATATAACCCCACCCACTTTGCCAAAGCACAGCCCCCACACCACTAGAGGGATATCTTTAACCACCAACTTACCATCCTGAGACAAGGCTGAGTATAGCCCACAAAGATCTCCGCCACGGCACAACCCAAGGGGGGGGCGCCAACCCAGACAGGATGACCACAACAGTGAATCAACCCACTCAGGTGACGCACCCCCTCCAGGGACGGCATGAGAGAGCCCCAGCAAGCCAGTGACTCAGCCCCTGTAATAGGGTTAGAGGCAGAGAATCCCAGTGGAAAGAGGGGAACCGGCCAGGCAGAGACAGCAAGGGCGGTTCGTTGCTCCAGAGACTTTCCGTTCACCTTCCCACTCCTGGGCCAGACTACACTCAATCATATGACCCACTGAAGAGATGAGTCTTCAGTAAAGACTTAAAGGTTGAGACCGAGTTTGCGTCTCTGACATGGGTAGGCAGACCGTTCCATAAAAATGGAGCTCTATAGGAGAAAGCCCTGCCTCCAGCTGTTTGCTTAGAAATTCTAGGGACAATTAGGAGGCCTGCGTCTTGTGACCGTAGCGTACGTGTAGGTATGTACGGCAGGACCAAATCAGAGAGATAGGTAGGAGCAAGCCCATGTAATGCTTTGTAGGTTAGCAGTAAAACCTTGAAATCAGCCCTTGCTTTGACAGGAAGCCAGTGTAGAGAGGCTAGCACTGGAGTAATATGATCACATTTTTTGGTTCTAGTCAGGATTCTAGCAGCCGTATTTAGCACTAACTGAAGTTTATTTAGTGCTTTATCCGGGTAGCCGGAAAATAGAGCATTGCAGTAGTCTAACCTAGAAGTGACAAAAGCATGGATTAATTTTTCTGCATCATTTTTGGACAGAAAGTTTCTGATTTTTGCAATGTTACGTAGATGGAAAAAAGCTGTCCTCGAAATGGTCTTGATATGTTCTTCAAAAGAGAGATCAGGGTCCAGAGTAACGCCGAGGTCCTTCACAGTTTTATTTGAGACGACTGTACAAACATTAAGATTAATTGTCAGATTCAACAGAAGATCTCTTTGTTTCTTGGGACCTAGAACAAGCATCTCTGTTTTGTCCGAGTTTAATAGTAGAAAGTTTGCAGCCATCCACTTCCTTATGTCTGAAACACATGCTTCTAGCGAGGGCAATTTTGGGGCTTCACCATGTTTCATTGAAATGTACAGCTGTGTGTCATCCGCATAGCAGTGAAAGTTTACATTATGTTTTCGAATAACATCCCCAAGAGGTAAAATATATAGTGAAAACAATAGTGGTCCTAAAACGGAACCTTGAGGAACACCGAAATTTACAGTTGATTTGTCAGAGGACAAACCATTCACAGAGACAAACTGATATCTTTCCGACAGATAAGATCTAAACCAGGCCAGAACATGTCCGTGTAGAATTTGGGTTTCCAATCTCTCCAAAAGAATGTGGTGATCGATGGTATCAAAAGCAGCACTAAGGTCTAGGAGCACGAGGACAGATGCAGAGCCTCGGTCCGATGCCATTAAAATGTAATTTACCACCTTCACAAGTGCCGTCTCAGTGCTATGATGGGGTCTAAAACCAGACTGAAGCATTTCGTATACATTGTTTGTCTTCAGGAAGGCAGTGAGTTGCTGCGCAACAGCCTTCTCTAAAATTTTTGAGAGGAATGGAAGATTCGATATAGGCCGATAGTTTTTTATATTTTCTGGGTCAAGGTTTGGCTTTTTCAAGAGAGGCTTTATTACTGCCACTTTTAGTGAGTTTGGTACACATCCAGTGGATAGAGAGCCGTTTATTATGTTCAACATAGGAGGGCCAAGCACAGGAAGCAGCTCTTTCAGTAGTTTAGTTGGAATAGGGTCCAGTATGCAGCTTGAAGGTTTAGAGGCCATGATTATTTTCATCATTGTGTCAAGAGATATAGTACTAAAACACTTGAGCGTCTCTCTTGATCCTAGGTCCTGGCAGAGTTGTGCAGACTCAGGACAACTGAGGTTTGGAGGAATACGCAGGTTTAAAGAGGAGTCCGTAATTTGCTTTCTAATAATCATAATCTTTTCCTCAAAGAAGTTCATGAATTTATCACTGCTAAAGTGAAAGTCATCCTCTCTTGGGGAATGCTGCTTTTTAGTTAGCTTTGCGACAGTATTAAAAAGGAATTTCGGATTGTTCTTATTTTCCTCAATTAAGTTAGAAAAATAGGATGATCGAGCAGCAGTAAGGGCTTTACGGTACTGCACGGTACCGTCCTTCCAAGCTAGTCGGAAGACTTCCAGTTTGGTGTGGCGCCATTTCCGTTCCAATTTTCTGGAAGCTTGCTTCAGAGCTCGGGTATTTTCTGTGTACCAGGGAGCTAGTTTCTTATGAGACATTTTTTTAGTTTTTAGGGGTGCAACTGCATCTAGGGTATTGCGCAAGGTTAAATTGAGATCCTCAGTTAGGTGGTTAACTGATTTTTGTCCTCTGGCGTCCTTGGGTAGGCAGAGGGAGTCTGGAAGGGCATCAAGGAATCTTTGTGTTGTCTGTGAATTTATAGCACGACTTTTGATGTTCCTTGGTTGGGGTCTAAGCAGATTATTTGTTGCAATTGCAAACGTAATAAAATGGTGGTCCGATAGTCCAGGATTATGAGGAAAAACATGAAGATCCACCACATTTATTCCATGGGACAAAACTAGGTCCAGCATATGACTGTGACAGTGAGTGGGTCCAGAGACATGTTGGACAAAACCCACTGAGTCGATGATGGCTCCGAAAGCCTTTTGGAGTGGGTCTGTGGACTTTTCCATGTGAATATTAAAGTCACCAAAGATTAGAATATTATCTGCTATGACTACAAGGTCCGATAGGAATTCAGGGAACTCAGTGAGAAACGCTGTATATGGCCCAGGAGGCCTGTAAACAGTAGCTATAAAAAGTGATTGAGTAGGCTGCATAGATTTCATGACTAGAAGCTCAAAAGACGAAAATGTCATTTTTTTTTTTGTAAATTGAAATTTGCTATCGTAAATGTTAGCAACACCTCCGCCTTTGCGGGATGCACGGGGGATATGGTCACTAGTGTAGCCAGGAGGTGAGGCCTCATTTAAAACAGTAAATTCATCAGGCTTAAGCCATGTTTCAGTCAGGCCAATCACATCAAGATTATGATCAGTGATTAGTTCATTGACTATAATTGCCTTTGAAGTAAGGGATCTAACATTAAGTAGCCCTATTTTGAGATGTGAGGTATCATGATCTCTTTCAGTAATGACAGGAATGGAGGTGGTCTTTATCCTAGTGAGATTGCTAAGGCGAACACCGCCATGTTTAGTTTTGCCCAACCTAGGTCGAGGCACAGACACGGTCTCAATGGTGATAGCTGAGCTGACTACACTGACTGTGCTAATGGCAGACTCCACTATGCTGGCAGGCTGGCTAACAGCCTGCTGCCTGGCCTGCACCCTATTTCATTGTGGAGCTAGAGGAGTTAGAGCCCTGTCTATGTTGGTAGATAAGATGAGAGCACCCCTCCAGCTAGGATGGAGTCCGTCACTCCTCAGCAGGTCAGGCTTGGTCCTGTTTGTGGGTGAGTCCCAGAAAGAGGGCCAATTATCTACAAATTCTAACTTTTGGGAGGGGCAGAAAACAGTTTTCAACCAGCGATTGAGTTGTGAGACTCTGCTGTAGAGCTCATCACTCCCCCTAACTGGGAGGGGGCCAGAGACAATTACTCGATGCCGACACATCTTTCTAGCTGATATGCACGCAGAAGCTATGTTGCGCTTGGTGATTTCTGACTGTTTCATCCTAACATCGTTGGTGCCGACGTGGATAACAATATCTCTATACTCTCTACACTCGCCAGTTTTAGCTTTAGCCAGCACCATCTTCAGATTAGCCTTAACGTCGGTAGCCCTGCCCCCGGGTAAACAGTGTATGATCGCTGGATGATTCGCTTTAAGTCTAATACTGCGGGTAATGGAGTCGCCAATGACTAGAGTTTTCAATTTGTCAGAGCTAATGGTGGGAAGCTTCGGCGTCTCAGACCCCGTAACGGGAGGAGTAGAGACCAGAGAAGAATCGGCCTCTGACTCCGACCCGCTGCTTAATGGGGAAAACCGGTTGAAAGTTTCTGTCGGCTGAATGAGCGACACCGGTTGAGCGTTCCTACAGCATTTCCTTCCAGAAACCGTGAGAAAGTTGTCCGGCTGCGGGGACTGTGCCAGGGGATTTACACTACTATCTGTACTTACTGGTGCCACAGACGCTGTTTCATCCTTTCCTACACTGAAATTACCCTTGCCTAACGATTGCGTCTGAAGCTGGGCTTGCAGCACAGCTATCCTCGCCGTAAGGCGAGTACAGCGGCTGCAATTAGAAGGCATCATGTTCATGTTACTACTTAGCTTCGGCTGTTGGAGGTCCTGACGAATCGTGTCCAGATAAAGCGTCCGGAGTGAAAAAGTTGAGGAAAAAATAAATAAATATATGAACGGTAATTAAAAAGTGAAAACCGTAAAGGTGTCAGGTAGCAAAACAGGTTGGCAACAAAACGCACAGCAACTCGAAAACAAGCCTGCAAGTTGTGACCGGAAATGACCCACTTAGCTAGCTAGCTTGATAACATGTGAATCTTAGTTCTTACATCAACACATTAAATAATGAGTACGTTTATATGTGCACTAATAGTTTGATAATGGCAGTTGGCATTAGTCATGTAAACACATTACTCTGCTTATTTTAATTGGCATAAGGTCATAATCGAAGTAAGCATACGCCAATTAAAACACTTGGTTTTCTGAGCAATATTTAAAGTTATTAGGACATGTAAATGGCTTAATTGGTGTTCCAGCTGTGTATCTGCACATGATCTGCGCATGTGCAGACAGAGCTTGTGAGGATCTGGCAACCCATCATTACGCACACCTGGCAACCATCATTACGCATTCCTGCGCCTCATCAGACATACCTGGACTTCATCACTTCCCTGATTGCTCCTCCTTTATCTACACTCCATTGTATTCACCCTTCAGGCAGTATTTGTTATGTTTTACATGTTAGACATGTCCCTTGTTTTGTATCGTTCCATGGTCTTTTTAATTAAACTCATTAACTTCACTTGCTTCCAGCCTCCCTGCATCCATGTTATACATGCACACAAAAAGCTTCTTTCTCTCAGCTTATTTCTCCTGTGCACAAATTTGTTTACATCCCTGTTTGTGAGCATTTCTCTTTTGCCAAGATAACCTGTTCACCTGACAGGTGTAGCATATCAAGAAGCTGACTAAACAGCATCATCATTACACAGGTGCACCTTCTGCTGGGGACAATAAAAGGCCAATCTAAAATGCCACAGATGTCTCAAGTTTTCAGGGAGTGTACAATTGGCATGCTGACTGCAGGAATGTCCAACAGAGAATTTAATGTTAATTTCTTTACCAATGTCGTTTTAGAGAATTTGGCAGTATAACCAACCGCCCTCACAACCGCAGACCACTTGTGTGTGGGGGGGAGGGGCGGGGGGGGGACTTGTACTTGGAACTTGGATTGGCTGTTCCTGGCTCCCCAGTGGGTGGTCTGGCTCCCAAGTGGGTGGGCCTAAGCCCTCCTAGACCCACCCATGGCTGCACCCCTGCCAGGTCATGTGAAATCCATAGATTATTGCCTAATGATTTTATTTGAACTGACTGATTTCCTTCTATGAACTGTAACTCAATAAAATCTCTGAAATTGTTGCATTTATATCAATACTTTAGTTAAGTTTATAGTTTTCACAAATCAAAGTCTTCACAAAAATAACATGGTCACTGTGGTAAAACGTTTATTTTGATTGCCGATTTTCTGCATTTATCTAAATCCCACCAGTGGCCTGATTTCAGAAGTGTGCATGTAAACAGGATTATTAGGGAAATTGTTCTTCTTGCAAAGCATGTAAATGTTTTAAACAAACTATTATATTAACCTGTCTATCCACAATAATTGCATTAATGTGTGCAGGTAACTGTGCTCAATGTTACCACCTTCTGAAATGTAAATTGAAAATTAATACAGTAAAAAAAAGCCTAATCCAGGAAGCACAGACATCCCAGTACCGTTATTGTTATTTGTTGTTATTCTTAAAATGAATGAATGTTTTCAATATTGGCCAGGACGTAAATACTGTACAAGGACAATAATGCCATCTACACATCTTTGAGATTAAATTAATTCATACTCACTTTCACACTTACTTTTTCTTTGACCATAGGGCGAATTCAACGAAAACCCAGTGATGCTTAGCAACCTGATGTCATTGACAGAGTACACTGTGACCATCTTGGCTTTGTATGGTAGGGGTCCACCAGTAAGACTGCCTCTCTTCTCCCCTCTATTCTCCCCAGTTGTTAGTTGTGGAGAGCTGTATGGTACAGTGGTACTGAAGGAGGAAGACTGTGTCGTGGTAATTGCTTGTATTACTAAATGATGAGAGTTATAAACCACACACAAGTCAGAGTTATATTTAAACTTCATCTTTAATTATATGAGCTTCACCATAGCCTTATGACTCTCAGATCAATTCAATGTCTATAAATGAATTCTGAGAGTGCTTACAAAAGAACACTAGTATCTTTTATAGCCAAGATAAACCCCTCTCAACTCACATGACCAACCACAGATTTCAGGAACTTCACAAAGGGCCTTTTACTTGAGAAAGGAGTATCCCATAGCCAGATAGCATTAGCTATACATTATCGTTCAGTTTGGTCTCTAAGACGAGGTTCTAATCTCGTTCTTGGTACTTCATAGTACCAAAACATTACCTCATCCAATGGCATATATCAATTGTCAATTCTAGATACTCCCATCTCAAATACACCCCCTCCTGGACAAGCTCACTGAGGGGAGTGAGCCTCTAGGTCATATACTATGAAAGATAAGTTCAACATCAGAGGGGTAATACAATGGTTCCAGACACTGCCATACACCTCCCCCCAAATGGGAAAAGGAGGGAGTGACTGGCGTACAGACATTGTGGAGCCCTTCACATGGTTTAACAGATACATTCACATATGAAGACAATGTTAAATTCTGACTTCTCCCTTTCTGATATTCTGCATATTACCAGACATGTAAAAGACAAGCCTGACCTCTCCCCTCTCTGGGCCCCAAGTGACTTTTCCCTAGAGAAGAAAGGAAAAATGCAACTGCCAACAGTATAGTCCAAAAGAAGACATTGTAATGACAAGTATCTCACATAAGCATATTATGAAAGTAAATAAAACATCTTATTTATCTATGTTACCTTACTAATTCTGATTCAGCTACGACAACTGATGGCCAGATAGTTGCTAGTCCAAAATATTAATCTACTCTACTGTACTGTACTGTATTGCTCTTCTGTGTTGCTGTCCTGAGCTGCTTTTCTTTATCCTAGGAATTTAATAATAGGATTTAGTGGAAAAATATGTCATTTTCATTGACTCATTTTCCCGCAAACGACAGTTAGGGTTTTGAGGTGCTAAAAAGAGTCACTGGCAGGGAATTCACAACACTTATTGCCACCTTACATCCAACCTATCTCATTTGGTTACACTCTCTATTAACTACCTGTGTGCAACACATTATGAATGTTTTTAGGATGCAATTTAGATGGAAAATGTATGTCATGTGTATTCTCTTTTAAATGACTCACCCTTTGTGTCTAATCCAGAGACGGTCCCAGAGCATCTCAACCTGAGCAGCAGTGAAGTCTCCACAGAGAGCTTCAGGGTCACCTGGGAACACTCAGGCCAAGACGTGTTCCTTTACAGACTGTTCTGGATCCCAACCAGAGGGGGACACTAAAGAAGTCTGTCTGTCTGTCTGTCTGTCTGTCTGTCTGTCAGGTTTTCTGTCTGTATGTTGATCTTGGTCTGTTAGTTAACCTCTTCCAAGCCAGTCTTCAATGCGTTTTCCCTGTTGCTTACTGAATCTCTCTCTCTCTTTTATTTTCTCCCTCCCTCTCTCTCTGCATAGGTGAAGCTGCAGATGAATGGTAACATGAACACCTACATCGAATACAAGGAGGCAAGTTTGAAAGTTACACCATGACCATCAAAGTGTCAACAGGTAAACTACAGGATATATAGCTAATGTAACCGCTCTCAAAATACTTTGTAATTGCACTTTTGCACATTGGGCATAACAGGGTCAATCTAGTTGATTATAGTTGAGTATGTATAGTATAGTGATACTATTGGGTAACGTTTAGGTGGAAACTTGGGTTTACCAAACAATTATACAAAAAAGACAGCATAGTTTACAAAAATATTACAAGATGAACAATTTAGAAATATAATTTTTATGTTTGTGCAAGTGACTGATTTAACGAATTCTCACTTATCAGTATCTGCAATTTGGCAGTACACCCAGACCTTGTTTTGAGAAAGAACTAAATATATCTCAGTTTCAAGGTCTCAGTTTAGAGAGAAGAAGCCTCATGAGGTGTTGGTCTGCCACATGTTATGAACCAGTATTGGTCGGTGACATGAATGAAACAAAACGGTAATGATGAATTATGCTAAATCATACAAATATAACTTGTCTGTGTATAACTGTATATAAGACAACTGCTGGAACTGTCCAGGAAGAGCTTGTGATTGACTTGTGTATTATGGTGCCGTCACACCCTGATCTGTTTCACCTGTCTTTGTGCTTGTCTCCACCCCCACCAGGTGTCTCCCATCTCCCCTCATTATCCCTTGTGTATTTATACCTGTGTTCTCTGTTTGTCTGTTGCCAGTTTGTTTTGTACTTCAAGCCTACCAGCTGTTTACCCCTTGCGCCTGTCTTATCTATAGTTCCTGTTTTCCAGTTTTCCCGGTTTTGACCATTCTGCCTGCCCTGACCCTGCCTGCCATCCTGTACCTTGCCCCGCCACACTGGATTATTGACCTCTGCCTGCCCTGACCCTGAGACTGTCTGCCGTTCTGTACCTTTTGGACTCTCTGGATTACTGACCTTTGCCTGCCCTTGACCTGTCATTTTGCCTGGCCCCTGTTCTAGTAATAAAATGCTGTTACTTCGACACTGTCTGCATCTGGGTCTTCCCTAAAATGTGGTAGGTGCATTGAGTTGGTTGGAACCTCTCCAGCACACTTACAATAAATTATGATTAATTTAAAATTGACTTTGAGTGTCCCTGTGTAAGAATTTCCATGACAAACTCATGCTTGTTTTCATTGCAAAGGTTGCTTTTATCACTTATCGTAAATCACGTGGTACATTAGTCATAAACAGGAGAGACAGATCAGTTACTGTACTTATGATCAAGAACAGATTTGTCAAGAAAGTGAAACACTAGAATAACAAGCATTCTGTTTGACACAATGAACCTAGGACACTTCACATACTTTCAGCTTTAGTATGAAGATCGACAAGGATAAGATCATCATCCTTCAAGGTCAAATCAACTTACTGATAAATGTTGTCATGTTCCCACACAAGAGCCACAAAGAGGAGCATTATTGTGGCAGAATACAATGAGTTTGAAAAATGCCCAAACTTTGTTTAAGTTCAACATCAGTTGACTTATCTTTATAAATATATATATACAGTGGGGCAAAAAAAGTATTTAGTCAGCCACCAATTGTGCAAGTTCTCCCACTTAAAAAGATGAGAGAGGCCTGTAATTTTCATCATAGGTACACTTCAACTGTGACAGACAAAATGAGAAAAGAAATCCAGAAAATCACATTGTAGGATTTTTAATGAATTTATTTGCATATTATGGTGGAAAATAAGTATTTGGTCAGTAACAAAAGTTTATCTCAATCCTTTGTTTTATACCCTTTGTTGGCAATGACAGAGGTCAAACGTTTTCTGTCAGTCTTCACAAGGTTTTCACACACTGTTGCTGGTATTTTGGTCCATTCCTCCATGCAGATCTCCTCTAGAGTAGTGATGTTTTGGGGCTGTTGTAGGGCATCACGGACTTTCAACTCCCTCCAAAGATTTTCTATGGGGTTGAGTTCTGGAGACTGGCTAGGCCACTCCAGGACCTTGAAATGCTTCTTACGAAGCCACTCCTTCGTTGCCCGGGCGGTGTGTTTGGGATCATTGTCATGCTGAAAGACCCAGCCACGTTTCATCTTCAATGCCCTTGCTGATGGAAGGAGGTTTTCACTCAAAATCTCACAATACATGGCCCCATTCATTCTTTCCTTTACACGGATCAGTCGACCTGGTCCCTTTGCAGAAAAACAGCCCCAAAGCATGATGTTTCCACCCCCATGCTTCACAGTAGGTATGGTGTTCTTTGGATGCAACTCAGCATTCTTTGTCCTCCAAACACGACGAGTTGGAGTTTTACCAAAAAGTTCTATGTTGGTTTCATCTGACCATATGACATTCTCCCAATCTTCTTCTGGATCATCCAAATGCTCTCTAGCAAAATTCAGACGGGCCTGGACATGTACTGGCTTAAGCAGGGGGACACGTCTGGCACTGCAGGATTTGAGTCCCTGGCGGCGTAGTGTGTTACTGATGGTAGGCTTTGTTACTTTGGTCCCAGCTCTCTGCAGGTCATTCACTAGGTCCCCCGTGTGGTTCTGGGATTTTTTCTCACCGTTCTTGTGCTCATTTTGACCCCACGGGGTGTGATCTTGCGTGGAGCCCCAGATCGAGGGAGATTATCAGTGTTCTTGTATGTCTTCCATTTCCTAATAATTGCTCCCACAGTTGATTTCTTCAAACCAAGCTGCTTACCTGTTGCAGATTCAGTCTTCCCAGCCTGGTGCAGGTCTACAAATTTGTTTCTGGTGTCCTTTGACAGCTCTTTGGTATTGGCCATAGTGGAGTTTGGAGTGTGACTGTTTGAGGTTGTGGACAGGTGTCTTTTATACTGATAACAAGTTCAAACAGGTGCCAATAATACAGGTAACGAGTGAAGGACAGAGGAGCCTCTTAAAGAAGAAGTTACAGGTCTGTGAGAGCCAGAAATCTTGCTTGTTTGTAGGTGACTGTCACGTTCTGGCCTTTATTTCCTTTGTTTTATCATTATTTTGTATGGTCAGGGCGTGAGTTGGGTGGGCAGTCTATGTTTTTTTTCTATGATTTGGGTATTTCTATGTTTCGGCCTAGTATGGTTCTCAATCAGAGGCAGGTGTCATTAGTTGTCTCTGATTGAGAATCATACTTAGGTAGCCTGGGTGTCACTGTGTGTTTGTGGGTGATTGTTCCTGTCTCTGTCTTTGCACCAGATAGGACTGTTTTGAGTTTTCACATTTTCTTGTTTTTGTTAGTTTGTTCATGTGAATGGATTTATTAAAACATGAATCAAAACAACCAACGCTGCGCTTTGGTCCGCCTCTCGTTCAGATGAAGAAATCCATTACAGTGACCAAATACTTATTTTCCACCATAATTTGCAAATAAATTCATAAAAAATCCTACAATGTGATTTTCGGGATTTTCTTTCCTCATTTTGTCTGTCATAGTTGAAGTGTACCTATGATGAAAAGTACAGGCTTCTCTCATCTATTTAAGAGGGAGAACTTGCACAATTGGTGGCTGACTAAAATACTCTTTTGCCCTACTATATATATATATATAAAGTCATCCTCTATTTTGTTTATTAAAGTCAGAGATGAACTTTAAAAAAATAAATATATATTTTTTAAAGGTAATTTATTTACTTTAATAAACAAAATAGAGAGAAGATGACAGTGGGGAAAGATAGAGGTTGTGTCAAAGGGCAGTAGGCCGGATTCCAACACCGTAGACATGACAGTAATATGTCATATTTTGCTTTATTATTTATGATAATATAAACATAAGTTATTCCAATCTCTTTTTCAAAGAAGACCAATGACAACCCCTCTTCTTTTGACCCGTCTTTAAAATTATTACATCAATTTTTTATAAGATTTGGTTTAGACTAGGTCTAACAGGTATACTCTGTAAGTGATGGGGTTTGACTGTTATGTTGTTACTTTTTCAGGTCAGGGTTCTAGGGGACATTCTAGTGAAGGTTCTAGTCAGGAGGGAAAACCAACCAGAAGCCGTGATGATACTGATGAGAACCAACGACTGCTACCTGGTGAAGGTCTGTATATCAACCTCCCTCTCTATATTAATTACACCCTTTCAGGTTTGGGTCATCTAAATGAGTAACTAAAATTGGATTTTTTTCATTCAAAAGTAAATATGAATTGGATTTACAATAAAAGTATATACACTGCTCAAAAAAATAAAGGGAACACTTAAACAACACAATATAACTCCAAGTCAATCACACTTCTGTGAAATCAAACTGTCCACTTAGTAAGCAACACTGATTGACAATAAATTTCACATGCTGTTGTGCAAATGGAATAGACAACAGGTGGAAATTATAGGCAATTAGCAAGACACCCCCAATAAAGGAGTGGTTCTGCAGGTGGTGACCACAGACCACTTCTCAGTTCCTATGCTTCCTGGCTGATGTTTTGGTCACTTTTGAATGCTGGCGGTGCTCTCACTCTAGTGGTAGCATGAGACGGAGTCTAAAACCCACACATGTGGCTCAGGTAGATCAGCTCATCCAGGATGGCACATCAATGTGAGCTGTGGCAAGAAGATTTGCTGTGTCTGTCAGCGTAGTGTCCAGAGCATGGATGCACTACCAGGAGACAGGCCAGTACATCAGGAGACGTGGAGGAGGCCAACAACCCAGCAGCAGGACCGCTACCTCTGCCTTTGTGCAAGGAGGAGCAGGAGGAGCACTGCCAGAGCCCTGCAAAATGACCTCCAGCAGGCCACAAATGTGCATGTGTGAAACAGACTCCATGAGGGTGGTATGAGGGCCCAACGTCCACAGGTGGCGGTTGTGCTTACAGCCCAACACCGTGCAGGACATTTGGCATTTGCCAGAGAACACCAAGATTGGCAAATTCGCCACTGGCGCAATGGTGAAACTTACTCAATATCCTTAAAAATGACTAAAACCAAATCGAAACTGTATAGAAATGATAATGGACCTAAATTATTTTATTGACTGCTTAATCACCTAAATGAAAGCTAGACAGCATCGTAAATTCCAAAAACGATGGATAGAGGACTGTTTTGCCAATTCTGACGACGAGAAAATATAACCAATTTTCGGTGCTGCCCTCCGGACCTCATTGAAGACCAGATGCAGTCCCCGTAGTGCAGAGTCAGTGTCGTACATATCCTAATGAGTATTATCTTAAGGGAGCGAGAAGGGCATTCAACTCCAGTGAAAGAACAAGAGACCCAGAACCCTCTGCTGGGAAAGGATGGAGCTAATGTGTGTTTTATGCTGCTTTAAAATAGATTATTGTATCAGCTATCAATAATGTAAACCTAGATACGCTTTCCCCCAAATATTTGATTATTTCTATAATTTATATTCTGGATATTTAACTACATGATCCTAATATATCTGTAATGAATATCTGTATATCTGTAATGAAGGTGTGGATTCACGCGCAGAGCACGGCAGGTGTTTATTTCGCCTTATAGCAGAAGGCAGGAATCGTGGTCACAGGCTGGCAATGGTCATACACAGGTAGGCAAACAGGCAGGTGAATCAAAACTAGGACTGAAGGCTATAATTGGTTCTCACAAACGAGCTAGGAAAAGGCTTAGTAGAGTCAAAACGAACAATACTTCACAAAGGCACAAATAGAATGAACTGAACTAAATAAGGAGCTGATGAGACCAGGTGAGTAACTAACACAGGTAAAATCAATGAACAAAAATGAAAGACAGGGCTACGTTCAATAACACAACCAAACAGAACACAAGGTTGACTAAGAAAATAAATACAGAACCTTACAATATCATACTATTATATTTAACATTCTATTATAATTATCCTATTATATATCCTATGATGTGTATACTACATAAGTATTTGCAAAAGCGTAAGCGTTAGTGTTGTCTTGTAACTGTTTGGTACACCTTCTATCACCAAAGGGATATGTTTACAATATATAATGTAGACATTAGTTTTCCAAATGAAATATCAAAGGGGCATGATGATGAGCGAACACAGATATGAATTGGCTAAATCACAAACAGACTGGACCACCAGGCTAGCATAGTATAGACAAATAATATAGAACGGAACAAAGAATTTAAGGGAAATTCCATTACCGTGGATTGTTACAACCACTACTACTTTAACTACTGAAGTAGTATGGAAATTAAACAAACAACGTAGATATAATGGGTTATGGTTTATTTAATGGTTTATCTAATCTTGGGTGTGTGCTGCTGATAGCCCTTTTTTTAATACTTCAACAGAATGGGCTTCTTTGTGGTTATTTTACCACATACATTTAAGGGGATTTGTCGCTACAAAACAGTAGTAAGGCATTTAATAACCCAATAAATTACATATGAAGGATTTCATATGGGCCTTTGACTCGTACATCAAGTAACAATGCAATAATAACTTCATTTGATTTAGCTAAAAAAAACGAGATGGGTTTGTTCTATCATTAAATGACATTGTGCTGTTCAAATGTGAAAGTAAATCAGATTATTTGGTATTGGTAAATACATACAGAAAATAAAGCAGGGAAAAGGGAAGATTGGTCAGAAGTCAGTGATATAGGGAAACGGGTTGGTAATTACATTGGTTTGAATTTTTATGCATTTTTACCGCTTTTCACAGATGGATCCAAGGACCCAGACAGTGGGCCCCCAAGGGCAGATGTTTACTTTCCATAATTTGATGTGCAAATGTAGAAGATTAACAGATGATCTTTCAGAATACTCAGTTGAACTGTTGGCAATAGTAGTTGCCCTCCAGTGGGTGGAGGACATATAACCTGTCAGAAATAAAGTATGCTCAGATTCCTTGTCTGTATTTAATAGTTTATCATCTGGCAAATCTAATAGGAGTTACCTACTATTGGAGGTTTTCATGTTATTATGGAGAATTGAGAGACTGGGTGTAGTAGTGAGATTCTGCTGGGTCCCAGCCTTTGCTGGTGTGGAAGGGAATGAAATTGTAGACCAGTTAGCCAAAAGTGCTTTAAAAAGAGATATAATTGATTTTAATGTTCCACTGGGTAGAGGTGAGGCCAAATGTAAGATCAAAGCCATTTTGATAGATGTGTAGCAGAAGAGATAGGACTCTGAGCCCAAGGGCCAACATGTATATGCCCTCCAAAGTAAGGTCGGTGGACCAAGATTCAAAGGTCAGATTCGGAAGGAAAAGGTTGTGTTTTCTCAATTGTGCCTAGAACATCATTAAATCTGGTGGGCAAGCATGCAAATGGTTTGTGTCTAGAGTGTATGGTCGCTGAAACGGTGGAGCATGTGTTGTTATATTGTTATTCTTAAATATTATATTTAAGTACCTCGGCATACACATCACAGACAAACTGAATTGGTCCACTCACACAGACAGCATCGTGAAGAAGGCGCAGCAGCGCCTCTTCAACCTCAGGAGGCTGAAGAAATTCGGCTTGTCACCAAAAGCACTCACAAACTTCTACAGATGCACAATCGAGAGCATCCTGGCGGGCTGTATCACCGCCTGGTATGGCAACTGCACCGCCCTCAACCGTAAGGCTCTCCAGAGGGTAGTGAGGTCTGCACAACGCATCACCGGGGGCAAACTACCTGCCCTCCAGGACACCAACACCACCCGATGCTACAGGAAGGCCATAAAGATCATCAAGGACATCAACCACCCGAGCCACTGCCTGTTCACCCCGCTGTCATCCAGAAGGCGAGGTCAGTACAGGTGCATCAAAGCTGGGACCGAGAGACTGAAAAACAGCTTCTATCTCAAGGCCATCAGACTGTTAAACAGCCACCACTAACATTGAGTGGCTGCTGCCAACACACTGTCAATGACACTGACTCAACTCCAGCCACTTTAGTAATGGGAATTGATGGGAAATGATGTAAATATATCACTAGCCACTTTAAACAATGCTACCTTATATAATGTTACTTACCCTACATTATTCATCTCATATGCATACGTATATACTGTACTCTATATCATCGACTGCATCCTTATGTAATACATGTATCACTAGCCACTTTAACTATGCCACTTTGTTTGCATACTCATCTCATATGTTATATTGTACTCGATATCATCTACTGTATCTTGCCTATGCTGCTCTGTACCATCACTCATTCATATATCCTTATGTACATATTCTTTATCCCCTTACACTGTGTATAAGACAGTAGTTTTTTGGAATTGTTAGTTAGATTACTTGTTCGTTATTACTGCATTGTCAGAACTAGAAGCACAAGCATTTCGCTACACTCGCATTAACATCTGCTAACCATGTGTATGTGACAAATAAAATTTGATTTGATTTGATTTGATTTGATTTATAAGTATGTTGAAGAGAGGGAAAGAGTGTAGTGTCATTGAGGTTGGGGGGGGGGGGCTGGTTCGAAGGGATTTTGGGGATTGGGGAGGGTCTATTAGAAGTTAGTATGGCCGTTTTTTGTCCCCTCAGAAGTACTGAGTTAGGTAGGATTTAGAAATGTGGAGCTTATGTGGTAAACCGTGATTGACCACACACTCCAGCACAGTAGGTGGCGGCATGCACCTTTAACGTTTGTTTGCGGCCCGCTATTTTATTATAGAAGAAGAAGACGACGAAGAAAAACAACACGGACGTAGAACTGAGAGGAAGGAGGGAGTTTGTTTTGATTTTGAACATTCTTTCCTCGTGGACGAAGCCAAACACTCAAGAGGGTGAATAACCACAAAACATGTCTAAATTACTGTATTTGAATGCGTTTCTTTCTGAGCGTTTAACGGATGTTTGGGGCAGTTTAGAAAGTGGTAGTTGAGTACCAGATCTCCCGATCTAAACAGGAGAATGATTGGCTACGAAGACTGCTAGTATGGATCACACCGGAGATAAAACGATGTACAATAGGTTCGTTGCTATGTAGGTATTATTTACTCAATTAATACATTGTTTATGGCTGACTAACATCGATTCACCTATCAACAACTTTTAAGTTTAACTTTCACCATTAAATAGCTAGCTAGTGCTATCTCGAAAACCTTGTACTAGTAGCTACTTAGACATGTCTAAAGGCTTTAACTAGCTATAACTCAGCTTCTCTCTTATTCCCACCAGACTCCCAGCAGCTCTCTCACCCCGTCTCTGAAGGGGAGGTTGGCCCTGAGCAGCAGCACTGTGGGTCCTCCAGTCTGGGGCAGGAGGAACCAGAGCCCACACAGATTAAAGAGGCACAGGAGGAACTCAAGACCAGCCCTGAGGAAGTGCAACTTCAAGGGCAAGAGGCTAATACGAAATAGTTAATTTCTTGCTGTTTGAAAAGTGAGTTGAGATGAAGAGGACCCATTTCAGTCCTTGTTTCTTCCCAAAACTCCGACTGTGGAAAACAGAGAGAGTGACTCAAAACTAGTGGATCGAAAATATTTTGGCACTGTTACCCAGCTAAAGTGTTTCGACATTCCCTCCAGATAATCAAAACAATGCCTCCAGCTACAGCTCAGCCATAAGCAGCAACTCAGTACGACTTTACAGCAGCGCACCACTGGATCCCGACCCACCAGTGGGAGAACACTGTTCAGAATGTAGCACCACGTCTAATAAATCTCACTGCTGCTGTGACTGTGGCGGAGCATTTGCTCTGAAAGCTGGCCTACATAGACACGTCACTCTTGCAAGGGAGAGACCCAGCGAATGCCGCATCTGCAAAAACTGCTATAATTTCACCTGTCAACTGAAGGCCCATGTCCAACTCTGTCAGCCTGCAAAAACCTGCCGTGCTACAGCTCTTCAGTACAACTAAGAAGAGAATGTACATCAACTACCTCCGAACACAGCAGTGCTGGCCAAAACTAAACGCTGGGCACTGGTTGGACCACATCTAATCATGCCAAAGATACCTGCACAGAGGCAGCTATTCACCAAAGCACCCGCTGTCTGTAGCACCAGTGGTGGTCTGGTTGTTCAAGTCCCATCTGTCTCTGAACAGTACTTCATGCAATTTGTTCCCCAGGTGACGTTACAGACAGCACCCACTGTTACCATAACAGCTTCATCCGTGACCATACCCACCCACAAAATGGGCCGTGCCTACAAAAGGAAGGTCAGTAGCAACACATGCCAAAAATGTGGGCAGTTCAGAACCAAGCAGACTGGGCACAGCTAATGTAAAGGGGCGGCAGGTAGCCTATTGGTTAGAGCATTGGACTAGTAACTGAAAGGTTGCAAGATCGAATCCCCGAGCTGACAAGGTAAAAATCTGTCATGCTGCCCCTGAACAAGGCAGTTAACCCACTGTTCCTAGGCCGTCATTGAAAATAAGAAGTTCTTCTTAACTGACTTGCCTTGTTAAATAAAGGTAAAATATATATATATATATATATATATATATTTAAAAGGGACTGTTTACTGCCCACAAGCAGACTTTCTCCAAAGAGGAGTGGCTGGAGACAATGTGCAAGTAGCAGCAGTGAATAACTCTATTTATGTAATTTATTTGCTTTCTCATAACATTAGCACATATGTTTCAACTTAAAAATAAAAATAAACTTTTGTATTGTCCGTGTCTCTTTTTATTGTAGCCTATTGCTGTGTTTTGGCAACTTGGCCAGGCATTTTTTGCAAATGAGAACTGGGTCCGGGAGATAACTCATTAAGCTGTGGTGACTGCAGATAAAGCTTCAATCAGAATGGGAACCTAACCCAACATATACGGACTCACACAAGAGAAAAACCATTTAGCTGTGGTGACTGCTGAAAACGCTTTAATCACAAGGGGCTTCTGACGATACTGACTCACACAACATTAGCCAATGAACAATTCCTGGTCAAATGTTTTGGAATGTCTCTCAGGGTGATGAGAAAATGGTCAGACTGATGTTATTGATCAAATTAAAGAAATTATATACATTGCAGAAGAGGTCTCCTTGTATTTGTTTAAGAGTATTTATCTTCCATATTCTGCTGATGCTGCTCATTCATGATATACAATAGACACCTGTAAAGTGCAAACTATTTTTATATGCATGTGCACTGCAGTTGTTCAGTCCCAATTAGATTACATTCATTTGAATTCCTTCTGATAAACATCCATTCATTATTAAGGTTCATGCAAAAAAAGTATCATCCTATATATCCTACAATTTAAAAACACAATACAACCACACGTGGATACAATGCATTTAAAATGATTGAGGATGACACAATAACAAATGTATTTCCATTTTGGCCCTCTTGATGAAAACACAATATATACGCAAGATTATATCATAAAAACAAAATACATCATCTCATCAATAGGGAGGTACCATAATTTTTTTGTGGGCTGTTCTCTCAAGGCATTCATCCCCCTGTTAAAGTATGACTATTTGCCCCCTATGGAGTTATCTGTAGAAAAACCCGATCCACCCGGGGAGCCAACTTTTGTTTCTGGGTACGCCATACCCACTCATGAGAACATAAGAAGAAGACAACACGGATGTAGAACGGGGAGTGCAAGTAAAATATATATATTACATTCCTTCTTCGTAGACGAATTCTAGTTAGTTAAAACCAGAGATTGAGATTCTTTTGACAATAATAATTCCGCTACTACAAGTCTACAAAAATTTATAAATTACAGTCTTTGAATTCGTTTCTTTCTGAGTGTTTAACGGCGGCGGCAGTGGAGATTTTGGGGGCAATTGAGAAAGTAGTAGCTGAGTACCAGGAGGAGATATCCCGATCTAAAGAGGAGATTGATAGTCTACGGAGACAGCTAAGGATTACACCGGAGATAAAACTATGTAGAACAGGTTTGTGTGTATATCTCACCTACTCAATTAATATACTGTAATAGTGATGAACATTTCAACGTTTTAGTTTAACTTGAACCATGCATGATTATTTTGTCGCTGTCGCAAAATTCATGTGTAATCTATGGAACGCCGTTTGGATCTTTGCGTGTCAAAAAAGATACGCGTTAAATAAGCTTTTCATTTGACACGTCGAATAATACGATTCTATTATAGAATGTTGTGTGTCATGAAATTACACGTGCAAGCCAAGCGCCACCACTACTATCAGTAGCACTGTCAAACTGTAACAAAAAAGTCTGCAAACAAGCACACACCGGCCACGAACATTGTGTTTTACAATACCGCGTTGGTAATACGGCATTATTTGTTCGACCGCAATTTCTGGGCTAGCTAGCTAGCTTTAGCTTGGTACCTAGCTAGCACCAATACAACCAGTCTGAAAACAATTACAAGTAGAAACTGCAGTCATTTTCATCATTCTTAGCAATGATTTAGGAATCCTTGTGAGTAAGTATTGGCTAGGTAGCCACTTGTTGTTCGCCTATTGAAATTGAACCCTGTTGCCCAAAGCTAAGGTTATAAACAGGTTGGGGCAGGTAGCCGTTGGGCCAGTAACCGAAAGGTTGCAAGATCGAATCCCCGAGCTGACAAGGTAAAAATCTGCCGTTCTGCTCCTGAACAAGGCAGTTAACCCACGGTTCCTAGGCCATCATTGTAAATAAGAATTTGTTCTTAACTGACTAGCCTAGTTAAATAAAGGATAAATAACAGCCAGCTAGCTTCATCTGGCTAGTGAGGCTAGACCGGACCAGGCTGTGTGTTATGAATCTAGCCACAATAAAGATTAGGCCCAAGAGTCGAATTTGCCGATTGCCTTCAAAATAAAAGTCCCAATTTGAAGTGATACAGAAGGTGGAGTCATGCCGTATTTAGACTAGATCATGTTAAACAAGGTTGGAATGTGAAGTAATGAAATGGGGTATCAGTATACTCGTTGACACCAACAGACCACAACTGTGAAGCGTTTACACAAATATTAGCGTTGTAGCTAATATTGTGTGAAATCCCCAGCCATGACATTCATATTGCACTGGCGGATTGTGGGGATCAATGAACGTCCTCCTCAGAGTTGTCAGACTCCAAAACATCCACGCAGAACTGTTTTTCATCAGAAATAGTGTTCAATACACATAGCAGGTTGACAATACATGTGGCTCAATTCACAGTTGTTTCAGAGTCCTGTAATAAGAGCTATGATGCTAATGTTCTCTGGGTGTCACTGAGTACCCCATGTCATTGAACAACAATCCATAGGTAAGGCTCTACAGTGAAATAAGTATGCCCCCAATGCAATTCTAAAGTCTTAATACATTCAGTGTGATTTCAACAGATTTTTGTCAAATTAACAAATTACTGTCTTTTGTTGATTTTATATAACATTCTCGTTTAGCATGATCTATTCAATTATGGCATTATTCTACTATTTGTATTCATTTGCATCACTATCAATTACATACTTCTATTTTGAAGGCTAACCGCAAAGTCCACTATTGTGGCTAGCTTCACATAGATGGTCCCGCCACCATTAATCAAATAAGAAGTGTTTTATAAATTAGGGTTATTTTAGATGATGACACCTACCTATATAGTTAACTAGATTATGTCGCTTTGCTATGTTTTTGGGGAAGAACATTGTTTGCATCTATCAGCTAGCTAGCTTTTTTTTAATGACCAACACTGTAGGTGCGCGAGACAACTTTACCAGCACCATAGCACACGTATCGATGAATCGTTGTGACATATGAAATACGTGTGATATTGTTATCAATGTGTAATAACTACGTAAAAAAATGTATGAACGCGTTAATTTATTATGTGAAGTGCAGTCATATTCACGTCCTGATTGGTCAACGCACGTATAGTATTCTTGTTTTTGACACGCAAAGACCAAACGGCGTTCCATAGTAACCATGCTTGTCTGCGACTCTTTTCCCCCCTCCAGACTCCCAGCAGCTCTCTCTACCTGTCTCTGAAGAGGTTCCCTTTGAGCAACAACACTGTGCGCAGGAGTGTTACCCCACTCGTGGACAGGAGGAACCAGGGCCATCACAGATTAAAGAGGAAAAGGAGGAACTCAGGACCAGCCAGGAGGAAGAGCAGTTTCAAGGACTGGAGGGTAATACCATAGAGTTTATATTTAGTGGTCCCTGTGTAAAAAGGGAATGGGATCATGAGGCCTTAAGCCGCAGCTCAACTGTAATTAGTGACCAAGTAAATAGACCACCATTGGATCCCAAACCACCATTGGGGGCACACTGTTCTGAACTCAGCACCATGTCTAAAAAATCTCACTACTGCGGCAAAGTATTTGCTCTGAAAGCTGACCTTCAGAGGCATGTGACTCTCGCCAGGGAGAGACCTATTGAATGCCCCTACAACGCCACATGTAAACTGAAGGCCCATGTCCCACTCTGTCACGGTGGGAAACCCTGCCCTGTTTGTGGCAAGACCTTTAAAAACAAAGACCATCTATCCCAGCACATGAGGATTCATACACAGAACAGCCAATTTAGCTGTGGTGACTGCGGAAAAAGTTTCTATAGCAAGGGGCTGCTGAACGTGCATATACAGACTCATAAAGGAGAGAAACCATTCATCTGTGGATACTGCGGGAAAAGCTTCTATCAGAAGGGGAATCTAAACCAACATTTACGGACTCACACAGGAGAGAAACCATTTAGCTGTGGTATCTGCGGAAAAAACTTCAGTCGAAAAACGCACCTGAACAGGCATATCCTGACTCACACGGGTGAGAAACAGCATGGCTGTTCTGTGTGTGGTAGGAGATTCGCTGAGAATGCTGACCTGCTGAAGCATGTGGATAAAGTCCACAAATAACAAAACCAGGATCAAAACCGAATGGAGAAAGACAACCAGGACACAGACATCTATCAGAAGATGGGAATCAAAAGGGCAGGATATGGACAACACCAAACTGGATCCTTCATGCTGTAGGTTTGAAATGAATAGACCTACCCCGTTGAAACATTAGCCAATTAACAATTAGGTTGTTTGTTTTTGAATGTCTCAGTCAGGGTGAAGAGAGAATTTTCAGACTGTTTATACATTAAAACATTGAACTTTCCAGAAAATGGTATCCTTGAATTTGAGTATTTATCTTGACCCAATGGTCCATTCTGTCCTAATGCTGCTCATCCATGATATTGTAGCGATATATCGTAGTTGGAATACTTTTGCGGTGAAACTGCCACGTCCATTGGTGATATTACAACAGATGTTACTTCAATGACTAACACTGCTTTTTTTTTTCTCACGGACATTGTTGCACACTTGATAGAACAGCAGAGTATTTTACCACGATGTTAAATAAATAAACAAAACAATAACAAATGTGCCTGTAGCAACCAGTTGCGCTGTTTCACCTTTCGCGGATCTCAGCTTTAACCCAACACCTAGCAACCTCTTGGGACCTCTTGGTGTAACAGTTAAGGTGTTGGCTTGACAGTCGCTAGACCCCAGTTCGAGTATCATTGTGTATTAAAGGCTCTGTCCCTTTAACTGTACACTCCTGTGTGTGCACCTTCTATTTATTATGTATTGTAATGGAAACTGTTTACCATTTGAAAAACCAAACAGAGCAAAGGGAACAAAACAGGGAGGGACCTATCTAAATGTGTCCAATGAACTCTTGTTTTTGTTGCAAAATGTTTTCAGTTTGTAGTAAACTAATCGGCTTAATGAATACACCCCTGTGTTTCTTTGTCTTTTGGTTCAGTGATGAATCTCACTGCAATTATGTAATGTTGAAGCCATTATCATGATTATTCTGATTTGGATACTGGTTCTGAAATGTGTTGGAAATAATTATGTTTATGACTAATAATTGTTATCTTATGATATTAATATATGATAATGTGAATTCTTTATGAAATGATTTTAAATATGCTAATACACATTTTTGGGGGTTTATATTTAGCAGATAAATCAATAAGGAAACAAGGCAAAAGTAAACATGCCATCCTCCACGAATGATGCAGTGTGCACCTCATCTCTCCTGTCACATCCAACCTGGATCGATATTTGTTTTTAATGCAGATGAGAGCACTGAATCAGCGTACCATGAGTTTTAATGCTCGGTGGGAGACGGCACATTATTCCCATTGAGTCAGGAACTAAAACTCCCACACCTGTGAATGCATTGGCTGCAGCATTCGGTCACATGACAGCTCGATCAGCTGTTAGATTTCCGGCATGTCAACTAAGCCAGGATCACAGTCAAACATTTTGCTGATCAGATTTTGTGGATTCGGTCACTCATCTGTATAATTGTTTGGTATTTCCCCTGCATGCTTGCGTTCAGTTTGTTCAGTTTCCCAAATATGCCTGTTACATAGGCAAGGAGACACATTTTATTTTCATTACACAAAGTCAAGTGTTTTTTTAAAGTTTTTTTTTTACATCTATTGCAAATAACAACAGCTCCTCTCTCAATTGAAAAAATATTTTCAACACTCCTCGATAATCACCAACCCTCGGTGTGAAATAGAACATTGTCATGTTATGATTAAATATCTCCACATCAGTGGCAGTCTGTGCCTTTTAAGATGATGGAGGACAGTTTATTTTTCTTCATGAGCTTGGCCTCATTTATATTGCAGCTTATTGTATTATTTATTTAACCAGGAAAATATGTAATTCATATTCCATTCACCTAGTTCAATGTAACAGCGATGGGTTTAGGCTACTATATAATTCTTCTAAATTTACCTATACCAATCATGAGGTTGCTACAACCTAGCCTATGAATGAATGTTTATAATGTACAGTACCAGTCAAAAGTTTGGACACCTCCTCATTCAAGGGTTTTTCTTTATTTTTTACTATTTTCTAAATTGTAGAATAATAGTGAAGACATCAAACTGGTACTGTAGGTGCACACAGGTCAATACACATTCAATACCGCCTTGCACACTTTTGCCTGCATCTAGCTGATATAGGGTGTAATCATTAGTCCAACACTTGCAAATTAGAGTTTCTATTGGACAAAATCATGTATGTTTATCCCTGTTATGTTCCGTTTTAAGATTTATTTTCAACAGAATAGGTAGAATGAATACACCCCTGATCACACGTAAACACAGTTAATTTTCATAACAGCCACGTTGTATTCCTTCTCGCATCTATGTGCTCTACTCCTCTCACCTTTTCCCTTCGTTGCTTGTGGACATCAATGCACAACACATCAGCTGTATGTGACGAGGCGAGACAACCTTTCCAAGCCAAACCATATCATAAAGTAACGACATAGTCAACATAGCTAATAGAACTAATGCATTAGTAAACCTGCTACAATCATGCAGTAACGTTAGTGTACAGTCAGTAAGCAGTTTAGCTCTTACACAGGCGGGCCCCGGGGGCAAATACATTTTTAAACCCGAAAGCATACCTTGACTTGCCAGAGTTCCAGTGTTGTTGGATAGTCATAGACAGCTAGCTAATATAGCATCCCTCTGTTTGAGTAGGCTAAGCTAGCCTGGGCTGCATTTGCTAGCTAAGTGAAACTGAAAGTGAGGGAAAAAACACACTATTGCTTCTCCATTTTGGAAGAAATTAATTTGTTCAAAACTGTTCAACTATTCTCTTTTTCTCTCTGAGTCAACTACTCTATCTTACTCTATTCATTCTCTGATCCTTTGATTGGGTTGGCAACATGTCAGTTCATGCTGCAAGAGCTCTGATAGGTTGGAGGACGTCCTCCGGAAGTTGTCATAATTACTGTGTAAGTCTGTAGAAGTGGGTGAGAACCATGAGCCTCCTAGGTTTTGTATTGAAGTCAATGTAGCCAGATGAAGACGGAAGCTAGCTGTCTTCTGGCTACACCATGGTGCTACCCTACAGAGTGCTGTTGGGACTACTGTAGACCATTGCATAATAGTATGTTTTAATCAATGATTTGGTGACGTGATTATATTTAGTATAGTTTTATCTAAAAAGGAGAACTTTTTTAATGTTTTACCAAAATGTTTTGTTGTAAATCATTGGTCCTTCTCTGAGGAGCCTCCACTGCTCTACATAGTTTTGCAAACAGTGGTTTAGCCTACAATCGGAGTTAACTGCTGCATATCTCAGAGTTCTGCGCTCAGCTCTTTTGCTGCCAGTTGCACTCGGTGTATCCATTATAGCTCAGTAGGTGTATCATACAATGCGTCCATATGGCAGAAGGAGACGCATTCATAACTAGAGTGCAGAGGCCTGCCCGTCATCCTGCCATAGATGGAGCCCCATCTGTTCAAAAGCACACAATTCGATCCCATGGAATCTGTTTTTCATCAATATAGCTATGCAGCACACTGAACATTCGCTGTGCCATTTCATGCTCGGGAATCGTGAGACAGAACAAAATGTCCTCGTGAATACCACCCCCCGACATGTAGCGAACAAAGGTCAATGTATCTCGGCCCTCACAGCTAACGTCCATTTGGAGAGCATAAGGTGGGGGAGTTTGAGTCGTTCAGTCAGTTTCCTCTTGATTGCTAGCTATAGCATCAATTCTTAGTTTCACAGTGTTATCTGACCAAGGTATTGATGTGAGTGTCTGTACCTCTGCCTCCCCACCCATTGTTTTCACCATATCAATTGCGGCCAGTAATATCAAAGTCTCTACAATAGTGTGTGGTTTCATAGTGTAGTGGGCTTAGCCATTCACCGTGGGAATGATTCAAGTTCAGCCTATTCCCATGATCTCAGGGCGCTCTGGTTGAATTTGAACTTAGATTTGAATTATTTTAATTGTGTTTTTGAAGGTTAAGTACATTACAATGATTGAGAGACAAAGATGATATTACAATATAACTTTTTTTCCAATACTCAGACATCATTTACAAAGCATTTGTGTATAATGAATCTGCCAGATCAGAGGCAGTAGGGATGACCAGTGATGTTCTCTTGAAAAGTGTGAATTGGACCATTTTCCTGGCAAAATGTAAGTACTTTGGGAGTCAAGGAAAATGTATGGAGTAAAAAGTACATTATTTTCTTTAGGAATGTAGTGAAGTAAACGTTGGCAAAAATATAAAAGGTAAAGTGCAGATACCCCCCAAAAAGTACTTAAGTAGTACTTTAAAGTATTTTTACTAAAGTACTTCACACCACTGGTAATTATTAGTCCAGTTGAACGTTTGCAACTAAAACGAGAGTTTCTATTGGACAAATTCAGGTCAGTCCCTCCCCGTTTCGTTCCGTTTGCTGTCATTTAAAAAACATTTTGCAAGGGAATCCCCATATATCCTTTCCACCCCAGGCGATGTAAAACGAACGCAGCCAGGCATACGGTTTGTGACGTGGATGGTGCCAGAATGCTGTGTTTTGAAATTATACACGCACAGTAGTTTTGACATCTCAAAATTTGCTAGGAGGTCGTTAACAATCTGCTATTATGTGGAGATGGATAGATCGATACATACCATTGTTAACATTGCAATTGGGAATAATTGACCGTAGTATTAGCTAGTAAACTCATTAAACGCGCAGTTTATTCAACACGATGGTGATCATACATAGCATTTCGGAAGCACACCAATCAACACTTCAGTCTTCACAACCAGACGCCGACTTTCCATCCCAGCTGACTTCATGGAGAAAGTCCGCACGCTTGACTAACGTGAGTTGAACAAATGACAGTCAGTGGGTGAACAAACGTTCTACGGTGTCCTCATGAAAATATTGTCAGCCACCTCTGTGCAAACGGCAATCTGTAAATAATGTCACCGAATTTTTTAAATCTTAATTGTAGGTTAGCTATGCAGAACATTTCTAAACTTTGTCAAAACAAACTTAATTTATATTCAACAGATGGAAGACAATTGATTGTCAATGCCTTCAAGGTTGACCAATACATTTTTATTTGAGTTCTGCTGTTCTCTTTCTCAGGGATATATTGATCAGAATGATCGGCATATTATCCTCTTGGAAGAGCTAAATGGACAAACACCAGAGGATGGGAGACCTGTCAGGAAGATAACAAGGTAAGTCAGTTCTCAATAGTTAAATATTGATTGGTAGGCTAATGTTTCTATCCATAAGCCAGATATAAAGTCCAGATGCGTATTTGTCGGGAGTCAGTAGCATGGGTACCAGTCTGTTTGTAGGCCTACTCTGTGTGTTTGCTTAATTACAGGGAGTGGAATGTTAACTAAACATAATGTTACCCAGGCTAGTCCTACAGACCATTTTGATTCAGATACCATCAAGCATTCTTATGATATTTGAATGTTATTTTTTTGTTATTCCTTCACAGGAAATCACCCAGGTTTCAGGTCAATGGGGCCTGTGAAGATGACCAAACTGGTCAGCCTAAAGCATGTTTCACATTATGATGCAAACAAGATCTTTCCTAGAACATCTATTTAGACATGCATGTCATAACACACACAACTACAAAACACTTTTTACGAGGATGTCACACAATTTACTCCATTTAAATAATCATTCTCATTCACAGACTCATTTACCTACATGAAATTGTGAATGACATGAATTGTTTTGAATTGTTTTGTTCCAGAGGGGTCTCCTAGACCAGAAGGACCCCATGGGGTTGTGCGACGCAGCACCAGAACCACCAGATACCAACAGTCCATGATTTACTGCCTCATCCCTAAGTAAGAAGCGTAACCACATAACCCTGACCCCCCCCCCCCCCCCCCCCCCCATGTGTCCTTGCTCCACAGTCTCTTGTGTACTTCCTCAGTAGAGTGTGTAACATGGGAATAGTCCTAATACAGGGAGTATTTTAAAATGTTTTTTATTTAACCTTTAACTAGGCAAGTCAGTTAAGAACAATTTGTGAGGGTTATGTGAGGGTTATTACAGATGTCAGACATGTTGGTTATTATAGGCTTATTACTAATTCCTCTACTTCTGCCCCAAAATGATAAGTACACCATTTTAATTCTTATTGCATTGGGACCCAAAACCTCCATGAAATCATGCTAAAGAAAGATACTATCAGAAGTTATATTGTTACTTGTTTTTCTCCATAGCGCTGCTGAGGCAGTCCTCCACAAGATTGATGACATGAATAAGATGCGCTGCCACTTGAAAAACTCAGAACAAACAGTGAGGCTTTTTCCAGTTCGTAAAATATAATTTTGTCATTCAGCCATCCGCAAAGACGGGGATGAAATACAATACAGGGCTATATTTATGCCGTATAATTTGCAAATAATAAGAAACCATTAATTGACATGCTCCCCCTTTGAGATTGGCATTGAAGACTCACACTAACTCTACCCAAACACAAGGGCTTGTTGCACTGTTGAAATGTGTTTACATAATAACCAGCCACTTTTTCTAGGCTCTATATCTTCTGCTGCCACACACAATCTCTTATCAGGCCATTGTAAGGGTGTTGCACCCATCTGTGGTCCACCACCCTCTATCTCTCTCGTGCTCTTTCTCTGCCCTCAGCAGCCCTCTGTGCTGTGTATTTACAGTGCCTTGCGAAAGTATTCGGCCCCCTTGAACTTTGACCTTTTGCCACATTTCAGGCTTCAAACATAAAGCTATAAAACTGTATTTTTTTGTGAAGAATCAACAACAAGTGGGACACAATCATGAAGTGGAACGACATTTATTGGATATTTCAAACTTTTTTAACAAATCAAAAACTGAAAAATTGGGCGTGCAAAATTATTCAGCCCCCTTAAGTTAATACTTTGTAGCGCCACTTTTTTCTGCGATTACAGCTGTAAGTCGCTTGGGGTATGTCTCTATCAGTTTTGCACATCGAGAGACTGACATTTTTTCCCATTCCTCCTTGCAAAACAGCTCGAGCTCAGTGAGGTTGGATGGAGAGCATTTGTGAACAGCTGTGAACAGCAGTTTTCAGTTCTTTCCACAGATTCTTTCCACAGATTCTCGATTGGATTCAGGTCTGGACCATTCTAACACCTGGATATGTTTATTTTTGAACCATTCCATTGTAGATTTTGCTTTATGTTTTGGATCATTGTCTTGTTGGAAGACAAATCTCCGTCCCAGTCTCAGGTCTTTTGCAGACTCCATCAGGTTTTCTTCCAGAATGGTCCTGTATTTGGCTCCATCCATCTTCCCATCAATTTTAACCATCTTCCCTGTCCCTGCTGAAGAAAAGCAGGCCCAAACCATGATGCTGCCACCACCATGTTTGACAGTGGGGATGGTGTGTTCAGGGTGATGAGCTGTGTTGCTTTTACGCCAAACATAACGTTTTGCATTGTTGCCAAAAAGTTCAAATTTGGTTTCATCTGACCAGAGCACCTTCTTCCACATGTTTGGTGTGTCTCCCAGGTGGCTTGTGGCAAACTTTAAATGACACTTTTTATGGATATCTTTAAGAAATGGCTTTCTTCTTGCCACTCTTCCATAAAGGCCAGATTTGTGTAATATACAACTGATTGTTGTCCTATGGACAGAGTCTCCCACCTCAGCTGTAGATCTCTGCAGTTCATCCAGAGTGATCATGGGCCTCTTGGCTGCATCTCTGATCAGTCTTCTCCTTAGCTGAAAGTTTAGAGGGACGGCCAGGTCTTGGTAGATTTGCAGTGGTCTGATACTCCTTCCATTTCAATATTATCGCTTGCACAGTGCTCCTTGGGATGTTTAAAGCTTGGGAAATCTTTTTGTATCCAAATCCGGCTTTAAACTTCTTCACAACAGTATCTCGGACCTGCCTGGTGTGTTCCTTGTTCTTCATGATGCTCTCTGCGCTTTTAACGGACCTCTGAGACTATCACAGTGCAGGTGCATTTATACGGAGACTTGATTACACACAGGTGGATTGTATTTATCATCATTAGTCATTTAGGTCAACATTGGATCATTCAGAGATCCTCACTGAACTTCTGGAGAGAGTTTGCTGCACTGAAAGTAAAGGGGCTGAATAATTTTGCACGCCCAATTTTTCAGTTTTTGATTTGTTAAAAAAGTTTTAAATATCCAATAAATGTCGTTCCACTTCATGATTGTGTCCCACCTGTTGTTGATTCTTCACAAAAAAATACAGTTTTATATCTTTATGTTTGAAGCCTGAAATGTGGCAAAAGGTCGCAAAGTTCAAGGGGGCCAAATACTTTCGCAAGGCACTGTAGGAACACAATTCACACTGTTGTCATATTGTTGCCTCATTCACCAGCAGCTGACTGAAACTCTACAAGGTGTCAAAAGCGTTCCACAGGGATGCTGGCCCATGTTGACTCCAATGTTTCCCATAGTTGTGTCAAGTTGTTTGGATGGTCTTTGGGTGGTGGACCATTCTTGATAAATGCAGGAAACTGTTGAGTGTGAAAACCCCAGCAACGTTGCAGTTCTTGACAAACCATTGTGCCTAATACCTACTACCATACCTTGTTCAAAGGCACTTACATTTTTTATCTTTGCCATTCACCCTCTGAATGGCACACATACACAATCCTTGTCACATTTGTCTCAAGGGCTTAAAAACCCTTCTTTAACCTGTCTCCTTCCTTTCATCTACACGGATTTTAAGTGGATTTAACAAGATTGAACTTTTCCAGCTGGATTCACCTAGTCAGTCTATGTCATGGAAAGAGCAGGTGTTCTTAATGTTTTGTATATTCAGTGAACATTCATTTGAATTTCACCAAATTAACCTTGAGATATGGGAAATAAGACTAGTGGAAGGAAATTACCAATAATACCCTTTGAGATTGAAGTCTCACTGAGATATGTGCCATTGTGTCATGCAGGCCACTGATGAAAGGAAATGGCAATACCATACCAGTTGTATCTATGAAGTTGTTTGAATTTCAGAGGATCTCTTCTAAAGCCCAGCGGAAGAAGACTACTGATTGTCCAACTGTAAAAGCAGTTTCCAAACAAGAAACGGAAGGTCTGTTTCTATTGTAGTTTAGGTCAAAGTCATGTTTGACCATAACATGAATTCATTAACTTTTGATCCAATACCTATTTCCAGAGTACTCTGGTGACGATGGTGAGGAGGATGATGAGGACCACGGAGATTAGGAGCATGATGAAGACGACAATAACAGCAAGCGCTATGAACCTCGACAGAAAAAAGCAGTGCTTCGCTACCAGGCCCCTCTGGATGGTTATTACTCTTTGCTGAACTAGTCTTCTGAAAACTTTTCTCCGTCATTTACTTAACTATTCATCTCAATTAATGAGCATAGCAGGGTCGTTCCACCAATTCCTTTTGAGAAGTTGGTCCAAAAAAACAATTAACTTTATTTAATCTAATTGAAACATTCTGTCATAAAGAGCAGTTCATAAAACTAGTTCATAAAAAAAACATGTTTCCCCATCTCAAGAGGTCAAATGAAAAGATTACTATCATAAGTGCCAAATATGGTAGCAGGGTTGACCGTAAAGGGTTGACGATTTCCTCTTAACTCATCCATAAATCCCCCTTTTTCACCCCAAAAAATGAAATTAAAACATTTCTAGCCTATCTATCTATGGGTAACAGGCTTGACGTGTTTTCCATCACAAAACACCAGCAAATGGTCCAAAAGAGTAGGACAAGCTTTTACACTAGGGTTTGACTATTCAATGTTCAATATCTTTCAAAAATATGTTTTAAGGAATTGTTTCACATAACAGGTTTGACCTTAAAATGAGGGAAAGATGTCAATTAATCACATTAAATAGATAATAATCTTCAGAAATGACTTTGTCAAAGCAACAAAATAACTGGGCTGTCCAATTATGGTGAAAACTTGGAGGAATTCTGGGGTTGAGTTAGTTAAAATCTGCAGAGGGTGCACGGAGGGACATGCTGAGTTTGGGCACTTTAGCAAGTCTTTATATAAATAATCAGATTAAATTCTCCATGTGGTCTTTATTGAAGGGCACTTAATTTAATATTACAGGCTTTTAATATTCAATATTGGTGCACAATTTCTACTTAAAATATCAAAAGGCACCCATTTCGTGGAAGAATGTCGCAGTGCTGATTGGGATCAGGTCCCCAGTCCATGTTATTCATGATGATCTCGTATATAATAATAATAAGAGTCTACCGCACACCCAAAACCAATAGGTAAAAGGTGCTGGAGGCAAAATATGAAACTGGAAAAACAGGAAAAAGTCTATGCACACCTCAAGTCAGATGCAAATGTATTTTAATAGTAGGTAAGCCTTCGATCAGTCGACCTTCATCAGAGCATAGCTCCACAAAATATTCTGATCTAAAAAGCAAAACATTCCCCCCCCCCACCTTTATTTAACCAGGTTCTCATTTACAACTGCAACCTGGCCAAGATAAAGCAAAGCAGTGTGACACAGACAACAACACAGTTACACATGGAGTAAACAATAAACAAGCCAATAACACAATAAACAAGTCAATGACACAGTAGGAAAAAAAATAAAGTCTATATACAGTGTGTGCAAAAGGCATGAGGAGGTAGGCTATAAATAGGCCATATGAGCGAATTATTACAATTTAGCAGATTAACACTGGAGTGATAAATGAGCAGATGATGATGTGCAAGTAGAGATACTGGTGTGCAAAAGAGCAGAAAAGTAAATCAAATAAAAACAGTATGGGGAAGAGGTAGGTAGATTGGGTGGACTAATTACAGATGGACTATGTACAGCTGCAGCGATCGGTTAGCTGCTCAGATAGCTGATTTTTAAAGTTAGTGAGGGAAATAAAAGTCTCCAACTTCAACGATTTTTGTAATTCGTTCCAGTCACTGGCAGCAGAGAACTGGAAGGAAAGGCGGCCAAATGAGGTGTTGGCTAAAGGAAAGATCAGTGAGATATACCTGCTGGAACGTGTGCTACGGGTGGGTGTTGTTATCATGAACTGAGATAAGGAGGAGCTTTACCTAGCATAGACTTATAGATGACCTGGAGTCAGTGGGTCTGGCGATGAATATGTAGCGAGTGCCAGCCGACTAGAGCATAGCGGTCGCAGTGGTGGGTGGCATAAGATGATTTGGTAACAAAATGAATGGTACTGTGATAGACTGCATCCAGTTTGCTGAGTATAGTATTGGAAGCTATTTTGTAGATGACATCACCGAAGTTGAGGATCGGTAGGATAGTCAGTTTTACTAGGGTAAGTTTGGCGGCGTGAGTGGAGGCTTTGTCGCGAAATAGAAAACCGATTGTAGATTTGATTTTGAATTGGAGATGTTTAATATGAGTCTAGAATGAGAGTTTACAGTCTAGGTATTTGTAGTTGTCCACATATTCTAGGTCGGAACCGTCCAGGGTGGTGATGCTAGTCGGGCGGGCGGGTGCGGGCAGCGAACGGTTGAAAAGCATGCATTTGGTTTTACTAGCGTTTAAGAGCAGTTGGAGGCCACGGAAGGAGTGTTGTATGGCATTGAAGCTCGTTTGGAGGTTAGTTAGCACAGTGTCCAAGGAAGGGCCAGAAGTATACAGAATGGTGTCGTCTGCGTAGAGGTGTATCAGGGAATCGACCTCAGCAAGAGCGAGAATTGAACCCTGTGGTACCACCATAGAGACTGCCAGAGGTCCGGACAATGTGCCCTCCGATTTGACACACTGAACTCTGTCTGCAAAGTAGTTGGTGAACAAGGCGAGGCAGTCATTAGAAAAACCAAGGCTGTTGAGTCTGCCGATAAGAATACGGTGATTGACAGAGTCGAAAGCCTTGGCCAGTTCGATGAAGACGGCTGCACAGTACTGTCTTTTATCGATGGCGGTTATGATATCGTTTAGTACCTTGAGCGTGGCTGAGGTGCACCCGTGGCCGGCTCGGAAAACTGATCCTAGATCAGCACTCCCACTCTGAAATGAATGACTAGTGGCCAAGATCAGTGCTTATCATGATGTTATGCCTCTCACTGTTTCATCTGTAGAATCCAGGAAGCAGCCGCCCATGTTTTTTGACCGCCAGGCATCTTCCACTAGAGAGAGCTACCGCATCAGTGCCTCAGTGCCCAGGAGTGTCGACACCACCAGCAGAAGGAGTGGCAGGTCCATCCCACAGTACTGTACTTCACAGTACTGGCACTTTACCAATAGTCTTAGCCCGTACATTGGTTTCATAGTGTCCAGATATTTGTTTTGACCCCCCCCAAAAAAATCTTTGTTTTGACCAAAATATGTTGTAGGGTCCATTTAATGCTGTGTTTCATGGGTTGGGTCCTTACAAATGGTTATGGTTTTATATATGATTATGGGCTATTATTTTAGGGTCTTGTCAATATATATTACTTTTCATTGTGATGGTTCATATTTTTCTTTTTTCGCTGTTTCAAACAACAGGATTGGGTCCATAGGCAGGTGAGTCTTTGGCACAATTTAAACAACGTAAGTCTCTCATTTGTTATTGGGGACTGACAACTTTGGGAGAGAGCAGTACAGTAAAGCAGTGAAGTTTTTTCCTTTCTCTGTCTCCTTATGGTTTGCTTTGACCCACAGGAGAAAGCATGCTTGGCACACCTACAAAGCCAGCTCCTCTGATGAGGAAGACTCCTCTGATGAGGAAGACACAGAGCAAGAAGCCAAGAACAGGTCAGTGAACATGTCATCATGAGCAAGGAATTTGACACACTTCAACAGTTTGACTTGTCCCTATAATGATAACATGTTTAATTTAGTTCACAGTTGAAATCTACCCTAGAAAGTAGTACTAAAGAAAGGAGAAAACTATGTTTTGTTACATATTACTTGATTGTTTTTTATATTTGTTTACCGATCATCTGTTATTTACCATGGCATATTATCTTGGACACGATTGAATCATATTTAAAGGATAATGAACATGGGTGAGCAGAGCAATGATTCCCCATTCCTGAATGTTTTTGAACTGTGTCTATGACATCATGAGTGGTGGTGATCGATGATGTAATAATAATAGACGAAGGTTCCATCTTGGTTATTCTGGTGATATCTCCTTGGTGAGCTTCATTGGGTGCCAGACATTTTGTAGTGAACACATGATGTTGCTCAAGAGTTTCTCTGTATGAGACTGACACCACGAACAGAACATAATTATTTGGATTTTAAAGCTAAATCTGTCCAATATTTCACACCAGTGGAATCCAGTGTGGTTTTGAGCTTCTGGTCAGAATAAGCTTGCCAAAACCACAATCTCTTTCATTTGGAATCCCTCTCAGGTGTCTGCCGCTGAATTTGCGCAAAGAGGACATTTGGAGAATCCATAAGGACAGAATGAAGATGGGTGCGAGTCTTGCGGATGTCGACCCCATGGCGATTGACCAGTCGGTGAGCTCTAAACATCACAATTAAATTATTTGAAGCCGTTTTAATCTCAAAAGTTGGTTTGCCTACATTATATGATCTTTAAGTTATCAGACTGCATCTCCTATGTAAAGATCCAACCCCCTCTCTTCCCTCCAAAGGTGTGCTTTGACACTGTTGGCGGTCTGACAAGCCACATTTCTGCTCTGAAAGAGATGGTAGTCTTCCCTCTGCTCTATCCAGAGGTGTTTGAGAAGTTCAGGATCCAGCCCCCAAGGTGAGAAATTGTTTTAGGGTTGCATAGCTAACATATTTTGTCGGGTAACTTGCAGTTATTTTGACTATTGATTTATATTGCCTTTGGGGTAGCTTACCATAATGACATTGTGAGGAATTAGCCTACAACAGGATGAGGAACTTACTTGGGTGAGCAACTAGAATGGATCCTGTCAATGGACTGAAGCCCCACCCCACCCTAACTCTAATCACAGCCTCATTCACTCTTCATTTCATTGGCTCTTGGATCCTTTGAGTCCTTTGCAAGGATCCATTCAAAGAAAAATCCCTGTCTGTTGCAGGGGCTGCCTGTTCTATGGTCCCCCTGGTACGGGGAAGACCCTGGTGGCCAGAGCGCTGGCCAACGAGTGCAGCCAGGGGGAGAGGAAGGTGGCCTTTTTCATGAGGAAGGGGGCCGACTGCTTGAGCAAGTGGGTGGGAGAGTCGGAACGCCAGCTCAGGCTGCTCTTTGACCAGGTACAGTACAGTCCCTCATACAGCACACTAAAGATCATTAATATAGTTATCACTGGTGCATTCAGTCTTAGTAAGACCATTGAGTCTAGTATTTGCCTATCAGCATTTCCTGCTCAAGTCACTCACTATTGGTCTCTTGTTGTGAAATGGGTGGCTGGCTATACTGTGTTTGACGGTCATGTCTATTATATAGGGACATACTTGCATTGATAGGATGACTCATTATTTGTACCCACAGGCCTACCAGATGCGGCCAGCCATTATCTTCTTTGACGAAATCGATGGGTTGGCTCCGGTTCGCTCCAGTCGTCAAGACCAGATCCACAGGTGAGACATTTCAGCCACTCTCATTTCTCACTCCACTGATTACAGAGACTTACCATTGATTGTGTCTGCATACTAAACATTGTATACTCCCAACTCGTGGTTCCTTCCTGCAGTTCCATCGTGTCCACCCTGCTGGCACTAATGGATGGCCTGGATAGCCGAGGAGAGGTGGTGGTGATCGGCGCCACCAACCGACTGGACTCCATCGACCCCGCCCTCAGACGCCCTGGACGCTTCGACAGGGAGTTCCTCTTTGGCCTCCCTGATCGCGAGGTAAGATTAATTTGAGTTAATATGTGTGCGTGCAAAACTCAAATGTCCATCCAAATCTTCCTTTGACTTGAGAGGCCTACATGCAGTTACTTTTTATTCGTGCACTTATCTTTCATTTCTGTCGACAACTTCAGTCCCGGAAAGATATCCTAAAGATTCACACCAGACAGTGGAATCCTACACCGTCCGATCCTTTCCTGGAAGAGTTGGCTGATAAATGTGTCGGTAGGTGATTTAATGTATATCAAATCAACTCTAGCGTTGGGCAAGTCAAGAATGTACAATAATTGTAAGAACAAAAATATGTTGTTTTGTTGTCTCATAATATTCAGACAGATCACCACAATTCATCTATCGATTTAACACAGTTCCACAGTCAATCTGACACATGCCACATATTAACCACAACCTTCCCCCTATGCACCCCAGGCTACTGCGGCGCCGACATCAAGGCGGTGTGTGCCGAAGCGGCCCTGTGCGCGCTGCGCCGGCGCTACCCCCAGATCTACGGCACGTCCCAGAAGCTCCTGCTGGACGTGGGCTCCATCAACATCAACAGCCGGGACTTTGTGGCCGCCATGAGGAAGATGGTGCCAGCCTCCCAGAGGGCTGTGTCGTCCCCTGCCAAGGCCCTGACCCCTGTAGTTACACCCCTGCTGGGCCCCGCCCTCACCAACGTGCTGGACGCAGTGCAGAAGCTCTTCCCCCACGCCGAACAGGGCCTCAAGAGGAAGAGGGATGCAGGTGGGTCGGGTTAAGTTTTGTCTGAGAACTAAGTCACGGCCATTGTTATCTGGTCCCAGATTGATTTGTGCTGTCTTGCCGAATCCTATGGTCAATGTCATGCCAATGTTGGCTATACAACACAAACAGATGTGGGACCAAGCTAGGTCACTATTAGAGAGGATCATTGATTAAGTTCAGTTGTTGCAATTACTTGATCAAGTCTTTCCTTTGATCAGATCTGACAGACAGCATTCTGGAGGATGAAATCATGTACAGTGGGGACGAGGGCCCCTCGTCCAATAATTCCATCACCAAACACACCACCACCAAAGGGAGCTTCCTCCATTTTGCCAGGTAAGATGTAGCCTACCTGTAATTTGTAGATACGTTCTGCCTTGAAAGAAACACCCTATTCTCATTGTTTCCATTCATAATCACATCCTTGAGTCTCCATTCATTTCACCTCTCCGCTCGCCTCTGTTTCAGGAGTGCGATCTGCCACCCCACCACCTACCGGCCCAGGCTGCTGCTGGCTGGGCGTCCCGGGGCGGGTCAGAGCTCCCACCTGGCCCCCGCCGTGCTCCATGCCCTGGAGAAGTTCCCCGTCTACACCCTGGACATGGCTGTGCTGTTTGGAGTCAGCTGTACATCACCCGAGGAGGCCTGTGCACAGGTACTGGCTGGAACTAATGTAGCCTTTAGAAGTTAAATGTTAAAATGCACACCGACTTGCTACACTCGTTTGTGGTGCAGAGAATTATAGCCCCAGAGTTGACTTCATTGTAGAAAGGCTAACTCCATCAAGCAAATAATTACTCAGTCAAATGCAGCGAGATGTCGGTGCAGTGCTGATAGTTTCAATCCCGACCTAAGTGCTAGGTTGGAAAGTGATACACAGTCATTGACCTCTTAGCCCCTCTCGCCCTGCCTGCCCCAGGTGTTCTGCGAGGCCAAGCGGACCTCCCCCAGCATAATGTACATCCCCCACATCCAGCAGTGGTGGGACACGGTGGGCTCGGCCCTCAAGGCCACCTTCCTCAGCCTGCTGCAAGACATCCCCTCCTTCTCCCCCATCATGCTGCTGGCCACCAGCAACGTGGCTCACCGCGACCTGGCTGATGAGGTAGGTCATATCTGGGCTTCTCCCGCCATGCATTACAATAAGTACTGTAGAGAAGTGATCTCTGGACCTTACTGGGCTACTCAACCCATGAGTAGATTCGTAACCACATTCTTTTTTTTTTTACACTTCAGTAAATACTCTTTGTAGAGGTGAAGACCCTAAATAGTCACTGAGGTAACTATTCTACACTTTGTCTCTCTCAGATCCAGACTCTGTTCCGGATGGAGTACGGAGAGGTGCACTCTATCCAAATTCCCACCCAGCAGGAGAGAAGGAAGTTCTTTGAGAATCTCATCCTTAGCCAGACTGCCAAGGCACCTGCGTCCAAGAAGAAAGCCTGTACCTACTAGATATTTATGCCTTTTGATAATCACTTGGTATAATTGCTGTTTGTGTCCCATCTCCATTTTAACCCTCCTTCTTACCCCCCTCTTCCTCCCCCTCCCCTGACTCAGTGATGCATGCCATGGAGGTGCTCCCCCTTGCCCCCCCTCCTCTCCCCAGGCAGATGAGTGAGAGGGAGCGTCTGCGTCTGGAGGAGCAGGAGGAGGACACACTCAGGGAGCTGAGGCTGTTCCTGCGCAACGTCACCGAGCGCCTCTCCCAGGACAAACGCTTCAAGGCCTTCACTAAGCCTGTGGACATCGAAGAGGTAGGGAGAAAACACTGGGGGAAAAAGAGAGGAACAAGGAAGGAAAGAGGTGTTTTTGTGGTGTTGTAGTCCAGGGTGCTAGTCAAGATTACTCTAATGGAAGCTAAATGTTGACTGACCCAAACGTAGTCAATACTTAACTAGCAAGTCTGAATACAAGTACATGCATTCTAAGTGAGCTCTGGCCCCTTAGGGGAATGCACGGTTGTCACCTCAGATTTCTGTAGCTTCGCTCCTTTACCGACGCTCTCATCCGAAACAACCAGAGTGGTATTGTGTCCCCCCCATCTTATCAATGGTTTGTCTTCTTCTCTCGAAAGGTTCCTGACTATATTAAGGTGATCAGGCATCCCATGGACCTCTCCACTGTACTGTCCAAGGTCGACCTCCACAAGTACGTGACCGTCAGGGAGTTTGTCAACGACGTGGACCTGATATGGAAGAACGCCCTGGAGTACAACCCTGACAGCGACCCATCTGGTATACCTACAACCGTCTCCACCTCACTAAACCGAGTGCTGTTGTCGTTATTATTATTATTATTATTATATTATAACTGACATGTAATTCTAGCCTGGTTCCAGATCTGTTTGCGCTGTCTTGCCAACAACCATATGAGTTAGCAGGACATAACAAACAGATCTGGGACCAGGCTAATCTTACTCCAATATTATTTTTGTTCGTTATCTCTCTGAAGATATCTTTGTCCGTTCTCATTGTTCTGCTGCAGTTAGTTGGTCCCATGGATGACGAGGCCCCCTACTGTGTACCTCTGTCATCAATGTCTCTCTCTTTGTGTTTCCAGATCGTCAGATTCGTCACCGGGCTTGTGCCCTGAAGGACACGACCCACGCCATCATCCGCGATGAACTAGACGAGGACTTTAACAGAACCTGTGAGCAGATCAGAGAGTCGCGCAACAAGAGAGGTAACTGCTGCTGCTTATAACGTTGACATATTGCTGTGATTTGAACGCTGAAGTAGTGACCTAGCCTACATGATAAAACCTCTCGGTAACACTTTATTTGGATAGTCTGTAGTCCATCTGTAGATGCTCTGCAGTCAGTAACATTTCAACTAACTATGTACTAACCCTAGCCCTAACCTAACCCTAAACTTAACCCTAACCTTAATCCTTACTCTAAATCTAACCGTACCTTAGCAAGCAGTTGCTTATCAACAGATAGTTTGTTGATAGTATGGCCATCTGTAGAGCATCTACAGATGGATATCCGGACTATCCAAATAAAGTGCGCGCAACCTGTCTCCAGTTGTTGTCTCTCTTGCCGTGTTGTGTGTTTTGTCATATATATATATATATATATATATATAATTATTTTTATCTCAACCCCCGTCCCCACAGGAGGCATTTTTGCACAACAAAAACAAAAACAATAAAATCATGTGAGTTCAGCTAGCTATTGTATTAGTTTCAGTGTCTCGTGTTGGCTTCTTTAACTATTTGTCCAATGATTAGATGAACCCTCTTATTTTCCTTAAAACATCTTTGTTTTCATTGACAATGCTAACAACATGTTTATGTCTACTAACAGGGTGCACGTCCTCAAAGTTTGTCCCCTCCTACTACCAGACTTTGCCCAGAGAGGAAGGATTTGCCGAATCCAAGAGGCTAGGCGGTAACACTGGCAAAGACGCCAGCACCCCGTTCACTGCCAACACCCCACGGCCCGCACGTAAGTCTCACCACTCTACTCCTTAACTGTTTATTGGTAGGTTATTTGTTACAGAGCAGAGGAGCATCCAGTGGAAATGATGGTAGACACTGGTCAACCACCAAGGGACAGCACTCAGGATTTAGCTTTTTACTGCTTGATTTGCAGTACATAAGCAGTTATTATTATCAGTGTTTAAACGTTTAAGGGCAAAAAACGAATACCTCCCAGATGTGTTACGAGTGATAGAAAGTGGAAGTGCCAAGGATCAGGACAGGAACAGAAGTAAGTGTAGCCACAGTGAAAGAGGAGGATTCTTTCCAGTTGAGTGAACCAGTCAAAAGACAAGACCAGAGTTAGAAAACCACGATGGCAGGCAAGAGCGGAAATTGAGAGCCAGGGAGGAGAGGAAGATGATATTCATTGATATAGAGAAGTCTCTGTCTGTCTGTCCCGTTCTCTATCATGTTAAAGGACCTTCTCTTCTCTATTTAACTTTCCTAGCCTCTCCTCTAGCCCGTAAAAAGAAACCACCCAAAACACGACGCGAAAGCAAATGGCGCTTCGGCATCATAAAGAAGAAGAAAAAAGAAACCTACTTCTTCCTTTTCTTCGAACAAGGAGATCACAAACTCAGGGGCGGAAGAAGCGGATGTGAGTGATGGCATAGAGGAGGGCGAAGAGAAACAAGCTAAGGCTTTGGAGACTATTCTAGAGAACGGCTGTGGAGACTCCCCTATGGAGTGTACCTCAGAGAAGACCACTAAGCCTGCTGAGGATGTGGAAGAGGCCTGTGTTGCAGAGCAGCCCACCACCACTCCCATCCCCAATGGAGACTGGCAACAGCGAGCTCCAGACCCCACAGACGACTCACACCAGCCAGGCCTCACACAGGTCCAATCTGGGATCCAAGCCAGTCCAGTGGTGGCAGTCAATGGAGTCAACCGCCAGCCCTCCAGTGGAACATGGCCCAAGTCCAGTCAACAACACCCCTACAAAGGAGGTAGATCAGGGGGAGAAACATACCACAAAGACCAAAGAGCCTGTAAGGTTGGAGGATGACTGGGACATAGGTCTGTATTAGGGTCCCAGACCCGGGCAGCAAGCAAGCTACTTCTTCTGGCCTCAGGGAACAGCTCATTCAGTTTCACTGACCTATGGCCTCTTGGGCTCCAGCTGTTGCGGAGCTCTAACTCAACACAGCACATCAGTTAAAGGGATACATCCATCGCTGCACTGATTTAAATACTCTGTAAGAGTGAGTTCCTTTGGTTGTAAATGTGTTCACCACAGCATGAGGGCCAATGAACACATGCAAAAAGGTTGACTTTGTTGTAGAAAATCAAACTACATGAATAGTGCAAATGCTTGTAATTGTGTCTTCTGTGCCTTAGTTCTAGAATAGGAAACCATGCCCCCCTACTTACTGCTTGAGATCCAATGTTACTGGGTAGAAACCTCATTTGCATGTTATGAGATATGCATATCAACACCAATAGCCCATTGTGTTAGCATTAGCCTGTTCAGCCAGCACTGATTAAAGGGACTTGAGCTTATCAGCTCCCCATCACACCCTCCTGATTGCTTCCTGTGTTTCCTTCCAACAGTGAGGCGTGTGACCCGTGCCACCAGGACTCTGGTGCAGCAGCAGCAGTTGATCGACGTGGACAAGGCCCTGGAGATCCTGACCCAGAAGACCCCTCAGCTGGTCGTGGACCACGACAAACTCAAGGTAACCTCCTGAACAGTTTTTATTTTTTTTAGAAGGTTAAGCCATGCTTCTTTTACAATGTAGTTCTATCAGAAGTACACCCAGAAAATTGGAGACCAGAAATATGGTCATGGCAAGTCATAGCCAAACACTTATTCATTCATCCTATATTCATACATTGATTTGTGTATCATTTATTGTCCAGGAATTGCTCAAAAGAGTTGTGTCCAAGACTGAGGGCTATGAGGTGCATCAGCTGGAGAAGCTGTATGCTCTGTTGTGTCAGAGCATCTACAGACACCGCCAGAACTTTGATAAGACAGAGCTCTTACAGGTATGTGGCTTACAACTTCTCCGTCTTTTACGTCGCTTGTTGTAGGAAATATATTGAGTATGGAAACAAACCATTCCCTACATTGAAATGTGTGCATAATTAATTAACTGGTGTATGTGCATGTGAGTCACTTGAATGACTTAAAATCCTGATAAGTGATTTATACTTTGACATACATTTTAATTTCCTTCCACTCATTTTAGGAAATGAAGAGAGAAATCGACAACTTTTCCTAACTTCTTCACTTGATGTTTTCCTATTTTCCTATATTGTAATAAAATGATGCATTTCAAGATTTTCAGTTTTTATTTTATTTTACCTATTACAATGAGCCTAATCATGCATTACATTGGTCAGAAATGTGGTTACCATAATTTATAGTATTTCAGAGGCACAGACTTGAGTCAGAATTGACTTGAGACGTGTATATTTTTCTTACTTGTGACTAACTCCAACACAGTGTGTATTTTTACGTATGCATTTGAAATATGTCTGAAATCACAGTCACACAGTATGTGCGCATATGCACAGGTTCACTTCACGCTCTTACAGGGTGGGAGCCATGGGACCAAAACAGTGGAGAAGGGAGTCGATTTCTGCAACAACTATGCGGTTTACTTTCTGCATCTATGTCATATCACTGAGTCTACCTTTTTAATTGCATATTATTAAAGTATTTGTATCTTTTGTATGACTTTTTGATTTCTTTATGGGGTAATTTTATCCTCCTTTTCCAACATTTCACATCAACATTATTATGGGCCTTTAGGATATTTGAGAAGGGGTTAGTTCTTCTTAAGATTATCTACATAATGAGCCTCACGTAGCCGACAATACCTGCTTTATGATGTACTATAAACCCAGGCAGGATTAGACAGATGGGTATACAGATAAGATTTAGTTGGGTCCCAGCCCATGTGGGGGTGGAGGGGAACGAGGGAGTTGATGTACTGGCTAAATAAGCACTTAGTAGTTGGGATGTTGTAGTTTCAATGAGCAAGGCAGAGGGCAAAAAGCCTGATATGGACAGTGATGGTGCAGAGATGGCAGTGGAATAGAGCTACTAAGGGCAGAGGAAAGTTGGTGAGGGGAGGATAGGCTATTTTTACAAGATTAAGGGTGGGACACAGCTGGTTGAAATAAGACTTTAAATGTGATAGGAAAGCATTCAACAGGAATGTGTGATTACTGCCAGGAAACAGAGGCCGTGGAACATGTATTGCTACATTGTGGGCAGTATGAGGGAGAATTAGATACAGGACATTCATTTAAAGAGTATATTGAGTAGAACGTCATTAGATATGGTATCAAATATTTTATCTTATTTAAAAGCAACAAGGCTGGCCCACACTCCAGTACAGTAGATGGCGTTAATGCACCATAACGTTGAATGCCAACCGCCGATAAACACCACCGAAGAAGAGGAAGAAGGAAATAAAAAAATTACTATCGTTAGATTCGATGAGCAGTCGGTGTCTACATCTAGGCCGGTTTAAATGCATGAACAAACCAAACAAGGTGATGTTTTGTAGGCAAAGGGAAAGGGAGTGAAAAACCAACCGAATCTCGGCGCGTTCACTATTCTGCTCTGCGTCTATGATAACAACAGATGGACTCGTTGCTCCTGTGGGCCACTGCCGGAGTCGACAGTGCATTTGTTGGGGAGGGAACGACTGGGCAAAGGCGGAAGACGGCGCATCAGCAGTCAGATTGGAAGCTAACTGGTTGTTGCAAGATGCTTGTAAGCGACAGTTCTCTACACGGGTAGGTAATAAAATGAACACCACGTGAAGGTAGTTTTACACACGTAATAGTTCAAATGTATAAGATTTGACTATCATTTCCCACTTTTTGCTAAATACTCCCATCCCCCCCCAAAACAGAAAAATACGTACACTCGTGACCGGCACAAGTGACAGATGAATATTATTTGCAGTGTGACTGACTGACAAGTTGGTTAACAAACTGGTAGTTAGCAGACTAATGATACGATACAGAAGCATTAGTAATACTACATCGATTTAGGAATAAAATGTCTTGTCCTGCAGTTTTCTCAAATCATTTTGCTTTGGGCCAGAATGCATATAAACAGCCACTTATTAATGGTGTTTCTGTGGAGCGCTTGCGCTATTTGAAGACTTCAATTGTGAGAGTTTTTAGTATTGGCAGTGGAAACAATGTAGCGACTTTCAAATGTATTCGTGAAATGAAACTTTCTATACATGTCCCACCACACCTACAACAATCTGTTAAAGGACACTGCAGTAGAGGCCCCCCTCTTAAATATTCTAGTAGATAGAAAAATTCAAGGTCTAAACATGAATGCCTATCAATTATGTGCATATAATATGGATCTCTCTCTTGCAGGATTTAAGGATAAGTCAACTTTGACGTTTGAACTCCTGAAGTAACCTGCATGGATCGACAAGGGCTAAACTAAAATTTTGATTAAAAAAAAATATATATATTTATATATTCAACACAAGCACAGTTAAGACACAATGGCGAGCAGAAGAAAATCAACAACGCCTTGCATGTTCCCCCCCGTTGAAATGGTGGATTCAGACCCTGACATGGAGGTCGTTACAGAGGGAGATGAACAGACTGACGAGGGGGCAGCTAACTGTCCTGTGGAAAACTCAACTGAAAGCAACCCAAGTGAGGAAGACACACAGGCCATGGACCACTTCATTAAAACTATGGACTCGAGTACAGCAGAAGGAGGTTATGAGTGCAAGTACTGCAGCTTTCAGACATCACAGCTCAATATGTTTACCTTGCATGTGGACACTGAGCACCCAAATATAGTTCTAAACTCATCTTATGTGTGTGTTGAGTGTGACTTTCACACCAAGAGGTATGATGCATTGTTGGAGCATAATGCACGCCACCACCCTGGAGAAGACAATTTCACCAGGACCATGGTGAAGAGCAACAATCAAACCATCTTTGAGCAGAGAGTCAATGACTTGACCTTTGATGGCAGTTTTGTTGAGGAGGATGAGGACACATCCTGTAAGGGTATTGCCCTAAGCAAGACACCAATCATGAAGCTCAAGAGTAGGGCTGAGGCCAAGAAGTTTACAGGGTCACACAAAATGGCAGATAACAGTGTCATTAAAGTGGAGAGTGATGGGGAAGAAGAGAGAGAGGAGGTGCCCCCCCCTTCTGTCACCCCCACTGTAGTGGCTGTGTCAACCCCTCTGACCATTCAACCTATTCAGCAAAGCATAATGGTCAACAGCCCAAATGTGCTCCAAATAAAGACCACCAACTCCACCACAATGCTCCCTCCAGGGACATTGGCTCAAGTTCTGTCTGCCTTGCAGAATCAGCAGACCTCCCAGACCCAGCTCCTCATCCCGGTCAGTAGTATCCCCACATACAATGGGGCCATGGACAATAATGTCCTGCTGGTCAGTGCCTATAATAGGTTCCCTTACCCATCTGTGTCAGAGATCATGGGTCTAGCAGTACAAACCAAGTTCACAGAGGAGCAGATAAAGGTGTGGTTCTCTGCCCAGCGGCTGAAGCACGGTGTGAGCTGGACCCCAGAGGAGGTGGAGGAGGCCAGGAGGAAGAAGTTCAATGGCTCAGTGCAGGCGGTGTCACAGACCATCACTGTCATCCCAGCCAATTTTGCTACGGCAGCCAATGGCCTGCAGTCAATCTTTCAGACTTGTCAGATTGTAGGGCAACCAGGGATGGTTTTGACTCAGGTAGGGGGTGGCAACGCTGTCCCTGTGGCCTCACCCATCACGTTAGCTGTTGCTGGGGTCCCCAACCCCAGAACCAGTGTCAGTAAGGTGCCAGAACCCTCGACCTCTGAGACCGCTTCTCCACTCAGTACCGATTCCCAGGGAGCGCGACCCAAAAAATCCAAGGAGCAGCTAGCAGAGCTGAAGGCCAGTTACCTAAGGAGACAGTTTGCCACTGAGGCAGAGATCTCTCAGCTGATGAAGGTCACTAACCTCACCAAAAGAGCAATAAAGAAGTGGTTCAGTGACACACGTTACAACCAACGCAACTCAAAGGACCACCAAGGCGTTGCCTTAAATGACATTTCAGTCAACACCAACAGTAACGACGCCAGCAGCAGCACAGCCATTGTGATCGACTCCAGTGACGAAGCCAGTGAATCCTCTCTCACAACCCAAGGGCCCATCTATGATCCACGAATCAAGTTCCGCCACGCCTTTCCTGACTTCACACCTCAGAAGTTCAAGGAAAAGACTCCGGAGCAGCTTCTGCTTTTGGAGGCCAGCTACCAGAAGTCTGACACGCCAGGCGATGAGGAGCTAAGTAGGTTGAGGATGGAGACTAAATTGACCAGGCGAGAGGTGGACGCCTGGTTCTCTGAGAGGAGAAAAATGCCACTGGACTCTGATGGCACAGAGGAGCTAGAGAGTGAAATGGTCAAAGTGCCTTCCTCTGGGCAAGAAGCTCGGACGCCATCCAGCGGCCGGAAGATAATGAAGAAAACCCCAGAGCAGCTCCACGTCCTGAAAAGCGCCTTTGTTCGTACCCAGTGGCCCTCTGCTGAAGAGTACGACAAGATGGCCAAGGAGAGCGGGTTACCCAGAACCTACATTGTCAACTGGTTTGGAGACACCCGTTATGCCTGCAAGAACAGTAACCTGAAGTGGTACTACTTGTATCAGAGTGGAAAGGTTAATGAGGCAATGAACGGAGGTGAACTTAAGAAGAAGCCACGGAAACGCTTTCGTGGTTGGTCCAGGAGAACGAGGCGGCCATACCCCTGCAAACAAACACCCCCTACCATCAAAGTCAAGACGGGTAAAGATATTTTAAAGGAGCACTACCTCAAGCATAAGGTCTTAAATGAGAAAGATTTGGATGAACTGGTGGCCAAGTCCAGTATGAGCTATGAGCAGGTGCGGGACTGGTTTGCGGAGATCAGCAGGAGGGAAGAGAAGGGCCTTGACCCTTTCAGTGAGGGTAAAGAGGAGACACACGGTGACAGTGAGGGAGAGATGGAAGTGAAAGAGAAAGGGGATGATGAAGAAAACGACATTGACAACAAAGATGATGAAAATAACAATGATGAAGATGAAACGAATGACAATGAAACCACGGAAGAGCCTCTATGTTTCAAGCAATCACAGTCAGAACCAGAAGATCAGTGATTTAAAAGGTCCAGGTGAGTGATGACAAGGATGTGTAGAATGAGTACATTTTCTAATTGTAAAGGCATTTGTTACTTGTGTGTCCTGAATTATTATTAAATGTTTAACATGTCAAGATCTTTCCTCTGAATTTAGCCTAATACAAATTGAATTACTTTTGACCTTGATTTCCTCTTTATACAGTCAGTGAGGAAATTTGCACACTAATCTCATGTTTTCTTAATTATGATGTTTTTGCTCCCACAGAATTCTCATTGTTTGCCTACAGAAGAGAAGAGATGGAAAACACAGGTGAAATGTACCAAGTGTTTTGGTGTTAAACTGCGTGGACCAACCAGGCACAAAGAAGCGAGAAGATGTATGATGCCAAATAATTTTAGCAAGGGATAATATACTGAACAAAAATATAAACGCAACATGTAAAGTGTTGGTCCCATGTTTCATGAGCGGAAATAAAATATCCCTGAAATTTTCCATATGCACAAATCATCAAATCAAATGTTTATAAAGCCCTTTTTAAATCAGCAGATGTTATAAAGTGCTTATACAGAAACCCAGCCTAAAACGCCAAACAGTAAGCAATGCAGATGTAGAAGCATGGTGGCTAGGAAAAACTCCCTAGAAAGGCAGGAACCTAGGAAGAAACCTAGAGAGGAACCAGGCTCTGAGGGGTGGCCAGTCCTCTTCTGGCTGTGCCCAGTCGAGATTATAAGAGTACATGGCCATTAAGGCCAGATCGTTCAAAAATATGTTCAAATGTTCATAGATGACCAGCAGGGTCAAATAATAATCACATTGTAGAGGGTGCAACAAGTCTGCACCTCAGGAGTAAATGTCAGTTGGCTTTTCATGGCTCGTTCAGAGGTCGCGACAGCAGGTGAGGGAGAGGATCGAAACAGCAGGTCTGGGACAAAGTAGCATGTCCGGTGAACAGGTCAGAGTTCCATAACCAGGGTTGAAACTGGATCAGCAACACGACCAGGTGGACTGTGGACAGCCAGGAGTCATCAGGCCAGGTAGTCCTGAGGCATGGTCCTAGGGCTCAGGTCCTCAGAGAGAGAGAGAGAGAGATGGGAGCATACTTAAGTTCACACAGGACACCAGATAAGACAGGAGAATTTTACCAGATACAAAATAGTGACCCTAGCCCCCCCCCCCCCCCCCCCCGGCACAGACTATTGCAGCATAGATACTGGAGGTTGAGACCAGGGGGTCGGGGGACACTGGGCCTGTCCGATGGCCCCGGACAGGGCCAACCAGCCAGGATATAACCCCACCCACTTTGCCAAAGCACAGCCCCACAACAATAGAGAGTTAAACAGACAACCAACTTACTGCCCTGAGACATTTCTGAGTATAGCGCACAAAGATCTCTTCCACCGCACAAGCCCGAGAGGGCGCAAAACTGGCTTACTTCTCTCAAATTTTGTGCAAATGTATTGACATCCCTGTTAGTCACCATTTCTCCTTTGCCAAGATAATCCATCATCTGATAGGTGTGGCATATCAAGAAGCTGATTAAACAGCATGATAATTACACAGGTGCACCTTGTGCTGGGGGAAAATAAAAGGGCACTAAAATGAGCAGTTTTGTCACACAACACAATGCCACAGATGTCTCAAATTTTGAGGGAGCATGCAATTGACATGCTGATTGCAATGTCCACCAGAGCTGTTGGCTGATAATTGAATGTTCATTTCTCGACCATAAGCCACCTCGTTTTAGAGAATTTGGCAGTACCGGCCTCACAACCACAGACCGCGTGTAACCACGCCAGCCCAGCACCTCCACATCTGGCTTCTTCACCTGCACGATCGTCTGAGACCAGCCACCCAGACAGTTGATGGAAACTGAGCAGTATTTCTGTCTGTAATAAAAACCTTTTCCCTTGTGGGGAAAAGTAATTCTGATTGGCTGGGCCTGGCTCCCCAGTGCGTGGGCCTGGCTCCCCAGTGGCTGGGCCTATGCCCTCCCAGGCCTACCCACTGCTGCCCAGTCATGTGAAATCCATAGATTAGGACCTAATGAATTTATTTCAATTGACTGATTTCCTTAAATGTACTGTAACTCAGTAAAAACATTGAAATTGTTGCCTGTTGGGTTTATATTTTTGTTCAGTATATATATATATATCTCTTACATTACCTTAGTTGAAAATACTATTTGGTTTTCTGGGATATTTTAGTAATATTTTACCTTGCTATCTTAACTAAATCCAAGACATTTCGATTTGGTAAATCCTCATTTTTTTCTTGTGGGTTATGTAATAACTTTTAAAATCGTAATAACGTTTTTAAATCGTGAAATTGTGTCCAGGTTGAATGGAATTTCAAAATGTTTTTTCTTTGATGTACTGACAAATGTTTGTTTTTTTAAATCTCACAGTTTTGTGAATATGACTTAAATCAGTGCCATCTGTTTTTGGATTATGTTTTAAATTGAATCAGTGGTTCTACAAAACTGTTTTTATATGTGTGCAAATAATTTGTTGGTCTTAAATGACAAAATATGGAGTAATCCAGGTTAATATTCTGCTCAGTTTTTTGGGGTGGGATTCTTTGTATGTTGGTTTTCCAAATGAAAAAAGGCATGTGTGCTGTCATTCAGGATTTAGTAAACATTACCTCAGTCTTTTAAGCTATGAGTGGAAGACAGTGACTTTGTTCAATTTAAATGGGTTTTAAAAATACACATGATACAGGTTCATTCACAGTTTGCTTGAGATGGCAGTTTTTTCTAAAGTAAGTAACTTTCAATGCATAGTTGTACTTTAAAAAAAAACGGGTTAAAATCTTTCAGGTGTACAATGACAACGATATAGGGTGAAGATACCACAAGCACTTGGTATGGTTCCTCTTTTAACGAGAGCCAATTTGACTTTAGTCAACCTTTTAACTTTTCTTCCTCTGCTTATCTTCCTCTTATCTTGTATGTCTATACTCAAATCTGGATGTACATGTTTTTATATGCAACTATGCATCAAAGAACAGTCAATGAGGGGATGGTGAATTATAAATTATTGTTTTGCTTCTCTGTTTTCAGTAATGACAAGGACCCTTATGAATTCTGCAATATGGTATAAGCCTGTTGGCATCTTTAATTGCTGTAATGTGATGATTAGTTGATTAGTATTATTAGTTAATTTATTTATTATATCTTACTTTAGTGAATACTTTGCCAAGAAAATGTATTTAGTTTCAGACCAGTGCTTTTGCAGGTAAGAAACAGATTTTCAGTAGTCATTGTCAAGCTATAGGAAAAGTGCAACTAACTCTGTTAGCCATTGAAATCAACCACAATACTAAATTTACCACATTTTACAGTTGGACAATACATTTGTTTGTGACATGCTTGTTATTAGAAGTGTGGAAATCCATTGCCAATGCAGAACACTGCCACCTGATTTTTGACTTCTGTGCAATTGTTGTTCTATCTTCTACAAACTCAACTTGAGTCATGATGCATTTGTGTTCAACATTGTATCATAACTGACATGCCATTTCAGAAGTCTTTTAATAGACATTACGCAGCAAAAAAAATACTTGTCTGAGGGAAATATGATTTAATGTCATTATTTGAACCTTACATCATTAAATGGCAATATTTGTCAATCCAGTTGTATTTATACCACCTGATAAGTTTATTAAGAATTTGCCATGCTGAGGTAGGTTTAATAAGAATAAGCCATGCTGAGGTAGGTTTATTAAGAATAAGCCATGCAGAGGTAAGTTTAATAAGAATAAGCCATGCTGAGGTAGGTTTATTAAGAATACGCCATGCTGAGGTAGGTTTAATAAGAATAAGCCATGCTGAGTTAGGTTTATTAAGAATAAGCCATGCTGAGTTAGGTTTATTAAGAATAAGCCATGCTGAGGTAGGTTTATTAAGAATAAGCCATGCTGAGTTAGGTTTATTAAGAATAAGCCATGCTGAGGTAGGTTTATTAAGAATACGCCATGCTGAGATAGGTTTAATAAGAATATTCCATGCTGAGGTAGGTTTATTAAGAATAAGCCATGCTGAGGTAGGTTTATTAAGAATACGCCATGCTGAGATAGGTTTAATAAGAATATTCCATGCTGAGGTAGGTTTAATAAGAATAAGCCATGCTGAGGTAGGTTTAATAAGAATAAGCCATGCTGAGGTAGGTTTAATAATAATAAGCCATGCTGAGGTAGGTTTATTAAGAATAAGCCATGCTGAGGTAGGTTTATTAAGAATATGCCATGCTGAGGTAGGTTTAATAATAATATGCCATGCTGAGGTAGGTTTAATAAGAATATGCCATGCTGAGGTAGGTTTAATAAGAATAAGCCATGCTGAGGTAGGTTTAATAAGAATAAGCCATGCTGAGGTAGGTTTATTAAGAATACGCCATGCTGAGGTAGGTTTAATAAGAATAAGCCATGCTGAGGTAGGTTTAATAAGAATAAGCCATGCTGAGGTAGGTTTATTAAGAATAAGCCATGCAGAGGTAAGTTTAATAAGAATAAGCCATGCTGAGGTAGGTTTATTAAGAATACGCCATGCTGAGGTAGGTTTAATAAGAATAAGCCATGCTGAGTTAGGTTTATTAAGAATAAGCCATGCTGAGTTAGGTTTATTAAGAATAAGCCATGCTGAGGTAGGTTTATTAAGAATAAGCCATGCTGAGTTAGGTTTATTAAGAATAAGCCATGCTGAGGTAGGTTTATTAAGAATACGCCATGCTGAGATAGGTTTAATAAGAATATTCCATGCTGAGGTAGGTTTATTAAGAATAAGCCATGCTGAGGTAGGTTTATTAAGAATACGCCATGCTGAGATAGGTTTAATAAGAATATTCCATGCTGAGGTAGGTTTAATAAGAATAAGCCATGCTGAGGTAGGTTTAATAAGAATAAGCCATGCTGAGGTAGGTTTAATAATAATAAGCCATGCTGAGGTAGGTTTATTAAGAATAAGCCATGCTGAGGTAGGTTTATTAAGAATACGCCATGCTGAGGTAGGTTTAATAATAATATGCCATGCTGAGGTAGGTTTAATAAGAATATGCCATGCTGAGGTAGGTTTAATAAGAATAAGCCATGCTGAGGTAGGTTTAATAAGAATAAGCCATGCTGAGGTAGGTTTATTAAGAATACGCCATGCTGAGGTAGGTTTAATAAGAATAAGCCATGCTGAGGTAGGTTTAATAAGAATAAGCCATGCTGAGGTAGGTTTAATAATAATAAGCCATGCTGAGGTAGGTTTATTAAGAATAAGCCATGCTGAGGTAGGTTTATTAAGAATACGCCATGCTGAGGTAGGTTTAATAAGAATAAACCATGCTGAGGTAGGTTTAATAAGAATAAGCCATGCTGAGGTAGGTTTAATAAGAATAAGCCATGCTGAGGTAGGTTTAATAAGAATAAGCCATGCTGAGGTAGGTTTAATAAGAATAATCCATGCTGAGGTAGGTTTAATAAGAATAAGCCATGCTGAGGTAGGTTTATTAAGAATAAGCCATGCTGAGTTAGGTTTATTAAGAATAAGCCATGCTGAGGTAGGTTTATTAAGAATACGCCATGCTGAGGTAGGTTTAATAAGAATAAGCCATGCTGAGGTAGGTTTATTAAGAATACGCCATGCTGAGGTAGGTTTAATAAGAATAAGCCATGCAGAGGTAAGTTTAATAAGAATAAGCCATGCTGAGGTAGGTTTATTAAGAATACGCCATGCTGAGGTAGGTTTAATAAGAATAAGCCATGCTGAGGTAGGTTTATTAAGAATAAGCCATGCTGAGTTAGGTTTATTAAGAATAAGCCATGCTGAGGTAGGTTTATTAAGAATAAGCCATGCTGAGTTAGGTTTATTAAGAATAAGCCATGCTGAGATAGGTTTAATAAGAATATTCCATGCTGAGGTAGGTTTAATAAGAATAAGCCATGCTGAGGTAGGTTTAATAAGAATAAGCCATGCTGAGGTAGGTTTAATAAGAATAAGCCATGCTGAGGTAGGTTTATTAAGAATAAGCCATGCTGAGGTAGGTTTATTAAGAATACGCCATGCTGAGGTAGGTTTAATAAGAATATGCCATGCTGAGGTAGGTTTAATAAGAATATGCCATGCTGAGGTAGGTTTAATAAGAATAAGCCATGCTGAGGTAGGTTTAATAAGAATAAGCCATGCTGAGGTAGGCTTATTAAGAATAAGCCATGCTGAGGTAGGTTTATTAAGAATAAGCAATGCTGAGTTAGGTTTATTAAGAATAAGCCATGCTGAGGTAGGTTTAATAAGAATAAGCCATGCTGAGGTAGGTTTAATAAGAATAAGCCATGCTGAGGTAGGTTTAATAAGAATAAGCCATGCTGAGGTAGGTTTATTAAGAATAAGCCATGCTGAGTTAGGTTTATTAAGAATAAGCCATGCTGAGGTAGGTTTATTAAGAATACGCCATGCTGAGGTAGGTTTAATAAGAATAAGCCATGCTGAGGTAGGTTTATTAAGAATACGCCATGCTGAGGTAGGTTTAATAAGAATAAGCCATGCTGAGGTAGGTTTATTAAGAATACGCCATGCTGAGGTAGGTTTAATAAGAATAAGCCATGCTGAGGTAGGTTTAATAAGAATAAACCATGCTGAGGTAGGTTTAATAAGAATAAGCCATGCTGAGGTAGGTTTAATAAGAATAAGCCATGCTGAGGTAGGTTTAATAAGAATAAGCCATGCTGAGGTAGGTTTAATAAGAATAAGCCATGCTGAGGTAGGTTTATTAAGAATAAGCCATGCTGAGTTAGGTTTATTAAGAATAAGCCATGCTGAGGTAGGTTTATTAAGAATACACCATGCTGAGGTAGGTTTAATAAGAATAAGCCATGCTGAGGTAGGTTTAATAAGAATAAACCATGCTGAGGTATACTGTATGGTTCATTCTTCTGGTATGGATGTCTTTTTATTCCAGGAGGTGGAGCTATTTGCAATGTTATTGTTTTTCTTAGCCAACATTGAATAAGGTAAACCAGAATGGGATGGTATAAAATTTGAAGTAGCTTTGACTATAATTTAAATTGTTATCCTCCGTCCTACCAGTGTTAAAATTATGGAGATGGGGTAGGGCAGGGTTTCCCAGTCAGTCCTGGGGCCCCCCTGGGTGCACGTTTCGTTTTTTTTGCCTAGCCCTACACAGCTGTTTCATCAAACTTTGGCTCTTTGAATCAGCTGTGTAGTGTTAGGGCAAAAACCAAAATGTGCACCCAGAGGAGACCCCGGACAGACCCTGGTGTAGGGGACTGGATTGGTAAAACTAAAGTACATTTTGCGGTCAACCTATATTCTATTCATATAATTCATAATATTATGTCCAGTGTAATTCTGGGGGGGGGGGGGGGGGGGGGGGGGGGGCATAACTGAAAACTGTGAATTGGAACAGCTACATTTTCATGTAGTACAGTACTGTAAGTGTGGTATTGGGCCTCACTGGAGATACATTTACCCAAAGAGAAATGTCCCGCAGTGCTGAAACTCACTACAAAAAAATTGTTGGCAGGCTGAAAATCCACACTAATATGTATTGCCTTGCTCATTGGGAGCCTGCTTGATATTTGGCCATCGAAGAGTTAATGTTAAAGAGAACCATCCAAATCAAGGGTGTGACCAGCTGTGGATTTCCATCCTAATCAGAGAGAGGGGAAGAGAGAGGGAAAAGAAAAGTAGATATGCAAGATTTTTTTTAAAGGGTGTCAACGACCAGCAATGAGATAGACAAGAATACAATACCCTTTCTCTACTGACCCAGATATACATACCCAGGCAGTGCTACGTAAATACGTATGGCAGCACGCTCTAGTCTTGGCAGCAGCGGCATCTGTGTCAGCCGCAGCCCTGCTTTTTTTCCCAGCGATTATGTAGCAGAGGGTGTGCGAGGAGAGCGCAAACCAGTCTCTGGTGCTCACTGGGTCATGCTAAGGACGACTCTCCCCCGGTCTCCCCTCCCTACCCCCTCCCTACCCCACGCGTCTGCTGCTGCAGCCCGAGGTCCCTGCTCACTGCGTCCGCCTACATATCAAAACGCCTGGCTGCCTGCTCCCATGATGCGGCACGCTGCAAATAAAGCATTCCCAACGTCTGTCGCACAGCGGTCTGCAGTGCACACAGTTTTTTAAATCGAGTTAATCCCCTATCGCCCCCACCTGGGATGTAGCCTATATATTACGAATACAGAACACAGAGTTCTTAAAACATGTTTTTTTTTAAATCAGGGGGTAGATCAGCTTAAATATTGCAAATAGATTGTGGCTTCTATCAATGTAATTGTCTACATCATTTCCAATCCCACATATATATTTTTGGGTCAATAGTTTAAACACACCGACTGATTACAGGGTTTTTCTTTATTTTTTAAAACTATTTTCTACATGGCAGAATAATAGTGTAGACATCAAAACTATGAAATAACACATGTAGAAACCAAAAAAATGTTAAACAAATCAAAATATATTTTATATTTGAGATTCTTCAAAGTAGCCACCCTTTGCTTTGCACACGCTTGGCATTCTCTCAACCACCTTCATGAAGTAATCACCTGGAATGCATTTAAATTAACAGGTGTGCCTTGTTAAAAGTTAAGTGGAATTTATTTCCTTCTTAATACGTTTGAGCCAATCAGTTTTGCTGTGACAAGGTAGGGGTAGTATACAGAAGATAGCTCTATTTAGTAAAAGACCAAGTCCATAATATGGCAAGAACAGCTAAAATAAGCAAAGAGAAACGACAGTCCATTATTACTTTAAGACATGATGGTCAGTCACTCTGGAACATTTCAAGAACTTTGAAAGTTTCTTCAAGTGCAGCCGCAAAAACCATCAAGCGCTATGATGAAACTGGCTCTCATGAGGACCGCCACAGGAAAGGAAGACCCAGAGTTACCTCTGCTGCAGAGAATAAGTTCATTAGTGTTACCAGACTCAATAAATGCTTCAGAGTTCAAGTAACAGACACATCTCAACATCAACTGTTCAGAGGAGACTGCATCAATCAGGCCTTCATGGTCAAATTGCTGCAAAAAAACATCAATTATAAGAAGAGACTTGCTTGGGCCAAGAAACACAAGCAATGGACATTAGACCGGTGGAAATCTGTCCTTTGATCTGATGAGTCCAAATTTCAGACATTTGGTTCTGCATGTGTGGTTCCAACCATGAAGCACAGAGGAGGAGGGGTGATGGCGCTTTGCTGGTGACACTGTCAGTGATATATTTAGAATTCAAGGCACACTTAACCAGTATGGCTACCACAGCATTCTGCATCGATACACCATCTCTTCTGGTTTCGCTTAGTGGGACTATCATTTGTTTTTCAACAGGGCAATGACCCAACACACCTCCAGGCTGTGTAAGCACTATTTGACGAAGAAGGAGAGTAATGGACTGCTGCATCAGATGACCTGGCCTCCATAATCACCCGACCTCAACCCAATTGAGATGGTTTGGGATGAGTCGGACCGCAGAGTGTAGGAAAAGCAGCCAACAAGTGCTCGGCATATGTGGGAACTCCTTCAAGACTATTGGAAAAGCATTCCTCATGAAGCTGGTTGAGAGAATGCCAAGAGTGTGCAAAGCTGTCATCAAGGCAAAGGGTGGCTACTTTGAAGAATCCAAAATATAAAATATATTTTGATTTGTTTAACACTTTTTTGGTTACTACATGATTATGTGTGTGTTATTTCATAGTTTTGATGTATTCACTATTATTCTACAATGTTGAAAATAGTAAAATTTAAGAAAAACCATTGAATGAGTTGGTGTGTCCAAACTTTTGACAGGTACTGTACATTTGTATTTTCCTTTATTATTTTCTCATAACCCAAACACCCCTCCCCTAATTAGAGTACACTTATGGACAACAACACTTTAGGCTTCTACTTCCAGTTTATACATACTATATACATTTTATGGACACAGTATATTTTACAATAGTTATCTCTTGTTTGTTTTTAGTCCCATCCTTCAGCTATCCTCAAACACTCCCATCTATCTTTGAAGACTGTTCAGTTTTGATTTCTATTTGTCATATATTTTTCAACTGTGCTGTTTCACAAAACTTCTGAAACTATATAAATTTTACAGACACTGTATATTTTACATTCGTTATCTTGTTATTTTTAGTCCCACCCTTCAGCTTCCCTCAACCACTCCCTGTAATGGTTTTCCTCCTCTTCTGAGGAGGGGTAGGAAGGATCGGACCAATATGCAGAGTGGTAAGTGTTCGTCATTTTATTAAAACTAAACTGAACACTACAATACAAAGCAAACAAAAAGAACAACCGAAACAGTTCAGTCAGGTAACTAATACAAAGACAGAAAACAACTACCCACAAATCATAGTGGGAAAACAGGCTGCCTAAGTATGGTTCTCAATCAGAGACAATGATAAACAGCTGCCTCTGATTGGGAACCATACCAGGCCAAACACAGAAATACAAAAACATAGAACAACACATAGAATGCCCACCCCAACTCACACCCTGACCAAACTAAAATAGAGACATAAAAAAGGAACTAAGGTCAGGACGTGACACTCCCATCTGTCTCAGAACACCATCCAGTTTTGACTTCTATTTGCCATATATTATTCAACTGTGCTGTGATGTTTCACAAAAGTTCTGAACCTTTCTATTCTCATAGTTTCTACAGATTGTAAATTAAAAATACATATTTTTGCTAAGAGTATTATTATATTATTGATCGATTGATTATGACTTTTCAAATCACCCAGCAGTGCTATTTGCAGAGTTAGCTCCAGGTAAATGCTGCAATTCTTCAGCCATTCCTGAACCTGCGACCAAAAACAAGCTACATATGAACAGTAGCAACAAAAAAAAAATCTAATGATTCTGTTTCTTCGCAGCTAAATCTGCAGATCTGGGATGGTTGTATCCCCCATAAATAGAACATTCTCTTGGTTGCAAGAATTTTGTATAATCATTTAAATTGAAAAACTCTTTTAAGTTTTGAAGCCGGCATCGTTTTGTGTATCAGTTCATAAATCATATGCCATGGAATTGGTACATCCAAAATATCTTCCCCAACTATTTTGCAATCTATATGGCACATCTGTAATTTTTTTGGTCCTTAAATGCAACTTGTATACTTTTTTATTTATCACAATTATCTTTAACCAATTTTGGTGTTTAATGCAGAGCCGAACAACAAGTTCCTTACTTTCACAGTTCTTTACTGGGCTGAATCAAACCACGTGAGCGACTGCTTTGAGTGACACAGCTATGGCAGTGTCCAGAGATGCCCCTCCCCTGCACTTGTCCTTACAATACCCTGGTTCACAAGGCAAAGGGAATTCATGCTGTATAGTTGTTGACAGATATACCATTAGGCCACCATCTCTAGACTCCTGAACAATTCTGCCCACGCACGCCACTCATCAGACCGAATCCAGTCTGTCGTCTCATATTTGCCTTTGTCTTCTGAGTTTGAAACTGGGGTATGATCCAGGGTAAAGGGTTCACTGCTGAACAGAGTTCTGTTCTCAATGTACTGCGCAGCACTGCTGAGCCAAGCCTAAAAAAACTGGGCTGAAGACACCACAGATGGATCTCCCTGTCTGAAAAGGGGTCTGTTACACAATTGAGGGCATTGAAGTCTGAAGTGTACAAAGAACGTATTCAAGCAGTGCTTTGTTTTTCGGCTAGCATATTCTGTTTAAAATCACATTTGCCATCTGGTGGCTGATGGACATTGTTCTCAGCTGCATCAGTTTCTTACCTGAATAAGGCTGCATGGCGATCCCATTCAAATCGGTAGGAGACCCCCCTTCAATGTATCGCAGTGGAACGGTCTTGAAAATGACTTGTCTGAACGAATAAATGTGTTGCTACTGTAATGACTGTACTGTTGTGTAATGATGTAATGTTTTTGTGACTCTTGCACAAGCTTTACAGTTGGACACACGAAGCAGGTATTTTCATCTCACCATTTATAGTTTGGGACATTGTCTCTGTTATGGTTCCACTAGTCTCAAATATTCATGTTGAAACCAATGTGAAGAGTAAATAGACAAAAATAATACGTCATATCCCATTCTTCATCAATATACTGACTGACTGACATGCATTCATTGCCCCAGTGATACAATCCAATGATATTGATGTTCATATGCTTAAGTCATGATACACTATATATACACAAAAGTATGAGGACACCCCTTCAAATGAGTGGATTCGGTTATATCTGCAACATTATTGCTGACAGGTAGGTGTAAAAAAAAAAAGATCGAGCACACAGCCATGCAATCTCCATAGACAAACATTGCCAGTAGAATGGCCATACTGAAGAGCTCAGTGACTTTCAACGTGGCACCGCCATAGGATGCCAAGTCAGTTCGTCAAATTTCTGCCCTGCTAGAGCTGCCTCTGTCAACTCTAAGTGCTGTTAAGCCTAAGTTCACTATGCGCAATGCCAAGCGTTGGCTGGTGTGGTGTAAAGTCTGCCACCATTGGACTCTGGAGCAGTGGAAACACGTTCTCTGGAGTGATGAATAGCGCTTCACTTTCTGGTAGTCCGACGGACAAATCTGGGTTTGGCAGAGGCCAGGAGAACGCTACCCACCCCAATGCATAGTGCCAACTGTAAAGTTTGGTGGGGGAGGAATAATGGTCTGGGGCTGTTTTTCATGGATTGGGCTAGACTCCTTAGTTCCAGTGAAGGGAAATCTTAATGCTACAGCATACATTCTGTATTTCCAACTTTGTGATAAGAGCTTGGGGAAGGCCCTTTCCTGTTTCAGCATGACAATGCCCCCAGAAATGGTTTGTTCAGATTGGTGTGGAGGAACTTGATTGGCCTGCACAGAGTCCTGACCTCAACCACATCAAACACCTTTGGGATGAATTGGAACACCTGGCCAACATCAGTGCCTGACCTCACTAATGCTCTTGTGGCTGAATGAAAGCAAGTCCCTGTAGCAATGTCCCAACATTTAGTGGACAGCCTTCCCAGAAGAGCGGAAGCTGTTATAGCAGCAAAGGGAGGACCAAATCCATATTAATGCCAATGATTTTGGAATGAGATGTTTGACGAGCAGGTGTCCACATATTTTTGGTCATGCAGTGTATGTTCTGAATAGTTTGTGTTCTTTCAATGCAGTCACTGCTGACAGCAAAGTTCCTCTTGGGGTTAGAGAAGTGCCATACCCTAACCCTCCTGGCTTCCGGTAGTCCACCCTGCATTGTTACCAGTTCATGTTAGTCTGCCTGACATTTGAGTTGTGTCAGCGAGGTACCTTGCCAATCGCACCAAGTCACACCACACAGTGTGCAGGTTTATGTACAGACATTTTAATCACGCTCGCTCTAACCAATCCTTCAATGGCAGTTTTAATAAACTGTTCCCAGACGTTTGAACAATGTTGCACCCCCCTCTTAGTTTCGATGTCGATGCATTTCCTGCACAGCCACCGATAGTAAAGTCAGCCATTTGGTCCTCAAAGAGAATGCAGTGTCCTCAAAGCGCCTTTGACATTCTCTGGTGCAGTTTTCTCCTGTGGTGCATCTGTTTATGGTCAACTATATATATTTTTCTCTCATTTTGATCAAAGTCACTAGTCCCTGAGGTTTTCTTTGACATTGTAGATTGTTTCCTGACTTCAGAAGCCCCCCTTATACCTGCAGCTTACATGTGTCCTCATCTTGGCAGTTTACACTTGTAAGATCTGATCAAAATAAGTTCATGCGTCTGTCTACACTGGTCTAAAAATGTAGGCACAATCAACATGAGGGCAAGATCATGACAAAGGGTGCATGTTAGAAGCAGGTATAAACGTGGATAGAGACCCGACAAATACATGCATACTTTTTCCCTCGTGTCTCAGGTCAATACAAATATTTAGATTAATATTTTCAGCAAGTCACACAAATTAGTCTGTGACATCTGAAAAATGGACCAAGAGATCTGTTCCATATCCAGATCAATGATTATGTGCCACTCGTAGGTCCTTCAGCTGTGTTGATGACAGATGTACTTGGTTATTAGTCTATTAACTCTATTCCTCAACAAATTCATACTCTTATCTTTCACTCTCCGACGTTGGACCAAAACATTACGATAGGGGTTTAAGTATCAATTCTTCCAGTTTTGTTTGGGTGCCGATGAGGGACCACCTGCTCACCTTCCTAATGTTTGAGTAGACATGGGCGGCAGCGCCTTTTTGTTGACACCAAAGTTCCTGTGAGCTCATTATCACTTCCTCCTGTTAAGCACTTCGCAGTGTTGGCCGACCTTGGCTCGGAGGCCCAACAGTGAGCAGCCTGGAGGGGTATCTGATTTCTGTTCCACCTGGCCCATTATTCCTGTGTTTGACCAGCCAAAATATAGGCATGTAGGTATTGCAGATGGTTTTGCAGGCTCCCCTTTCTTCTTCTTGATATCGAGGCAAAATAACAAGTAAAGCACACTTCAAAACTAAGGTTTTGCTAACTTTGTGTACTCACTGGGACAACTTGCGCTGTCACGTATGAGAATACTATAAACAGGAGGCTTGCTGTTTGTCTAAACGAATCACACTGGAGTATTGGGTTCTGTTGGTGGGCCTATGGCCAGTCAGCCGAGAGGGATTAGCCCTGTACTGTACCATTCACATCTCCAGCTAAACCTCCCGAGACACATTAAATCTGCCAAGAGTAGAGGAGAGAATGCCAGGCCAGTGCACTCTGTGCCCCATTACAGCTGTTACTCTCCTCTCTAAGCCTCTAACATACTTTAAAATTAGGTTGGTAGATGGTATACAGACATCCCAAAATGATTTTTGTTAAAAAATGGCCCTGGCCATCAGGAAGTGGAAGATTTCCAGGAAGTGAACCACTAATATTTTGGATGTAAAAAAAAATGTCCCCCCAGAAGTAGATGGCAAAGGCCAGAAATCATATTCCCGTCCAATAGTGGCACAAAATTGAAAGCTGAGCGGAGTTATATGTATCATCATTGTGGAGTACAGGCTAAATAGTCCCCTCTCGTGTCATGAGATTGGCGAAGTTGTTCATTTAGAGCAGGAAGCTGTGTTTTGGAAATCAAATAAACAGTCTGCAGATTAGTGCATTAGCACTGAAACAATACAAGTTTCCTGCAATAACAGTAAAGTCCCATATGGTCTGAAGTGGTAAAATGTGTTATAGCTAAAGGCTTAAAAACAAATACTCATTGATACACCCCATACAAGCTTGTTCGATCCAAAAGGAGAGCACACTTCCAATATGCATGAATTACTTCATTCATACAGTATGTTTAGGTAACATTACAAGGTGGAGCTTGTTCAAGTTTAAATTATTTTGTTTGAAAATGACCACATTAAACCCCCCCCCCCCAAAAAAAACATTTCATAATGAAAACATCCAAAACAAAAGCAATAGATACATTATGTAATGATAATTGCATACGAACTAGACTGTTGGCTCTCACAAGCTTTGTTGTGGGCTACATGGAAAGATGGCCACTATTAACAGCCCTCTCAATTATAACCGCACAAATAAGATGGTTACATAATGGTTTTCACACAGGACTAATAGTGAAAGGTTAGTGAGCCAAGGTTAATTTGATTGGTTGTCCACCCGAAAGCACTCACAGGATTTAACACAAGATCCAAATGTAGCTGATCTCAGAAAGATTTCTTTACTATACACTGCATCCAAGAAACCTCATGACATGCTGCATACATATGACAAAGAGTAAACACCGTCTGCTACCTTTAAAAAAAGGCTTCTGTTTTTATTAGATTACAGCAGACATCAACTGGTTTTTGAAAAGAATAAGCAGGACCTTGGCATAAATACAGTATTTATTGATACAGTATGTCTTGACCATGACACTACGGCGGAAGCAGTACATAAAGAGCTTGTATTGGTTTGTTTCTACTGTCTGAATGGAACTAGCACTAATTCTATTAAGCCAACATGTATGTATAAAGGCTATTACACATGTGTATGTTCATCTGCGGAAACAAATAAATCAAATAAAGAAAGATATTAGAATATGATGCAGGCAGCATGATTCTGGATTTGTTTCAATGTGATTATTTCTTTCTGGTTTTGCCACTGACCGTTCTTTTTCTCTAACGTAGGTCCACAACATCACATGGTCAAACAAGCATGTTCCTTACAAGAGTGCAGGTTGGCTTTGAGGCCAAAAATAGCACTTCAGAACAGTAAATAGTTTGATTTGATGTGAAGTAAGTCCACATGACAAGATGGAACTGCAACGGAAGTTCAGCATTAGAAAACTGACTGAAGTATTGCCAACAGTTGTAGTGGTTCATTGTGTTTCATTACAAAATGTAGGACAGACCACTGTAAGACAGACCACTGTAAGACCAACTGGAGCGAAAAAAAGGGGCGAGTTGCTCCCATTATAAAATGTAACAAAATTCCCAAAATTGTACAAATCTGTAGCAATACAGAAAAAAATATATTTACAATAACCTTTTTTTAAAAGTGTAATAATGCAGCAAATCCAGCTTTGGCACTCTACGATCACCACCTGGTCAGTGCTTCAGGCACACATTCAGTGCTCTGTGTCTTCTACATCCTAAATCACACACAACATTACCACCATGTTTCTTTCAAAACGTTCTACGAAGTTAGCTCAACCTTGAGGAAATGTTGGGCACAAACTGGGATGGAACAAGCAAGAAATAATTTGTTCAGAAAATACAATATTTAAACTCTTTCCTTTTCTTCTCAGCTCCTGTGTGCAACTGACAGTGGCAACTTTTCTCACCTGCAAGGAAGACAAATTGTCCAGTCATTAAATTTTACACAGTTGGAATAACACTTTCACGAGAGCCCTGATAATTCCCCAAAGGGATTAAAAAGCTATTCTACTGCCAGCAGTCAGGGCTTTCAATGCCTTGGTCCCATTGGTAACTAGGACATGTTGTGAAATGCAGCTACTATGGTAAAAAACATGCGCTATTCTACAAAACCTGTGACTACTCCCAGACATCTATTAGTAAGAGACTGATTTCTATGTTGTTTTGGGAATGTTATTTAATCAAGTTTGATACACTTTCTTACCCTTTATCCAGTCACCCTTCCAGAAGCATCCTCCATCACCCTGTCTTTGTCCGAGACCAGTTCCTTAGCACTCATGAGTGCATCCATCCCCTTGGTTTCATCCATCCAGCTCCCGAACTCCTCTCGAAAGCCTCCATTTTGGCTGTCATCAGATGTGTTTTGTTTAAATTTTCCAGCAAACCATTCTTTAATCTCTTGGCTGCCAAGACTGGCATGCTCTGCTAGCCTCCCAATATCCTCCACCTTGGGTGCTTTTACTTCCTGGTAGCGTTTGATTATGCTGAAAGCATTCTCTGTGCTCAGTAGCGCCCCCTCGCCATTTTTCCCACTGCTGTTCAGTTTATGGAAAAGCTCCATCCACTCCAAGGTCCCACTCTTCAGGGCTGACCTGCTGTCCTTGAACCAGCGGACAATTTCTGTGCGAGCCAGGCCTGTCTGGTCCTCAAGCTGATTGTATTGTTCAGGGGAAGGCCACTGAGTTTGTGCAAAAACATCCTTGAGAAGCCCCAAGGATTTGCTGTCTAGAGGCACTGAACAAGTGGTGGTTGGGGCAATGATGGCAAGGGGTGAGCTTCTTGGATGGCCACCTTGTTTACACACACCATTCAGCGGTCCATGTTGTTGCTGCCGCTTATCAATGTACAGTCTCTTTGAGCCCATGGAGTTCAGAAGGGCTTGTTCAAGGTTGTCACGCAGCGCCCGGCGCTCTAAAAACCAGCTGTCAATTTCCTCCCGTGACAGTCGGGATGCATTTACCAGATTGTCAACGTCATTGTATGTTGGAGAGCTGTTTCTCTGGAAGTTCTCTTCTAGAATCTTCAGCTGCTCAGAGGTCTTTCCTTTCATTCTCTCCAAGAGTGGAAATTGTGTGGGGACTGATTTTTGCTGCTCTGGCTTCGATGCTAGCTCATTGTCCAACTGTAGAATGGGATTGTCTGCATGAAGCCCTTGGTCATGAACCCACTTTGCATCCCCTCGAGAGACACCATTGGCTTCCCCAAGAGGGGTGAGCACTTTGTCTTCTGAGAGACGTCCTCTGATATATCCGGCTTTCAGCTCTGTTATTTGCACTTTTGTTTTCTTGCTGTCTGGGGAAAAGCTAGGGAGCTGGAACGGGCCCTTGAGGGAAGTCCGTGCTGACTTGATTATGGTTGGCCTCCTCACTTGAGGGGCAATGAGAGGGGGTGAGATTGGTAACTTTAAGTCTAAAGCCAATAGAGAGTGGGTGATTGGAAGCTTGTATTTAGGGACTAATGAAGGAGGAGGCAGCATGCAACTCTTGAATTGAGGGGCGACAATAGGGGACACAATAGGTCTCTTCATCTCGGGGAAGACTAGAGAAGGTGCCATTGGCAGCCTGTTTTTGGGGTTCACATGTGGAGGTGCTATGGACAGTTTTCCTTTAGATGCCATGAGAGGTGCTGCCGAGGACCTCTTCATCTCAGAGGCAATAATAGGAAGTATTACAGATCTCTTCAGTTCAGGTGGGACTGGGGGTGGGGCCATGTGAAGTTTCTCTTTTCGGGGAACTGGAGGTGGGGCCATTAGTATCTTCTCTTTTGGGTGTTCTGCAGGGGCCGCCATAGGACGCTTTAAATCTGGGGCGAATGAAGGAGTTGTCAGGGGTCGCTTGAGAGGTTGCACATAACTGGCTACAGTCACTGCAACAGGAGCACAGGTCATGGTTGATCCATTAGCAATACTTGTCAGTACTAGACTAGACTGCCCAAAGCTAGTCTGAATAAGGGGCTGGGTGGCTTTGGCAGGCTGAGAGATTGGGGAAGGCAGAACGGTGAAGGTCTGATGCATGGGTGGGATGGAGCCATTGAACATTTTCTTCCTGGCTTCCTCAACTTCCTCTGGTGACCAGGTGATGCCTTGCTTTAGCCGTTGGGTAGTGAACCACACCTTTATTTGCTCTTCTGGGTGCTTGGACGCAGAAGTGAGCCAGGACAGCTCAGCATGGGTTGGGTAAGGGAATTTGTTAAACGATGTCATTAGGGTTGTATTATTGTCCAATGAAGTATTATATTGGGTGGAGTTCAGAGGAACAGCAATTGTTGGTACAGAACTGAAGTTGGGTGGTCGTTGGAGCAATGGCATTACATATGAGAGCCCTTGAATGATCGTTGGGTCAGGAATGATCATCGTGCCATTTATGTTCACAGCTGTGATTTGATCTTTTGGGATAAGGTTTTCCAACGGGTTCTCCAAGTCATTCCCTTGGTAGAGGGAATGTATGTTCATTTTTGGCTTGCCGTTCTTCACCGTAGTTGGTTTTCTCGGTGAAAAAGTGACAAAGCCGTTACCACCTTGTCCGTCTGCAGTATCGCAGACAACTGAATTGGTCTTGCCTTCGATTGTCTGCTCCAAGAGGGTCTGGTTATTCACTTTTATCCTCTTGAACTTGAAGTTGGTCTCTCCAGGGTGTTGGGTCTCATTGTGGTCTGTTAAAGAGTCAAACTTTTTGGTGCTGAAGTTGCACACGGCACACAGGTACAGGGGGTTGAGTATAACATTAGGGTGACTGGAGTCCACGTGCTCTTTAAAGTCATTCAGGTTCTGGGTGGAGAAGGTACAGTATTTGCACTCATAACCTCCATGCTGCCTTCGCCGGGGCGTAGGATCAGCTTCTGCCACAACTTTTGCTTCTATAGATTCTGAAGACCCATTTTTTGTCACAATGTCAGTAGACACTTCCATTTCTTCAGAGTCATCCTGCTCCATCATGTCACTTACCCGGATCATGCAGGGGGTGGAGGATTTCCTGCGTCTGGACATTGCTGGTGACTGCTGTGAGATTTTATTTGGGTCAAAGGGAGGGTAAGTCTCCAGTGTTTGAGGAAGACCCTGCTCCACTTCTGTCCTGGGTTTGCAGTGGTGTCTCCTGCTGACTGTGGACGTCAGCTCCCGTGTGCGGCTTCATTAGAGTTCATCACAGATGTCATTCACCTGGAATCAAATTGTAAAAAATGAAATGTTAAAGGGGCAATCCGCAGTTCAAAAAAGCTGACATCAAAATTATAGTTTTGAGACATGTTTTGAGGCTATACAGTGTTTGTTTAAATGTACTTTGTATACAAACATTGGCGTTAACAAGCTTATATTTTGGGTTCTGTTGGGGTATGACAGTTAGTTTGTTAAACTAAGTTCATGAAGTATTTATAAGTTATATTCTTCATAAATCAAATGGGTACATATCATTCATTGATAGTCCAAAAATGTATGTAGCAATGTAGATTGGCCCTGACATCACCTTCTAATCTCACTCTTGTAAAACTAGTTCAAAACTTCAGCTATACAGTAGCTCTATAAATTCTACATATTAAATATCTACAGAGAGTGGGCCTAAACTGCAGAGCTGAGGTGTGACTTTCAATACAAAGTGTAACTTCAAAGAATATCCTTGTGTCATTTTATGGTAGACTCTGACATTCACACAAAATCAAATGGTTTTGAGTGCCGAAAGAGTCATATTCAGGCATTCTGAAGCGTAACATGTGCACCGATGTTAGCACAAAGCAGAAAAACTAGGCCAGGGCCTGAGTGAGACTTGTGACGGAGGGGGGGGGGGGGGGGGGGAGAAGCAAAAATCTAAGACAACTTACTTATCTAATAACGACAGTATGCGAAACCTTAATGTATTAGCCATTTTAAGTCATTGAACTTGTAGCTTTATCATTTTAATTCAATTTGTAGGCTACATGCAATGGTTCTACCCAAGCTAGCCTACAATAACTAAATAACATTCATTTAGGCCTATAGTATATTTTATTACCCCTAGCAAAACCGTGAACGTTTTCTGTTCAGGTTAATAGACAGAAGTATCATTTTGCCACGTCAGCGTGGTTTTATCAATTGCATACCTAAGTCTGTCTTGACAAACTTTACATCTAGTTTAAAATACTCTGAACTTAAATGACGCCTAGAACTTTCAACACCAGTCTGAAAATAGCATGACTATGCTCTGTAGTAAAACAACCATGTTAAATATTCATTAGCACCATGAGACGCGTGTCTAAAAAGCATTCATTAAATCAATCATTCATTATCCACACAGGGCCTGAAACAGTAAATAGGATACATAGTGTCAATGTGCCTAAAGGCACATGACACACCAAGAAATTGACCATATGACTTCCTTCCTGAAGTTTGCATACAGTATTGACTATTCATGTGACGCAGAAAAACAGGGCATGTTTTTAAAACAAAAACTGACAGCTCTAGGCCAATATTCTGTAATCAAAGTAATATTGTATAAAAAGCTTGGCAACAGTGTCCTCCACTCTGTCAACATGCTGGGCTGAAAGGGATCATGTTAACTTGCAGTTTAAGAATGCAACATGCCATGTATCTCGTCACTTCTACCTGAACAACAGTCTATGGCATGACCACAAAAGATTCTCCTTAAAATATGGCAGATTATTCAAACACACTTGCCTCGAACATTATTCAGCCTTATCAAGGCAGGCCGAATTCTACTCAAACTTTATTTTTCATGCCCACATTGCCCAGAACTGAATAATAAACTCAAAGATGAATAAATAATTATTATATAAGTATTTTATGGGCACGTCCTCCTTCCCAAATGAAATAGATTCAGTGGCTCCTTATAAAACGTACAAAATTAAGACTGCCTTAATTTCCATGGTGTCACTATGGCAACAGCAGAGACAGCGAGGTGCCCTTCTGCTACCTCACCGCTGCATATTAACGATTTCTTCTCACAGGTGCTAATTAGGCGAGGAGGGCTTGCTGTCGAGCCGAGCTCGGGCCAGCCACAGTGAACAGCGTGTGGCAAAGGGTCCTCTGCAAACCCCGTCGGGACGATCCGTTCCGGCTGATCAGTGACGCTCGCCTGGGCAGGCCTTCACCAAGCCACGGAGGCAGCAGGACTGGGCTGATCAAACATGCATGAGCCTGTCTGTCTCGTGTCCTCGGGTAACTCTCAAAGCGCCAGTCAGCCAAGGGGGGACATAAGCCGGCCTCCAGACTGCCTGGGATATGACTTAAACCTCATACTGGCAGATTAACTCACTTCATAAATGGTGGCAACACCGACTGCCTAAAATCAAGGCAATTCCCTCTAAAGAAGACTGACAGTGACATATGCCAGGGATGTTCAGGGATATATACAGTGCAAAAATGTGCTGAAGATTTCTAAGTGGTGCAGGGAACTCCTCCGGTGCCAGTTGAGAGAACAAATGCAATGAATCATCGTGGATGATCAATGTCCTGTGCAGCCAGAGCCGACTGGGTAAAACCCCTGAGGCAGCCTCTACTGAGTCACATACACACAGCCCTGCCCCGCAGTCAGCTCTCCATCACAACAGAGAGAGAGAGAGAAAGTAAGAGGGGAGAAGAGGGGACAGAGAAAAACAAGAACATGCTCAGTCTGTTGGGTCCAAACCAATTCTACAAGTGGATAACGACATTTGTGATCAGACTGTAGGCTAATTACTAACACAAAAAGGAACTTCCTATTTACTATAAAACTATGATTATATCCTCTGAATATTAACACCAGTAAGGATAAGGATTCCTGTAGGATTTTAGACTACACCCCCTAAAGACAACGAGGCATAATTTTTTCTCTCAAATGAACAGGTTCATTTGTTGTCCTCGAAAACACCGACAGCCAAGTTCATTCAGCATCATGCAATCCAAACAAGCAGTTCTAGAAAGGATCATGTTCTCTTTTCCCCCTGTAGTCATTTCCAGATCAAAAGGTGGTGACTGACTGACATTCAATATCAAAGTCCTCAAATAGTGCAGTGCACTGAGGAAACTTTGCATGGGTCTGATTTCAAAAGCATGTTAAATCTAAGCTCATCGGCTAAATCTTGCTCCATTTGGTTAAACGTTTTGTTAAGAAGTGCTTTGCCAGTGAGACGAGACTAAACCCAAATAATACAGCAGCTCATCTCAATGAGACAGGCAAATTTGAATGAGCACAGAATTAATTTAAATCTCATCAGACCGCCCTTTAATACCTTATCAGTTCTGCATGGAGACAACGGACATTATCGCATTAGTCCCCTTTAGTGTTTCGTAAGTCAGTGTAGCCTAATTGAAGTGGTTAGACCGTTACCTTTTAGGGGAATAGCTCATGGGAAGTTATGCACTGTGCTGTTGTCTTTGGCAACATAGGTCAGTTTAATATCTTCAGTGTAGAACTGTACAACATACACTAACATGACCAAAAGTGTGTGGACACCAGCTCGCCGAACATCTCATTCCAAAATCATGGGCATTAATATGGAGTTGGTCCCCCCCTTGCTGCTATAAAAACAGCCTCCACTTCTGGGAAGACTTTCCAAAAGATGTTGGAACATTGCTGTGGAAACTTGCTTCCATTCAGCCATTAGTAAGATCGGGCACTGCGATTAGGCCTGGCTCGCAGTCGGCATTCCAATTCTTCCCAAAGGTGTTCGATGGGGTTGTGGTCAGGGCTCTGTGCAGGCCAGTCAAGTTCTTACACACCAATCGACAAACCACTTCTGTATGGACCTCGCTTTGACCATGGGTGCTCGACTATGGAAAACCATTTCATGAATCTCCCGACGAACAGCTCGTGCTGACATTGCTTCCAGAGGCAGTTTGGAACTCAGTAGTGAGTGTTGCAATCAATAATTTTTTAAAGTGCTGTGCACTTCAGCGGCCCCATTCTTTGAGCTTATGTGGCTTACCACTTCGCAGCTGAGCCGTTGTTGCTCCTAGACGTTTCTACTTCACAAAAACAGCAGATCTAGCAGGGCAGAAATTTGACGAACTGACTTGCTGAAAAGGTAGCATCCTCTTCAGTAAGACCATTCTACTGCCAATGTTTGTCTACGGAGAATGCATGGCTGTGTGCTCAATTTTACACACCTATCAGCAACGGATGTGGCTGAAATAGCCGAATCCACTAAATTAAAGGGATGTCCACATACTTTTGTATATATAGTGTACACAAATTCTTACAAAACCAATGTGCTACAAGTCAATAAATACAACTAAACAACTAAATGGGCGGGGGTTACATATCTATATAAAATGGTAGGAAAAAGGTGGTAGATTACCAAAAGATTACCATGTTCAATCGTTATGCTCAGATTGCCCCTGAAACTTTGATGGCAGATTTGGGACCAGGCTACAGGGGTGAATTTTCCTCCGACGGCCATGGGACTGGCATGTTGCTATGGAAACCGCCAAACCGGAGATAAGAGTGATTCAATCTACTCCAAGACCTTTTGATGGAAATTGTTTCGTTCCGATTAAATTCAGCGACACGAGGGGCTTCTTTTTTATACTGTTGAAGGACATTCATTTATATTTTGGTTTGGAGTGTAATTGTCAATTTTTGGGCCAACAATTGTGATAAATATTCCTATTGCTTCTTGTCCTTTGTTTCTTCACATTTATTCTCCTGCGAATATATCACAAACTGATGTTTGACGTTTTTATGATGTAAGAGACAATCTCTAAACTTAGTCTTTGAAATGACAAGTACAAACAAACACACAGACAAAGGATTAGAACTGTTTAGGCAGAATCCCGTCCCGCCCACCTGTGAATAAAAGGGACGAGACCACATGACATCCACAGGGACTGCTGTTCTCAGAGAACTGAGGACTCCATCTTGTCCACAAACTCCACACATTAAAAGACGTTTATTTCAAAAACACCAGCCAAGCAGGGAAATAGTTTGGCTGCACATCCTGTGCTGCTTGTTTAAGCTCCGATATGGAAAACTGCAACATTTTTGTGTTTTGTTCATGCTTTCCTGCTTACACCCCTGCAGACAAAGAAACAATTGATCCTTACATTGTGGTAAAGCAGGGTTTCTGGTCACTAAACAATGGCAAAAACGCAGTAAACGATTTTCTGCTGACCATTGACCTGCGGATGAAAGGCTAAAACGTCAACCCACTCAAATTTGGAGCTTGCTTACAAAAAGTTATGAAACAATACATTAGCCCATTACAGTGTGATGCTCTAATCTGTGGTGGAGAAACCATTCATTTGTAAGTGCAAACAGACTGGGAAAAGGGCTACGTAGAGGAGAGGCACTCGTGTGTGTGTGTGTGTGTGTGTGTGTGTGTGTGTGTGTGTGTGTGTGTGTGTGTGTGTGAGAGAGAGCACGCGCTGGAAGGGGTGTGTGCTGAATCACTGTGTGGTAGCCAGCTGCTTCTCTACATGTGGGGATGTCCAGCAGGAACTGGAGCCAGTGGAGCGGCAGACTCCATGGCTTCTTTCCCAGAGAGTTTAGAGGGGATGTCTGGGGGGAGAGAGAGAGGGGGACAAGGGGGTCTGATGGAGACAAGGCGGAAGGAGTAGGCAGAGTTTTCGGCTGTTGTTCGACAGAAAATACATATATTTTGCCAGACACATGGTCTAGGGAATAAAACTGTATCAGAACTTGTAGCAAGGGGCCTCCCGAGTGGCGCAGTGGTCTAAAGCACTACATCGCAGTGCAACTAGAGATTCTGGGTTCGAGTTCAGGCTCTGTCGCAGCTGGCCGCGACCGGGAGACCCATGGGGCGGCGCACAATTGGCCCAGCATCGTCCGGGTTAGGGGAGGGTTTGGCTGGCAGGGATTACCTTGTCCCATCGCGCAGCGACTCCTGTGGCGGGCCGGGCGCAGAGCACGCTGACACGGTCGCCAGGTGTATGGTGTTTCCTCCGACACATTGGTGCGGCTGGCTTACGGGTTAAGTGGGCCCGGTGTCAAGAAGCAGTGTGGCTTGGTTGTGTTTCGGAGGACGCACGGCTCTCGACCTTCGCCTCTCCCAAGTCCGTACAGGAGTTGCAGCGATAAGACAAGACTAACTACCAATTGGATGCCACAAAAACGGGGGCAGATTCTCCCGGCAGGTCTTTTTGTCTTTATAGACAAATGAAGGAGACTGTCTAAAATATCATGTTCATCCAACAATGTATGCATGTAGGTAGGATACATGCGAGATGACGTTTCTAACACTGTCCAGGCAGGGTGTAAGTGAATTATGAGAGCAGCCAAAAATATGGCTAAACATAGGCAAACAAAGTATGGGAGTTGAACTAAGCCTCCCATGTACCAAGGACAAGCACACAGGTGAGATTCAAGGAGAGGGACATAGATCACTTGATGCCAGAGAACACATTGGGGAGGGCATCTGCCATTAAGGTGTGCTTGTCATCAGGTATGAGATATACATTATGTGTGAGTGTTTAAATTGCAGTTCCTTGCATGGCTTTTAACGTTGGGCATTCTTCATGGTTGTATGTGAAGCTGTTGAAAGACCTAGTCTAAATCTGCACCAGAATCACTGTTTTCCTGACATATATGAATTATTCTATTACCACTGGCAGGGTAGGAGACATCACTTGGGTGAACTGCTTTAATGGTGGAGGTCGAGGAGAACTAATGTAGTGACGTGTGAGACGGATGAAAGACTGTCATGACCCTTGGTGACACGCCATTGCACAAATAAACAAACCCCAGATGGGTCTCGCTCCAACATTCAAATAAATACTGAAAAGTGCAATTTGTTATGCGGCCCATTAATTCCAGACACAATATTCACTTATCTGTACCAAAACTCATTATTTATAGTAGATGGAAAAACATAGGATAGATGCTGTATATTGTATGGTTGTTTCCCTGAAAAAGTCTGAGGAGCCTACAATGAACGTGAACCAGATGGGAGAAGCAAAGAGGTGTCAAATTTTAGGTTAATGAAGCATCTACTACACTTTAATAAACCCTGAATGAACCCTTTAAAGATAACTTTGAGACACATTCATCTTGCAAGAAATGAGTGAAAAATGGTCATCCATGTGTGTAGTGATTACTGTGTACAGTATTCTAGAGGTAACACTGGAATTCCCTTGGCTGCATGTTCAACCATCTGACTAACCATCACAGGGATTTTTCTGTTATTGAAATCTTTGGGTGGGAAACCAAGGCCTTTTGTTTTTTTTTCTTCCCTTCTCAGGCCGCCTCGGTCCAAAAAGTGTAAAAAAATTTAAATAATAATTGGGATGGAAACACTTTCAGCGTAAACTTAGATGACAAAAAAAAAAGTATGTAGAAAGTACAATGGACACAAATTTTGGGTCACTTGAAATGAGTTGCAAAATGAATAGTCAAGACGTTGACAAGGTTACAAATAATATTTTTTTAATTGAAATAATAAATTGTGTCCTTCAAACTTTGCGTTCATCAAAGAATCCTCCATTTGCAGCAATTACAGCCTTGCAGACCTTCGGCATTCTAGTTGTCAATTTGTTGAGGTAATCTGAAGAGATTTCGCCCCATGCTTCCTGAAGTACCTCCCACAAGTTGGATTGGCACTTCTTACGTACTATACGATCAAGCTGCTCCCACAACAGCTCAATAGGGATGAGATCCGGTGACTGTGCTGGTCACTCCAATAGACAGAATACAAGCTCTGCTTCTTCCCTAAATAGTTGGTGCATAGTTTGGAGCTGTGCTTTGGGTCATTGTCCTGTTGTATGAGGAAATTGGCTCCAATGAAGAACTGTCCACAGGGTATGGTGATAGTCTTCCTTTAAGATCCCTTTAACCCTGTACAAATCTCCCACTTTACCACCACCAAATCACCCCCAGACCATCACATTGTCTCCAAAGATGGTGTCAAGCACTCCTCCAGCATCTTACATTTTTTCTGCATCTCATGAATGTTCTTCTTTGTGATCCGAACACCTCAAACTTCGACTAGTCTGTCCACATAACACCCCCCCCTCTCCTCTGTCCAGTGTCTGTTCTTTTGCCCATCTTAATCTTTTCTTTTTATTGTCGAGTCTGAGATATGGCTTTTTCTTTGCAACTCTGCCTAGGAGGCCAGCATCCCGGAGTCACCTCCTCGCTGTTGACGTCGAGACTGGTGTTTTGCGGGTACCATTTAATGAAGCTGCCAGTTGAGGACTTGTGAGGCGTCGGTTTCTCAAACTAGACACTAATGTACTTGTCCTCTTGCTCAGATGTGCACCGGGGCCTCCCACTCCTCTTTCAAGTCTGGTTAGACCAGTTTGCACTGTTCTGTGAAGGGAGTAGTACACAGCATTGTATAAGATCTTCAGTTTCTTGGCAATTTATTGCATGGGATAGCCTTCATTTCGCAGAACAAGAATAGACTGACGAGTTTCAGAAGAAAGTTCTTTGTTTCTGGCCATTTTGAGCCTGTAATTGAACCCACAAATGCTGATGCTCCAGATACTCAACTAGTCTAAAGGCCAGTTTGATTGATTCTTTAAAATCAGGACAGTTTTCAGCTGTGCTAACATAATTGCAAAAGGGTTTCCTAATGATCAATTAGCCTTTTAAAATTCTAAACTTGGATTAGCTAACAACGTGTCATTGGAACACAGGAGTGATGGTTGCTGATAATGGGTCTCTGTATGCCTATGTAGATATTCCATAAATTATTTTTAAAAAGCCATTTCCAGTGTAGACAATTAATAAACTGTATTTCAGTTGTTTTTTTTAAATGGACAAAAAGTGCTTCTTTCTCAAAAACAAGGACATTTCTAAGTGACAAACCTTTGAACGGTATTGTAAACATTTTAAAATACTATCATCGCTGAGAACTAACAATCACAAAATAAAATGCTAGACAGTCAGGGAGAATTGAAAAATTCCCAAAACAATGAATTTGGCAGTTTATATTGTTATCATGTTTGAGCTATGGCTAACTGCATAGAATCGGTGGAAATTTGCTTTAAAAACTGCCAAATTCTCTCAGCTCCATGTCAGAATACGTAGAATTGCAGTAAATTAGCTTTAAAACGGAAACATTTTCTCTCTGGTCCATGGCAATATGTGTAGAATTAGATTTAACACTGTAAACATCTCTCAGCTCAATGGATACATTTGTAGAATTGCAGGGGAAAAAATAAAATATTAATAATTTAAAAAAATATTGGCTTAAAATGCTAAAATGTCTACACCGCCAATACGGGGGCCTCTAAAATGATATATAAATTCAGCCGCACCGACCACTGCCATACCCCTCCCGTCACGCCCACCACCTAAACCTCTTTTTGACCCCACTCTGTTAGAATGTAGTTTGATAGTTATGTTCTTCACATTACCGTCTCTGATAAACCCATACTACATCAAATCAAAGTTGATTTGTCACATGCAAAGGATACAGGTGTAGTGAAATGGTTACTTGCATAGTAGTCTTTTGTTTAGACATGTAGCTAGCTAGCTAAACAGTTATTTTTATATTTACCCTTTTTTTCCCTCCCCAATTTCATGGTATCCAATTGATAGTAGTTACAGTCTTGTCTCATCGCTGCAACTCCTGTACGGACTCCGGAGAGGCGAAGGTCGAGAGGCATGCATCCTCCGAAACACAGCCCAACCAAGCCGCACTGCTTCTTGACACAACGCACATTCAACCTGGAAGCCAGCCGCACCAATGTGTCTGCGGAAACGCCGTACACGTGGCGACCTGGTCAGCGTGCACTACACCAGGCCTGCCACAGGAGTCGCTAGTGCGCGATGAGACAAGGATATCCCTGCCGGCCAAACCCTCCCTAACCCGGACGATGCTGGGCTAATTGTGCGCCGCCCCATGGGCCTCCCGGTCGTGGCCGGCTGTGACAGAGCCTGGGCTCGAAACCAGAATTTCTGGTGGCTCAGTGTAATAACCTTAGACCACTGCGCCACCCGGGAGGCCCCCTAGCTAGCTACACAATTAACCAAAATCCCAACTCATAACGTTATTACCCTGCATGAATCTGCAGGTAGCTAACCAATCAGGTTCAATGTTTGCTAGGTAGCTAACATTACGCTACAACTAGTAATGCAAATGGCTCTGAGATGCATGTATGATCTGTGTAGCAATATTATTTGTAAGGTTAGCTAGTGAGCCAGCCAGCTAACGTTAGCTACCTAACTAAAATCATGCTTTAGTTATTTTACCCTTATACAGTACCAGTCAAAATAGTTTGGACACCTACTCATTCAAGTGTTTATTTTTTTAAACTATTTTCTACATTGTAGAATAACAGTGAAGACATCAAAACTATAAAATAACACATATGGAATCATGTAGTAACCAAAAAAAAAAAAGTTAAATCAAAAATAGATTTTAGATTCTTAAAAGTAGCCACCCTTTGCCTTGATAACAGCTTTGCACACTCTTGGCATTCTCTCAACCAGCGTCACCTTGATTTCTTTTCCAACCATCTTGAAGGAGTTCCCACATATGGTGAGCACTTCTTGGCTGCTTTTCCTTCCCTCTGCGGTCTGACTCATCCCAAACCACAATTGGATTGAGGCCGGGTGACAGTGGAGGCCAGGTCATCTGATGCAGCACTCCATCACTCTCCTTCTTGGTCAAATGGCCTTAGAGTCTGGAGGTGTGTTGGGCCATTGTCCTGTTGAAAAACAAAATTATTATCCCATTTACACCATCTCACCTGGTTTGGGCTATCGCTGTAGAATGCTGTTGTAGCCATGCTTGTCAAGTGTGCCTTGAAATCTGAATAAATCACTGACAGTGTCAACAGCAAAGCACGCCCACCATCACACCTCCTCCTCCATGCTTCACAGTGGGAACCACACATGCAGAGATCATCCGTTCACCTGCGTCTCACAAAGACACGGCGGTTGGAACCAAAAATCTCAAATTTGGACTCATTCTACCAAAGGATTGTTTTCCACTGGTATAATGTTCATTGCTCCTGTTTCTTGGCCCAAGCAAGTCTTCTTATTGGTGTCCTTTAGTGTTTTTTTTTTGCAGCAATTCGACCTTGCAATCCTGATTCATGCATTCTCCTCTGAACAGTTGATGTTGAGATGTGTTTTACTTGAACTCTGAAGCATTTATTTAGGCTGCAATTTGAGGTGCAGTAAACTCTAATGAACTTATCCTCTGTAGCAGAGGTACAAGTGAGGGAAGAAAGTATTTGATCCCCTGCTGATTTTGTACATTTGCCCACTGACAAAGAAATTATCAGTCTATTATTTTAATGGTAGGTTTATTTGAACAGTGAGAGACGGAATAACAACAACAAAATCCAGAAAAACGCATGTCAAAACTGTTATAAATGTATTTGCATTTTAATGAGGAAAATAAGTATTTGACCCCCCCTCAATCAGAAATATTTCTGGCTCCCATGTGTCTTTTATACAGGTAACGAGCTGAGATTAGGAGCACACTCTTAAAGGGAGTGCTCCTAATCTCAGTTTGTTACCTGTATTAATGACACCTGTCCACAGAAGCAATCAATCAGATTCCAAACTCTCCACCATGGTAACTCTGGGTCTTCCTTTCCTGTGGTGGTCCTCATGATAGCCAGTTTCATAATAGCGCTTGGTTTTTGCAACTGCACTTGAAGAAACTTTCAAAGTTATTGAAAGTTTCCACATTAAGTCATGAAGGTCAGTCAAAGTAATGGACTGTCGTTTCTCTTTGCTTATTTGAGCTGTTCTTGCCATAATATGGACATGGTCTTCACCAAATAGGGCCATCTTCTGTATACCACCCATACCATGTCACAATACAACTGATTGGCACACATGTTAATTGAAACGCATTCCAGGTGACTAGAGGTCGACCGATTATGATTTTTCAACGCCGATACCGATTATTGGAGGACCAAAAAAGCCGATACCGACTAATCAGCTGATTTTTTAAATGTATTTGTAATAATGACAATTACAACAATACTGAATGAACACTTATTTTAACTTAATATAATACATCAATAAAATCAATTTAGCCTCAAATAAATAATGAAACATGTTCAATTTGGTTTAAATAATGCAAAAACAAAGTGTTGAAGAAAGTAAAAGTGCAATATGTGCTATGTAAGAGAGCTAACGTTTAAGTTCCTTGCTCAGAACATATGAAAGCTGGTGGTTCCTTTTAACATGAGTGATAAATATTCCCAGGTAAGACGTTTTAGGTTGTAGTTATTATAGGAATTACAGGACTATTTCTCTCTATACCATTTGTATTTAATTAACCTTTGACTATTGGATGTTCTTAAAACACTTTAATATTGCCAGTGTAACAGTATAGCTTCCGTCCCTCTCCTCGGGCTCAAACCAGGAACACAACAACCACCCTTGAAGCAGCGTTACCCATACAGAGCAAGGGGAACAACCACTCCAAGTCTCAGGGCGAGTGACGTTTGAAACGCTATTAGCATGCACCCCGCTAACTAGCTAGCCATTTCACATCAGTCACACCAGCCTAATCTCAGGAGTTGATAAGCTTGAGGTCATAAACAGCTCCTGGCAAACACACAAAAGTGCCTGCTGCTGCCTACCATCACTCAGACTGCTCTATCAAATCATAGACTTAGTTATAACGTAATAACACACAGAAATACGAGCCTTAGGTCATTAATATGGCCGAATCCGGAAACTATCATCTCGAAAACAAGACGTTTATTCTTTCAGTGAAATACAGAACCGTTCAGTATTTTATCTAATGGGTGGCATCCATAAGTCTAAATATTCCAATTACATTGCACAACCTTCAATGTTATGTCATAATTACGTAACATTCTGACAAATTAGGCGGCCCAAACTGTTGCATATACACTGACTCTGCGTGCAATGAATGCAAGAGAAGTGACAATTTCACCTGCTGACCTGGATTTCTTTTAGCTAAATATGCAGGTTTAAAAATATATACTTCTGTGTATTGATTTTAAGAAAAGCATTGATGTTTATGGTTAGGTACACATTGGAGCAACGATACGCACCGCAGCGATTATATGCAACGCAGGACACGCTAGATAAACTAGTAATATCATCAACCATGTGTAGTTAACTAGTGAATATGATTGATTGATTTTTATAAGATAAGTTTAATGCTAGCTAGAAACTTACCTTGGCTTACTGCATTCACGTAACAGGCAGTCTCCTCGTGGAGTGCAATGTAATCAGGTGGTTAGAGCGTTGGACTAGTTAACTGTAAGGTTGCAAGATTGAATCCCCCGAGCTGACGAGGTAAAAATCTGTCGTTCTGCCCCTGAACGAGGCAGTTTACCCACCGTTCCTAGGTCGTCATTGAAAATAAGAATGTGTTCTTAACTGACTAGTTAAATAATGATTAAATAAAATAAATAAATAATATAAAATAGGCCAAATCGGTGTCCAAAGATAACGATTGTTATGAAAACTTATAATCGGCCCCAATTAAACGGCCATTCCGATTAATCGGTCGACCTCTACAGGTGACTACATCATGCAGCTGGTTGAGAGAATGCCAAGAGTGTGCATAGCTGTCAAAGGCAAAGGGTGGCTACTTTAAGAAATGCAAAAAAAAAAAAATATATATATATATATATATATATATTGATTTGTTTAACACTTTTTTGGTTACTACATGATTCCATGTGTCATTTCATAGTTTGTCTTTACCATTATATTACAATGTAGAAAATAATAAAAATAATAAAGAAAAATGAGTAGGTATCCAAACTTTTGACTGGTACTGTACATGGATGGACGCTTCTCCCTCTGTCACGATTGCCATGGTTGCCCTGAGTTTGAAGATGTAATCCGGAGACCGGTGTTTTATACAACAGCCTTCGGTGTGTTTCTTTTCAACTCCCTCTGAATATTTGCAATCAAAATGCCAGAATTTTTTCCATCTCCTTCGCTATCATACTCTAATTCCACTGATTTCAAAACTCGCTCCTCCAGAAAGTGGAGCGCAACACCTTTGCAGTTCCCCTATGTGATACTTTTCAAAAAAGCTGTGCTAGAAAAGGACCACCTACACATGCTGACCAGCTCATATAATAGACAGAAGCGTGCTACATGGCAGACCAATCCGTGGCTAAACCAACTAGGCTCATAATTTAACAATTGTATTAATATTTACAGATGGCATACAAATTGTTAATAAGGCACATGAAAGTTCACATGTTCCAGAAGGCATTTCTGCCAAAAAACAAATTGATAAAAAAAAATACATTTAAATGCCTCTCCTAGAAAGTAGTGACAGGTGACATACACCTAGTTTCCTGAAACGAGTCACATATAAAATTGAAAAAGTGCACATCTTATGTCAATGAAGTCTAAAGTCTAAGTCTAAAGAGGGCCTATTTGAGCAAGCATAGCCAATACAATTGTACTAGACTGGTACCGGTTTCCCCCCTGTGCATCCCACCTCCACCGGAGTGTTGCCCTGTGGTGAAAAGGTACTCACTGCACTTCCGCAGTAGGGTGGGGCTTCCCTGGGTGGAGGTGTCCTATCTAGCTCCAGTTCCGCCTCCACTCTCTTCCCTCTCCAGCTCTCCTTTGGTCTCCGGTCCAGCGGCACTCTGGGTAGCCTCTTCTGGAATCTGAGACGAGAAAAGAATGTCAGCAGCGGAGAATGGTCGGGGGGGGGGGGGGGGGCAGCTCAGAGGCAGAGCCCCACAAAGGCCCGGAAAACTGCACTGCTTTGTGTTTGCCGAAAAATAGAAGGTTGTTACCTTGGAAACATGTTCCAAAAGAAAGAGAGACAGCTTCGGAAGGTTATTTGAATGACAAACACCACCTGGGATGTATCGTTTCATTGTGCTTCACTTATTAGAATTAATCACATTACGACTTGTCAATGAAAGCTGTTACGAGTTAAACTCATCGTCGATACAGTTAGGCTACTTTAAAGAGTGTGCAAGAGTGGGATAAAACCAGGAGCAGAAAGTTCCATTTTATAACAATCAGCCTAAAGGGATGATGAAGGAATGTGTGTAAAATGGGGCTAGGCAGCAAGCCACATTATCCTACTAGGAGGGAACCATCTTGTTTTTGCTGCTTGTTCGAAGATAGCGATTACAATACACAATAGATGTAGGCCTATGTTCTGGAAAATATGCCAAACATACTGTATGTTACAGGATATCTATGACAAACAAAAACATCTTAACAAAATGGAGTCATCCACCTAGGGACAGGATGATACCAGTATCTCAATGTTTTTTTGATGGCAAAACTGAGAAGCTCCCCCTCAGGATGAGATCATCGCTACAGACGAGAGTACAACAACGTGGCTTTCAAGGGAGCTTAAACCCATAGGAGTAACATCATCCGTCCACCTGAAAATGCTGCTTAGTCACCAAAAACATTGCATCCACATGAGAACCGTAGCAAGTGGTTGCCACATAGAACTACCAACTACTCCCATTCAATGTATTGATAAACAAGTAGGTCATGTAGATGGTCATGTAGATGGTCATGTAGATGGTCATGTAGATGGTCATGTAGATGGTCATGTAGATGGTCATGTAGATGGTCATGTAGATGCACTGAAATACATTTTCATATGTTTTGCATATCTTATTAAAATCAGCACATTGTGCAATATGCATTTTTTTTGTTCTGGCAATTAATGGACTATGGTATTCAAAGGGGGTGAGCAGACTAGCTGATTATTTTTCTGTAAACCGGGCTAACTATGCCATGAATGATGTTTGTGAACCTGCGGAGAATGGCTCTACACTACAGACTCCATGGCTACAGTAGCTCCCACATGCAGCTCTCTGGAAAGAAACAGACACTTGATTCAGTGAGAACTGAATTCAAATGCATTACCTGAAGCATTAAATATTAATCTAATGCAGCATGCAGAAGTTGTCTAATCTATATTCTACATAAAAAATAAAATAATGTAACCTTTATTTAACTAGGCAAGTCATTTAAGAACAAATTATTATTTAAAATGACGGCCTACACCGGCCAAACCCCGACGACGCTGGGCCAATTGTGCGCCGCCCTATGAGATCACGGCCGGTTGTGATACAGCCTGGATTCGAACCAGGGTGTCTGTAGTGACGCTTCGAGCACTGAGAGGCAGTGCCTTAGACCGCTGCGCCACTCGGGAGCCGTACTCTTATGAAGTACATTATATGTACAAAAGTATTTTAGTCACACCCCTTGCTGACAGGTCTATAAAAATCGAGCACACCGCCATGCAATATCCATAGACAAACACTGGCAGTAGAATGACCTTACTGAAGAGCTCAGTGACTTTCAACACTGCACCATCATAGGATGCCTCCTTTCCAAAAAGTCTGTTCAAATTTCTGCCCTGCTAGAGCTGCCTCGGTCAAGTGCTGTTATTGTGATGTGGAAACGTCTAGGAGCAACAACGGCTCAGTCGCGAAGTGCTAGGCCACACAAGTTCACAGAATGGGGCCGCCAAGTGTGTAGCGCATAAAAACAGTATGTCCGTTTGTTGCAATCAGTTGCATTGTCACTTTTGTACATATTACCTCGACTAACCGGTGCCCCCGCATATTGACTCTGTACCAGTACCCCCTGTATAAAGCCTCGCTATTGTCATTTTACTGCTGCTGTTTAATTAGTTACTTTTATTTTCCTTCTTTTACTTAAGAAGTTAACGCTACAGCATACAATGACATTTAGACGATTCTGTGCTTCCACCTTTGTGGCAAGAGTTTGGGGAAGGCCCTTTCCTGTTTCAGCATGACAATGCCCCCGTGCACAAAGCGAGATCCATACAAAAATGGTTTGTCGAGATCGGTGTAGAAGAACTTGACTGGCCTTCACAGAGTCCTGACTTCAACCCCATCGAACACCTTTGGGATGAATTGGAACGCCGACTGCGAGCCAGGCCTAAAGGGCCATCAGTGCCGACCTCACTAAAGCTTGTGGCTGAATGGAGGCAAGTCCCCGCAGCAATGTTCCAACATTCAGTGGAAAGCCTTCCCAGAAGAGTTAAAGCTGTTACAGCAAGGGGGGGGGGGGGGGGGGGGGGGGGGGGGGCAACTATATTAATGTCCATGATTTTGGAATGAGATGTTTAATGAGCAGGTGTCCACATACTTTTGGTCGTGTAGTGTATTTACAGGCTAGGTATACTACACCTTGCTTGGTCTGCATGTTACAAAATGGAGGAGCCTATGCATGTTAAAATCCAAATTAGGCAAGCCTGGCACAGTGGAGGAAAGAGGGTAAGAACCAAGCTGCCGAATTTGGGCTTGTGGGGGGGGGGGGTCAGAGCACATTGTTTGTATTTGCACCACATGATTTTCACATTTTTGGCACAAGTGCATGCTTGCCAAGCAGCCCTCTGGAGCTCACATTAACCAAGAATTATGCAAGCAGGAAATTCAAATAAGATGCAGATGAATTAATTCCTTGAGCTGGAACCAAAAATCAAGTAGCACCAGATTTTGCAGCAAAATGTTCAGTAAGGGCTAGTCTGAAGACAAAATGGAAACATCTGTGTTTTTCTGATTATTGCTGAGCACCACTGATAAGACTAGTACAATACTTACATCACTCAAAACTAACAAGTAACTGATCACCATAATATCACATTTTAAAATGCTTAACACCATTTTGCATAATTTATCCATGAACCAAGAATCTCTCGCATGGAACACGATACTTGGAAATGACAGGCATTACTTTATTGTTTGGGCACAGAGACTCCGAGGCTTTAAAAACTAGTCGGCAATCAGCCTAGCTCCAATTGTAATGTCTCCACATTGTTGCCATTTTATAAATATCTTTCAGCAGAATGGATTTGTTTAACACCTTGTATTGAAATAAGGGGAGTGAGTGACAGAACAGTGTAGGCCTATGGTATGTTGCAATGGCTTAAGGAAATGGGGTCCTGTCAAGAACTCTTACATTTCTATTATTGGGCCTACATAATTAAGGCTACAAAACATGACACCAAACTACAAAAACGTAGACTTACTACTAGCCTCTTACCATGTCACCATCTCTGGCCATGGCTATAAAAGAGTTTTGAGCCTACTTTTGAGTGAAGGGACAGTGATACCGGTAATTAAAAGTGGGCCTTAGAGATACAGCATAAAAGTAGCCTGAGCCCGACAACCCTAGTGCTTTGTTTACTCGCAAACGAGAAACCATGTCTGACCATTTCCAGCTAAACCTTCCCATACAGTAAGCCTTATCAGTAAAATAGAATGAGCTGTAGGCATTGAACTCCACAGAGTGACATCAGCTTCTGTGATGTGCTTGTGTCAAAGGAGGATTGTCATTCTGAAAAAGGCAGTATGATACATGTCGGCTCCCCACAGACTAGCCTATGTACTCCAATGACTCTTAGCAGGGATCGTCTTTTAGATTTAGCTGACATCACTAACTAACGTCATGACCAAAAGGCACATCAAGACCAGTGGATGTTCCTGTTTCCCCTAGGATTTTCTTCAGCAGTGGCAGTAAAGGTAGTGGAGGGGGTGTTTCTGCCAAGATGCTCAATTCAAAAGAGCATACGTGTATATATACACACACACCATTGGGCAGTATTGGGAGACACATCCAATAAGTGGATTTAACAAAAAAAATGTAAAGCCCTACCCAATGGCATTCACCTTATTTTTTCATTCTAAAATGTCAAAATAATGATGGCCATAGCCTGCCTAAATAGACAGCATGCTCCTGACAAACACACTAATGAAGTGTCCATGTGGTAGATAGTCTCACCATTTCAGATGTTAAAAAGTAATTGGGATCATGTTTAAAAATTAGAAAGCGACCAAAAACCAGGTTCCCTTTGTATGGAAATCAAGTTGATGCCAACATTCAATGTTGTCTTGCTCCTAATAACCACACGTGGTTTTACCGCAACAGACTAGTGCAACACAAATCAAATCAAAGTTTTCAAATCAAGGTTTATTTGTCACGTGCGCCAAATACAACAGGTGTAGACCTTACAGTGAAATGCTTACATACAGGCTCTAACCAACAGTGCATAAAAGGTGAACAACACCCTTCAATTGAAACAGCAAAAACAAACTAAAGTGGCTACATCTCTCATAAAATCTGATAAAAATTAAATCACAGAATAATTATATTGGAGCAGTAGAAGGTACAAATATACCATCATAATTTCAATGACTTTTCAAGAACCAAAAAGCCCAGAGGAAAGGTCTGATTTTCAATGCATGCTAATCCATGATGACTGAATTGTGCATCGCATATATTCAACCAAGACTATGAACTTATGAAATACCTGGTTTGCATACCCATTATTGACTTTGCATTTACTGGTAGATAACTTGAAACATCTTTCCTACCCCTACCGGTCTTCAGTGAGCTGCTCCACATAACAACCAGCTGTTTGAGAGCTGCGCACTCTCTGCACAACAGATTATTTATAGGATATGTGTGTGCAGCGTGCAATAAATAATCAACATAACAAACAGCTTTAGGAATCCATCCATTTATTAATCAATTACAGTGGGGAAAAAAAGTATTTAGTCAGCCACCAATTGTGCAAGTTCTCCCACTTAAAACGATGAGGCCTGTAATTTTATCATAGGTACACTTCAACTATGACAGACAAAATGAGAAAAAAAATCCAGAAAATCACATTGTAGGATTTTTTATGAATTTATTTGCAAATTATGGGGGAAAATAAGTATTTGGTCACCTACAAACAAGCAAGATTTCTGGCTCTCACAGACCTGTAACTTCTTTAAGAGGCTCCTCTGTCCTCCACTCATTACCTGTATTAATGGCACCTGTTTGAACTTGTTATCAGTATAAAAGACACCTGTCCACAACCTCAAACAGTCACACTCCACTATGGCCAAGACCAAAGAGCTGTCAAAGGACACCAGAAACAAAATTGTAGACCTGCACCAGGCTGGGAAGACTGAATCTGCAATAGGTAAGCAGCTTGGTTTGAAGAAATCAACTGTGGGAGCAATTATTAGGAAATGGAAGACATACAAGACCACTGATAATCTCCCTCGATCTGGGGCTCCACGCAAGATCTCACCCCGTGGGGTCAAAATGATCACAAGAACGGCGAGTAAAAATCCCAGAACCACACCTAGTGAATGACCTGCAGAGAGCTGGGACCAAAGTAACAAAGCCTACCATCAGTAACACACTACGCCGCCAGGGACTCAAAATCCTGCAGTGCCAGACGTGTCCCCCTGCTTAAGCCAGTACATGTCCAGGCCTGTCTGAAGTTTGCTAGAGAGCATTTGGATGATCCAGAAGAAGATTGGGAGAATGTCATATGGTCAGATGAAACCAAAATATAACTTTTGGGTAAAAACTCAACTCGTCGTGTTTGGAGGATAAAGAATGCTGAGTTGCATCCAAAGAACACCATACCTACTGTGAAGCATGGGGGTGGAAACATCATGCTTTGGGGCTGTTTTTCTGCAAAGGGACCAGGACGACTGATCCTTGTAAAGGAAATGAATGGAACCATGTATCGTGAGATTTTGAGTGAAAACCTCCTTCCATCAGCAAGGGCATTGAATATGAAACGTGGCTGGGTCTTTCAGCATGACAATGATCCCAAACACACCGCCCGGGCAACAAAGGAGTGACTTCAAGGTCCTGACTTCAAGGTTCAAGAAACATTTCAAGGTCCTGGAGTGGCCTAGCCAGTCTCCAGATCTCAACCCCATAGAAAATCTTTGGAGGGAGTTGAAAGTCCATGTTGCCCAGCAACAGCCCCAAAACATCACTGCTCTAGAGGAGATCTGCATGGAGGAATGGGCCAAAATACCAGCAAGTGTGTGAAAACCTTGTGAAGACTTACAGAAAACGTTTGACCTCTGTCATTGCCAACAAAGGGTATATAACAAAGTATTGAGATAAACTTTTGTTATTGACCAAATACTTATTTTCCACCATAATTTGCAAATAAATTCATAAAAAATCCTACAAAATGTGATTTTCTGGATTTTTTTTTCTCATTTTGTCTGTCATAGTTGAAGTGTACCTATGATGAAAATTACAGACCTCTCATCTTTTTACTTAAGTGGGAGAACTTGCACAATTGCTGGCTGACTAAATACTTTTTTGCCCCACTGTATATAGCTTAGATTTTAAATGGCATTATTATACAGAACAAAAATATAAACTCAACATGTGAATAAGTGTTGGTCCGATGTTTCATGAGCTGAAATAAAAGATCCCAAAAATGTTCTATATGCAAAAAAGCTTATTTCTCTCAAATATCATGCACAAATTTGTTTACATCCCTGTTAGTGAATATTCCTCCTTCGCCAAGATAATCCATCCACCTGACAGGTGTGGCATATCACGAAGCTGATTCAACAGCATGATCATTACACAGGTGCATCTTGTTTTGGGGACACAACACAATGCCACTGATGTCTCAAGTTGCGGGAGTGTGCAATTGGCATGCTGACTGCAAGAATATACATCAGAGAGAATTTAATGTTAATTTCTTTGCCATAAGCCACCTTCCATGTCGTTTTAGAGAATTTGGCAGCACGTCTAACCGGCCTCACAACCGCAGACCATGTGTAACCAGGTCAGCCTAGGACCTCCACATCCGGCTTCTTCACAAGCAGGATCGTCTGAGACCAGCCCCCCGGACAACTGATAAAACTGTGGGTTTGTACAACAAAATAATTTTTATCAGAAACCGTCTGACAGACATCTCAGGGAAAATCTGCGTGCTTGTTGTCCTCACCAGGGTCTAGACCTGGCTGCAGTTCAGCTTCGTAATAGACTTCAGTGGGCAAATGCTCTCTTTTGATGGCCACTGGCACACTGGAGAAGTGTGCTCTTCACAGATGAATCCCGGTTTCAACTGTACCAGGCAGATGGCAGACAGCGTCTATGGCGTTGTATGGGCGATGTCAATGTTATGAACAGAGTGCCCCATGGTGGGGTTATGGTATAGGCAGGCATAAACTACGGACAAAGAGACACAATTGCATTTTATCGATGGCAATTTGAATGCACAGATACCGTGACAAGATCCTGAGGCCCATTGCCATGCCATGCCATTCATCCGCCGACATCACCTCATGTTTCAGCATGATAATGCACTGGCCCACGTCGGAAGGATCAGTACAAAATTCCTGGAAGCTGAAAATGTCCCTGTCCTTCCATGGCCTGCATACTCACCAGACATGTCCCCCATTGAGCATGTTTGGGATGCTCTGGATCGACATGTACAACAGCATGTTCCAGATCCCACCAATACCCAGCAACTTCGCACAGCCATTGAAGCAGGGTGGGGCAACATTCCACAGGCCACAATCAACAGCCTGATCAACTCAATGCAAAGGAAATATGTCGTGCTGCATGAGGCAAATGGTCACATACTGACTGGTTTTCTGAACCAGGCCCTTCTTTTTTTTTATGTATCTGTGAGAAACAGATGCATATCTGTATTCCCAGTCTTGTGAAATCCATAGATTAGGGCCTAATTAATTTTTTTCAATTGACTTATTTTTTTATTTGAACTGTAACTCAGTAAAATTGTTGAAATTGTTGCCTGCTGCGTTTTTATTTTTGTTCAGTGTACAGGGATGATCGACTGGCCAGGAAATTCCCAAAACCTCCCCAGGCCAGCCCTGTATGTCGAGCCCTGAATGACTTTATAAGATGATTACTCATGATTTGGATCCAACCAAATAATGGACTGGTGCCACCAACAGTAAAAGTTAGTGGCACCAGTGACTCCAGGGGAAAATGTTCGTCTGGAACACTAATAGTAATAGGTGTTGATTCAGAGGAACATATGACAGGCACTAATTTGCAATATAGCCTAAGTCGTAGGCTTGGCTTTTATAACTTAAGGCTTAAGCAGACAGAACAAGAAGCACAGAGTGACACAGAGAAGATGCTGCGACAGATAGACAGCGCAACAGCGAGTTAAACAAATTGGCTAGAGCAGAGGCACAGTTATAGTGTTGAGTTGTATCTCTAGCGTAGGGCCGTGCACAGACCTATGGGGGGTGGGCAGGTGCACATGTTTTTTTGTTTTTTTTAAACATTGGCCTATTTATTTTCTGCAACACACTCATCACAAGGAAGCTACTGCCAGTGACTTCTAGTAGGCTACTAACTAGAGGTGAGATGAGTGACATCAAGAAAAAAGGGGCTATCAGCTGATGAAAGCAAATGAATAATGAGGTAAATCTGCTCGTTTTTCTGCCTCTTACTAAAAACACTTGAATGAACCCCTTCTCAGTCTATAACAGTTTCACAAACATTACAGGTCCAACTCAAATGTAGCCTACCAGTATTCAAACTCACTGCCCGGCACCCATAGCCAGCACAAGGCACTAGCATGCAGAAGTCAGGAGAGTGCAAGCTTGAGGTGGAAAATACCCACCCTCCCAAGATTCAAGATAAATTGAATTAGCTTGTTTGACATGCAATTTGTTACATTTAAAATATATATATTTAAGAGACTAAATAAAATTAAGTAATTCATAAAATTAACAAAATCCACAGAGCAGATAGGAGGCCAAAAGGGAACTCTCTCATAGGAGGGCAAACAGGCAGGTGTTTGCGCACTGGTTGAGCTCTCTGTGGAGTGCATGCTCCAGTTGTTTTATTTTTTACATTTGTACTTATTTTAAACATGAGCCTGTTAAAAAAAAAAATGTAAAGAAAAAAAAAAGAGGACAGTGTCTCCCCAGTCACTTCTACAAAAACGGTTGAAAAACGCTGTACTGTAAACTGACAATGTTATGTGTCAGCACTTCTGCCTGTGTCTAAGTTGGGTGTGTAGGGTCAGGGTGTATGTGGTGTGTGTGCATGGCTGGTGGCCCGCCGGGGGGGGGGAGTTTGCAGTGATGTAAACTGGTGTAGATAAAATGCCAAGGCCGAATTCTTGTCCCAGTCCGCCACTGCTGGTGGAACTTACCACACTGCTGTCACTGGGCAACATAGCCGCGCGCGCTGCCTATGCCAGCACCAATCCATACCGCGGTAGGCGTCACCTCATTTAACCTATCTGCCTGGCTGGCTATCTGCTATAGCCAGGCTGCTAACATACTAGCGTCATCCAGCTACGCAACAAAAAACAAAGCTATATAGCAGCAATTAACATTTACAATAACTAAATTAGCTACGTAAGTGTGCCTGTTCATACACAGGACTTTTGTTAAATTAAACTAACTTGTGAGAAAACGAATGCACTTCGTGACAAAAGACGACAAAATATTCACATAGCTAGCTAGGTAACGTTACGCCGGTGATAAGAGAAAGCAATGGCTGGGCTGTCTAATATGTAGGATGGTTCCCATTACTGTCCTATAGCTTGCTACCAGTAGCTAGTATAAACTCACAACTAGTCAACAAGCTCGACAAACCTAGGCCAACTCTTCAAATAATTCTGGGACTATTTAACTAGCTAACTGTAAACAGACAATGTATAACTAACCAGTTCGGAAGCAGTTTTAAAGCACGAGTCTTTAGCACGTTTTCAAACTTCAGAAGTGAACTGGGTCGCGAGCTAGCAAACTAGCTACCCAGCCAGGGGACACGGCAAGCTAAATGTCTTACAACGATACATTCAGGTGCCCACTTCAAATGGGCACAAAAGTTAAACGCCTAACTATTTTTGTTTACAAAAAAAAGTATATTTACCTAAACGTTAAGTTAATGTAGTTAGAGTAAACTAGACGTTTAGGTTTTCTTGGCGTGATTTGATGGCAAGCTGATTCTAAATCAAGTGTGACAACAATGCGCGAGTAGTGATGGAAGGGACGTCGCTAGCACAGCCACACGAGCTGGGCAAGCCAGGCGGCTCGTCTCGCATGCTACCAAACCGGTTATAACTTAATCTTTGAAATTTGTTTTGTCCAATATTCTTCACCATTCTTGAAAATGTATATAGTATTCTTACCTGCCTAGAGCCTTTCGGTGCTGGGACGATAAACTAGCAGTAAAATTCCCAATTATAAGTAGTCTGTGGTGACGCGCATATAGCGCTGGTAATTCTAAAGATTCTGGCATAACCTAAAGACAACAGTAGGGAGAAAAAAAAAGGTCGTCGTTCATAGATCTACGACAAAAACCACATGATCTTTTACGTCAGCATATATTTGCATACGACGCCAAAAATATGTTTAATTCAAGTACCATGAACATGTACTTCAAAGTTATATATGGCAATATACATTTGCCAATTGAAGACAAGAGAAATTGACAATGTGCGAATTACTCTGGTGAGCAGATTATATTCGCATGCATCTTCAAACATTGTCTACACTACATATCAACAAACTTAGTGTATACCATAACATACATAAGAAATAACACGCTGAAATACACAATCTGAATTCAAGTCATTTTCACATTTCCTCCAGTGATTGGTTTTATCCAATACATCTTTATAAATTATGTTTTATTAATTGGATTCTATGGGTAGAGACTGCCAAAACCCTGTTAATTCATAGTGTAGACTACGATGAATTGAAATAATATATAACAAAGAAATATAAGGAAAACTAGACTATTTAGAAATAATATTCATATTATAAACCTTGCATAAAAAAATATTATTGGGCATCAATCACATTATAGATATGTTATATTAAATGTATAGACCTCGCATGGAAAATTGATTGGCATGCATGGTTATCAATGCAATTGACTTTGATGGGAGAAAGGCATCAGCCTATAGCTCAGTGTATCTCAACGTTTCAAATATCAACTTTTACAATTTTTACTATTGTCTGTGAACAGGAACTTAATGTACATGACCAAATTCAAAATAATAATACATTGTCAATGTAGCCACTGTCCAGCTCTAGTACAAACATGACTGACAGCGACATCTTCTGTCCATATGGAGAACAGCAGCCAAAATGTATATACACGCAGCCAAGTCCGGGGATACCACCATACCATAATATTTTAACTCTTAAATGGCTTATTTTTTATATGAACACATTGAAGAGGAGTATGTAGCTGCTTGTCACTGATGATTAGGCATTGATACTACAATAGCAACATGACAAAGATGCTACACCCCTTAGAACACCTACAACTGATGCACACCAACAGTCAGTCTTAGGCTACTCCTCTGGATTCAGTGACCTTAGGACCAGGAGTGACATTGAATAAGCAGAGAGGTGGATGACTACACTTTTGATGAAGTACAGTGAGTTCGCCTCTAACTGTCTGTTATGATCCGATGAATTACAAGTGGGGGGAAATACACATGATAAATTGTGAGAAAAAGTTATTTGCACTCCACTGCAGCATGCTCGCCTCATGCAATATTCATGAGGCAAAACTGGACCGCCATGGTGTCTGGGCACATTTACATACAAATGAGCTGTGAATTCATTATTAATACACCCCTCTGCTGCTGTCTTTGGCCCGGTGCTTCCACGTCTTTTCTTCGGTGCCACTGATGTAGTGGATGCCAATTATAAATGTCACTACCCAATACAGTATCAGTGTTATTGTAAGGCAAAGGAGTATGCACTCCGCTAGTGTTTTTTGAGCACTTCATCAAGTTTGTTGAAGTGATCATTTGTCTTCTTGTTTACGTTACCCTTGTAAATTTGTTGGTGCATGGAGCAGGTTGAAGGCACTGTGTATTTTCGGCACTGTTGCATCATCAGTCTTTTGATATTGTGTTTATTCAAATTCTTTCATGGATCCACCTGGTCTGTATAATAAGGCCCACCTCACCAGACACACACACACACACACACACACACACACACACAGTCATGTGCTGTTTAAATGTTTATGATTGCATGCACTGTGTAGGGTCTATCAATATTTAATCTATATAGTGATACCAGACCAAAGAGAAAGTTTTGCTTTGTAACTTATTTTTTTGTATGTATGTTACATCACATTCGCATGTAAGTACATTTGGCACATCAGGCATGTTCTCTCCATTTTGGAATATCTGAGAATAGACTATTTATCTTGATATATCAATCACAACCTTCTGATATATATTTCAATGTCAGACATCAAAACTAAAGTGATTGAAATCTCACTTTTTCTTCAAACAGTTCAAATCTAGTTGTATTATCTATGGTAAAGAGTAATGCATTGATCACACCGACAGAGTTTAGTGCAAAATGGTACGCAGATTCATCTGTATATTTGTGCAACAAAAGTTCAACATTCACCTTCTGCTACCATTTCTGTCAAGCCGCCTACCTATACAGTTTGACGCATACGTCAAATCAAATGTATGCACCACACAGAACACACTGCAATTGCCTCTGCAACACTGCAAGGAAAACACACCAGTTCCATTGGAAATAAATGTACTTCTGGTGTACCAAAATGCAATGACAATGTAGGTGTGATCAAGGCGTAGAAAGGGACTTCAGTAACATTATTTTTGGTCTAAACGATGAGACCCAATGATAATGTCAACAGGCACGACTAATTTGATTGAATGTGATTGTGAAAATCGAATCTAATTTCAAACAATCTAATCTAATTCCACATGCTCTTATATATTCAAATCCAAATGACTACCCTATTGGAAAGATGAGATCTTTTTAACCGGGCAGTTTGGCCCATCTAATGTCTTGTTCAAAACATAAGAATGACTGTGGTAATCACATTCATCAGACCTATCGTTATTTAGTGATCTGAGATAATGAAGTTCTTCAAAATGTATGTAACCCATACACATCCAATATATATCAAATATAATAATATAATATATACAGTATGTATGCGCAGCGCAGACATTTCTTTCCAGATCATGCATCATCTGAAAATCCACACTAGGTGGGGAACTAGGTCCAAATTTGCAAATCCTTTCACAAGCTTATTATCAAGGCTGCAAGTTTCTCACGTTCTCTCACAGTGAAAGTAGAACAATAACATTTACATTTACAAGATACTTCTCTACAAACGGACAACACAAGTGAAAAATATTGGTGTAAAACATGGTAATTGTGGCATTTTTATGTAACGCTGTGACTCAATATGTCATCGGAATGTACCTGTAAATTACCTGGTTGTTTGCTTTGACAGCTCGCACAGTAGAGAGCGAAACATCTGCCACTCTGTATTCTTCCCCCGGATGATACTTCTCTTCCTTCACTTGACCTAAATACTTAGTAACCTAGAGGTGATCGTGACATGACTTGACTGAAATCAGATAAAACATTCCTTATAGGGTGTTTATGTTTTTTGCGTGTTTGAGTTTGTGAAAGTGAAAGAGGAAGAGGGGGAGAAGAGAATTGGGAAAGACCAGGAGAAAGTGATTTGTAACTTTGCCTTTAGGGGATCCTTTTTTTGAGTATGGAGGCAGTTCTGTAGGCAGGCTCCTCTTCACATTATCGCTGTTTCTATTACGTTTCAAACGCTCTTATATCCCACAAGTAACTGAATGAAGTCTAAGGTCAGACATTAGTCAGGCATTCTGTCTTGAGATGAAGTTCAAAGGTACACTTTGACAATGATGTTATTTTATGCCTTCATTATGCATTGATAGACCAACTTTGAGCTATCTGAATTTCTATTTGAACTATTACAGCCTGTAAATAGCACATTGCAGTAGTCTACACTTGTATTCAAACTCCAAAACTGTAATTGCACTTACATCCAACAAAAGGAAGATGATTGATCTACCATCTACAGTTGAAGTCGGAAGTTAACATATACTTCAGTTGGAGTCATTAAAACTCGGTTTTCAACCACTCCGCAAATTTCTTGCTAACAAACTATAGTTTTGGCAAGTCGGTTAGGGCTTCTACTTTGTGCATGACACAAGTCATTTTTCCAACAATTGTTTACAGACAGATTTTTTCCACTTATAATTCACTGTAACACAATTCCAGTGGGTCAGAAGTTTACATACACTAAGTTGACTATGCCTTTAAACAGCTTGGAAAATTCCAGAAAATGATATCATGGCTTTAGAAGCTTCTGATAGGCTAATTTACATAATTTGAGTCTATTGGAGGTGTACCTGTGGATGTATTTCAAGGCCTACCTTCAAACTCAGTGCCTATTTGCTTGACATCATGGGAAAATCAAAAGAAATCCGCCAAGACCTCAGAAAAAGAATTCATATCACCTCCACCTTACCGGCCACCCTAGACCTACTTCAGTTTGCATACCGCCAGGTCCAGAGACGACGCAATTGCCATCACACTGCCCTATCTCATCTGGACCAAAGGAATACCTATGTAAGAATGCTGTTCATTGACCTCCATTCAGCATTCAACACCATAGAACCCTCCAAGGTGATCATCAAGCTGGAGGCCCTGGGTCTCAACCCCGCCCTGTGCAATTGGGTCCTGGAATCTCTGACGGCCCGCCCCCAGGCCTCCAACTCAATCATCAAATTAGCAGAAAACACAACTGTAGTGGGCTTGATTGCCAACAACGACAAGACAGCCTACAGGGAGGAGGTGAGGGCATTCGGAGTGCGGTGTCAGGAAAAACACATCTCACTCAACGTCAACAAGATAAAGGAGATGATCGTGGACTTCAGGAAACAGCAGAGGGAGCACCCCCCTATCCACATTGAAGGGACAGCAGTAGAGAAGGTTGAACGTTTTAAGTTCCTCAGCATACACATCACAGACCAACTGAAATGGTCCACACACACAGACAGTGTAGTGAAGAAGGCTCAACAGCGCCTCTTCAACCTCAGGAGGCTGAAGAAATTTGGCTTGTCACCCAAAACCCTGACAAACTTTTACAGATGCACAATCGAGAGCATCCTGTCGGGCTGTATCACAGCCTGGTACGACAACTGCACAACCCTCAACCTCAAGGCTCTCCAGAAGGTGTTACGGTCTGCACAACGCATCACCAGGGGCAAACTACCTGCCCTCCATGACACCTACAGCACCCAATGTTACAGGAAGGCCAAAAAGATCATCAACGACATCTACCACCTGAGCCACTACCTGTTCACACCGCTACCATCCAGAAGGCGAGGTCAGTACAGGTGCATCAAAGCTGGGACCCTGAGACTGAAAAACAGCTTCTATCTCAAGGCCATCAGACTGCTAAACAGCAATCACTAACTCAGAGAGGCTGCTGTCTACATGGAGACCTAATCACTGGCCACTTTAATAAATGGATCGCTAGTCACTTTATACAATGCCACTCTAAATAATGACACATTAATAATGTTTATATATTTTACATTACTCTTATCACATGTACAGTTGAATGTACAGTTGAAGCCGGAAGTGTACATGCACTTAGGTTGTAGTCATTAAAACTTGTTTTTCAGACACTCCACACATTTCTTGTTAACAAACCATAGTTTTGGAAAGTCGGTTAGGACATCTACTTTGTGCATGACACAAGTCATTTTTCCAACAATTGTTTACAAACAGATTATTTCACTTATAACTAACTGTATCACAATTCCAGTGGGTCAGAAGTTTACATACACTAAGTTGACTGTGCCTTTAAACAGCTTGGAAAATGATAGGCTAATTGACAACATTTGAAGGTGTACCTGTGGATGTATTTCAAGGCCTACCTTTAAACTCAGTGCCTCTTTGCTTGACATCATGGGAAAATCAAAAGAAATCAGCCAAAACCTTAGAAAAAAATTGTAGACCTCCACAAGTCTGGTTCATCCTTGGGAGCAATTTCCAAACGCTTGAAGGTACCACGCTCATCTGTACAAACAATAGTATGCAAGTATAAACACCATGGCACTACGCAGCCGTCATACTGTTCAGGAAGGAGACACGTTCTGTCTCCCTGAGATGAACGTACTTTGGTGCGAAAAGTGCAATCCCAGAACAGCAGCAAAGGACCTTGTGAAAATGTTGGAGGAAACGGGTACAATAGTATCTATATCCACAGTAAAACAAGTCCTATATCGTCATAACCTGAAAGGCCGCTCAGCAAGGAAGAAGCCACTGCTCCAAAACCGCCACAAAAAAGTCAGACTAATGTTTGCAACTGCACATGGGGACAAAGATCGTACTTTTTCGAGAAATGTCCTCTGGTCTTTTGAAACAAAAATAGAACTGTTTGGCCATAATGACCATCATTATGTTTGGAGGAAAAAGGGGGAGGCTTGCAAGACGAAGAACACCAACCCAACCGTGAAGCACGGGGATGGCAGCATCATGTTGTGGGGGTGCTTTGCTACAGGAGTGCACTTCACAAAATAGATGGCATCATGAGGTAGGAAAATTATGTGGATATATTGAAGCAACGTCTCAAGACATCAGGAAGTTAAAGCTTGGTCGCAAATGGGTCTTCCAAATGGACAATGACCCCAAGCATAATTCCACAGTTATGGCAAAATGGCTTAAGGACAACAAAGTCAAGGTATTGGAGTGGCCATAACAAAGCCCTGACCTCAATCCTACAGAAAATTTGTGGTCAGAACTGAAAAAGTGTGTGCGAGCAAGGAGGCCTACAAACCTGACTCAGTTACACCAGTTCTGTCAGGAGGAATGGGCCAAAATTCACCCAACTTATTGTGGGAAGTTTGTGAAAGGCTACCCAAAATGTTTGACCCACGTTAAACAATTTAAACCCAATGCTACCAAATACTAATTAAGTGTGTGTAAACTTCTGACCCACTGGGAATGTGATGAAAGAAATAAAAGTGGAAATAAATCATTCTCTCTACTATTATTCTTGACATTTCACATTCTTAAAATAAAGTGGTGATCCTAACTGACCTAAGACAGGGACTTTTTACTCGGATTAAATGTCAGGAATTGTGAAAAACTGAGTTTAAATGTATTTGGCTAAGGTGTATGTAAACTTCCGACTTCAACTGTACCTGCCACATGGTTTATAAGGGGACTGTTTTCTTGTTACTGGGATGGTGGAGCCCTGTTTGTTATTGGGATGGTGGAGGCCTCCGCTTGTTATTTGGATGGTGGAGGCCTGTTTGTTATTGGGATGGTGGAGGCCTGTTTGTTATTGGGATGGTGGAGGCCTATGTTTGTTATTGGACTGGTGGAGGCCACTGTATGTTATTGGGATGGTGGAGGCCTGTTTATTATTGGGATGGTGGAGGCCTCCAGAGAAGATAAGTACTTCCGCCTTTGTTTCAGAAGCAGCCGCAGAGATTCTCACGCCAAGGGACAACAGAACACCCAGGAGCGTGACACCCGCTTCTTGATGCCATCTCTGTGATTGTGTTTTTCTTTTGATGGCCTCAAAGCTCCACTGTAAAGCCAAGTGTCATCACCTACTGTAGTTTTCCTTAAGGCATGGTAGTGGTTTCCCTATGGCTATGAAGCACTTGAATGGAGGTAAATGTAGTAAATGCCTGGGCTGGGCTAATCATCTGGAAATTAAGCTTTGCCCCAAGGTGGGTTTGAGGGCAAGTTGCTCAATCTGGGCTCTGGCTGGCTGTTGGGAAGCAGCAGGATGAAATGGAGGAAGAGCATGATTGGAGATCGTAGAGGAAGAAGAGCGCGATTTTATCAGATACTACTTAACAAAAGCCTTGCATACTTAATTGCACATATTTCGGTGTGTATCTTTCATGACTGTGGCAATTACATTCAGTCCATGGTGTTCTCATCACCTGGAGAAAAAAGGCAGACCAATGTACAGGGGTACCTGTCTGTCTGTATGTCTGGCTGTCACTATGCCCCACTTAGCAGCGTGATTCCAGGGGATCTAACATCTGGCCTGGAGACTTCCTGGGTGCAGATCATGCAATTACACCTCCCCTCGGGAGGCAGCAGAAATAATAGCGAGGCAGACTCTACTCTCACTCTGCAATTAGACAGAGGGAGAACGTTTCTGTTGTCACACCGTTTCGGTGTGTGTCAGTTCCATCAGTTCATTTGGTTGTATGTCCTATGTAGAGTGCAAGATGCTGATGACGAAGGTAGAAAAGGGAAAAAGGCAATGTACTGAAAAAGCTGTGATAGTGTATAGCTTAGTGATTAAAAATAAGAATGTATTGCCCACTGCTTGCTTGCAAAGTTTCAGTGCATCCCTTTTCAAGTGCCGATTGCTAAGAAAATCACGACAAGGATTAAGGATGTCATCTAGAAGACTCTCAGCTATAGCAAGTACACATTGCTTTGGAGTTGCCATCTGTGCGGGTCCTCTAGTAATGAAAAGTATTTGAACTGAAAATGTAATTTAAGTTCTACCATTGGTTCAATTGAAGTGCATGCTATTAGGCCTGCTAGTCTGAGAAAACAAACACATCCATATGAACAAAGAAGCAGTGTTGAGAGTACCCACTGTGACTAATGGTTATACTTCAATTTTATTGTTTGAAAAATCAATACCAAGTAAAAAATAAATTACTTTCTTGATAGAACCATATTCTGATGAGAGGGGCCACAGTGGCCTGTTCCACATAGTTTATCTCTTGAGCTCTGCAAGGCTAATAGACCACAGGCCTAACAACTCATCACAATACTTTAGGGGTTCTGGAGACCATATTCCGAGACACTTGCAATAAAACAAACATTTATTAAAAAATAATTTAACTAATAATCTTGTTATATTACATGTTTAGCGCCTTCTCAAACACCCTTTGAAGACATATCCTAAAAATACAAAGAGAGACATGTTTGTAGCGAACACTGCAATGGAGGTATTAGTTGGGCTATATGGCTTGACCCTGTCAAGATATGAACACATATATGTTGTATCCTTTGGCTGGGGACAAAATAGCACTATAAATTGATATGGAATGATTAGATGATAAACAAACACACATGCAAATATTACAATATGGGACATTTCCTCAAAATAAATAATAATAATTGGAAAATAACTTGTTGAGTCTGTTTATAATGTTAGTTGGGTAGTTATCAATATAGGTAGTTATATTCACTACTAATATGACCAAGTAGTAGATCGTTAATATTCATATTTATTTTCAAAATGTTCAAATAGCACTTGCTATCCATTCTTGAGTAATATCCTAGCCATAAAAGCTTCCATTGAACTGAAATATTACTACTATACTATTTACTATACTATAACATACTAAACTATATTATATTATACTACACTACACTGTAGGCCTTCCAGTATTTACTAAGATCATAAACGAGCACTTGAAGTAAACCGCGACCAGGAAATTGATAAATTGCATTAAATGAGATTAGGTGGTATGCTGAAAATGAAAAGAAAACAACAATACAAATGTATCTCTTGATGTAACTGATTTACACACACAAAAGTCTGACCACACTGTAACCAACAGTACATAACCCCTATCTACACCACCAACCACAACACTTCCAGAGAGAAGAAAAGGAGAAGATGGTCCCTCCCACTCTCTCCTCCAACCTCCACCACCCTTCCCCTCCTATATGTCCCTTTGACATTGACATCAGGCACTTTATGATAGTCCTTAGACCCCCCTTTGGATATTTCTCCCTCCAACTGAACAGTCCCAACTCCTGTCGTGTATCCCCGACTTCCGCAAGGCTCTCCTTAGTTTGTTCTCCCTCATGGGACAACCATCTTCCTCTCCCCTGGCCCCTCTTCTTCTTTCTTATCATTCTTGTCAGCTAGGCTCCTGTAGGAGCGGTGGATCCCGGGGGACCTCAGCACCTCGTCGCCCTGGGTGAGGCCTGGATCTTCGGGCACGACCGGTCGAGGCGCCGGGTAGTTGGGCTGATAGTACTCGGAGGGGTAGCCCCCCTCGCCATACCTATAGGGGTCCTCCTCCTCCACCTCGTCATAGTTCTGGTAGGTGTTGGGGGGCAATTGGACTAAGGGAAGATTGTGGCGGTCAGATGTGTCACCACCGATGCCACCCTCTTTAGCCACCGTGGCCACCCCCAAAGCGTGCATGTGTTTGTTTGTTTTTGATTGGGTTAGCAGGACAGGAAGGAGGCAGAGACACACAGGAAGAACAGTGTTAGCGTCGACATCAAAGCGGCCAGAAGAGTTAAAGAGGAGTAGGGAGGAGCAACACTGACAAGGTAAGGAGATCTAAGTGGTTCTCTTACTAAATATATGAGAAAGCTCAACTGAATAACGCATCAAATGACAATCAGTATTAGTCAACCACTGGCTCCTTTTGGAATATAAAAACTGTACACATTCACTGCAGAAGCATAGAGAAGCCTTGGATAAAATATATACTAAACTCAGCAAAAAAAGAAACATCCCTTTGTCATGACCCTGTCTTTCAAAGATAATTCGTAAAAATGCTTGTTCAATGAACCATAAACAATTAATGAACATGCACCTGTGGAACGGTCGTTAAGACACTAACAGCTTTCAAGGCAATTAAGGTCACAGTTATGTAAACTTAGGACACTAAAGAGGCCTTTCTACTGACTCTGAAAAACACCAAAAGGAAGATGCCAGGGTCCCTGCTCATCTGCGTGAACGTGCCTTAGGCATGCTGTAAGGAGGCATGAGGACCGCAGATGTGGCAAGGGCAATAAATTGCAATGTCCGAACTGTGAGACATCTAAGACAGTGCTAAAGGGAGACTGGACAGACAGCTGACCATCCTCGCAGTGGCAGACCACGTGTAACATCACCTGCACAGGATCTGTACATCCAAACATCACACCTGCCGGACAAGTACAGGATGGCAACAACAACAGCTTGAGTTACACCATTAACGCACAATGCCTCCATCAGTGCTCAGACTGTCCACAATAGGCTGAGAGAGGCTGGACTGAGGGCTTGTAGGCCTGTTGTAAGGCAGGTCCTCACCAGACATCACCGGCAACAATGTCGCCTATGGGCACAAACCCACCGTCACTGGACCAGACAGGACTGGCAAAAAGTGCTCTTCACCGACGAGTCGCGGTTTTGTCTCACCAGGGGTGATGCTCGGATTCGCATTTACAGTCAAAGGAATGAGTGTTACACCGAGGCCTGTACTCTGGAGCGGGATCGATTTGGAGGTGGAGGGTCCATCATAGTCTGGGGCGGTGTGTCACAGGATCATGAGACTGAGCTTGTTGTCATTGCAAGCAATCTCAACGCTGTGCGTTACAGGGAAGACATCCTCCTCCTTCATGTGGTACCCTTCATGCAAGCTCATCCTGACATGACCCTCCAGCATGACAATGCCACCAGCCATACTGCTTGTTCTGTGCGTGATTTCCTGCAAGACAGGAGTGTCAGTGTTCTGCCATGGCCAGCGAAGAGCCCGGATCTCAATCCAATTGAGCACGCCTGGGACCTGTTGGATTGGAAGTTGAGGGCTAGGGCTATTCCCCCCAGAAATGTCCAGGTGCCTTGGTGGAATAGTGGGGTAACATCTCACAGCAAGAACTGGCAAATCTGGTGCAGTCCATGAGGAGGAGATGCACTGCAGTACTTAATGCAGCTGGTGGCCACACCAGATACTGACCGTTACTTTTGATTTTGACCCCTCCTTTGTTCAGGGACACATTATTCAATTTCTGTGAGTCATATCTGTGGAACTTGTTCAGTTTATGTCTTAGTTTTTGAGTCTTGTTATGTTCATACAAATATTTACACATGTTAAGTTTGCTGAAAATAAACACAGTTGACAGTTTCTTTTTTTGCTGAGTTTAGCTTGTATGCGCTGAAACATAAAAATGCATTTATGGCTAAATGAGTTATTGTCTCAGGCTCAGGTAGAATGTTTTTCTACAAAGAGAAGGACTTTGAACATCTTTATAAGAAACAAAGCAGTAGTTGTTGTTGACCGAAAAAAAAACAGGGGATATTGGAAGGGGGTAGAATGAAGCGACAAGCCTGTCTAGCCTCACACCTCCACTACAACCCTTTTTGAATGCTGCTCGCTACCAATACTTTTGTTGGACTTCAGTAAGAGAAAGTAGAGGGAGAAAGAGGGAGACACACACATACCACAGGTCAGACAGACAAGACAAAATCACATGCTGGTATTACTCACACCGAGGAGTACATGGAGAACACCGCCGGCCTTTCTAGCCGTACAGTGTGCTCACCGTACCGTCTTTTCCTCAGAGAAAAGGGTGATAGAGACAGACATCATTGATGGTCTAGGTGTCCATGCACACATGCATTTACAGTTAGGGCGCTACAGATTGTATCCACACTCACAATATCCAGTATATTAGATGATGAACCATCTAAGAAATAAGGCTGAGGGGGTGTGGTATATGGCCAATATACCACAGCTAAGGGCTGTTCTTTTGTACGACAAACACGGAGTGCCTGGATACAGCCCTTAGCCGTGGTATATTGGCCATATACCACAAACCCCCAAGGTGCCTTATTGCTATTATAAACGGGTTATCAATGTAATTAGAGCAGTAAAAATAAATGTTTTGTCATACCCGTGCTCTACGGTCTGATATACCACGGCTGTCAACCAATCAGCATTCAGGGCTCGAACCACCCAGTTTATAATGTTGAATTAATCATGATCACATGACTGTAAAGATGCAGAATTGTCTTTTTGAAACTTGGTAAAATATGGACATACTTGACGCAATAGCGTGGTATGTACATGAACATACTGAAATATGACTTATCGTGATAAGGCTTTAAAAGTTTATAGATATTTTGACATAAATACATGTCACAAGCATTGACAAATATCTATTAGGTCTATAGAACTTTAAACAAGCAAGAGTGTTTGAATTCAATTCCACAACCTAAGATACTGGGATAAAGACATGGCGGCAAAAATTTTTTTCTCTCACATACCATTCATTGTATGAATTCAACACATTGTAAGTCATTGTTTGCAAGCTAAATTCTGCATCTTGGGTGCATTTTGTATTTCAAGGTGCTTAAATGACAACAGGAACTATTGGATTCATAAATAAACCATATGCTCAAAGACATCTTACTGTAAAACCATCAGATAATAGAATGGGCAAAAAAAAATCCTGAGCTGTCAAAAACAGAGAATAAAGGACATCCACTCATTTATTTTAATGAGGTTAATCAAGTGAGTCTCAATTGATTTGAATTCGAAGTCTATTAAGTATAAAGTAAATCAGAAAATAAATGCCAATTACTTAAATATATCTCAGTATGGGCATCCATTGCACTGAAGATAGGAAACACTGTCACCACTGATAAATCCACCATAATTGAGAATTTCAATAAGCATTTTTCTACGGCTGGCCATGCTTTCCACCTGGCTACTCCTACCCCGGACAACAGCACTGCACCCCCAACAGCAACTCGCCCAAGCCTTCCCCATTTCTCCTTCTCCCAAATCCATTCAGCTGATGTTCTGAAAGAGCTGCAAAATCTGGACCCCTACAAATCAGCCGGGCTAGACAATCTGGACCCTTTCTTTCTAAAATTATCTGCCGAAATTGTTGCCACCCCTATTACTAGCCTGTTCAACCTCTCTTTCGTGTCGTCTGAGATTCCCAAAGATTGGAAAGCAGCTGCGGTCATCCCCCTCTTCAAAGGGGGGGACACTCTTGACCCAAACTGCTACAGACCTATATCTATCCTACCGTGCCTTTCTAAGGTCTTCGAAAGCCAAGTCAACAAACAGATTACCGACCATTTCGAATCTCACCATACCTTCTCTGCTATGCAATCTGGTTTCAGAGCTGGTCATGGGTGCACCTCAGCCACGCTCAAGGTCCTAAACGATATCTTAACCGCCATCGATAAGAAACATTACTGTGCAGCCGTATTCATTGATCTGGCCAAGGCTTTCGACTCTGTCAATCACCATATCCTCATCGGCAGACTCGACAGCCTTGGTTTCTCAAATGATTGCCTCGCCTGGTTCACCAACTACTTCTCTGATAGAGTTCAGTGTGTCAAGTCGGAGGGTCTGCTGTCCGGACCTCTGGCAGTCTCTATGGGGGTGCCACAGGGTTCAATTCTTGGACCGACTCTCTTCTCTGTATACATCAATGAGGTCGCTCTTGCTGCTGGTGAGTCTCTGATCCACCTCTACGCAGACGACACCATTCTGTATACTTCCGGCCCTTCTTTGGACACTGTGTTAACAACCCTCCAGGCAAGCTTCAATGCCATACAACTCTCCTTCCGTGGCCTTCAATTGCTCTTAAATACAAGTAAAACTAAATGCATGCTCTTCAACCGATCGCTACCTGCACCTACCCGCCTGTCCAACATCACTACTCTGGACGGCTCTGACTTAGAATACGTGGACAACTACAAATACTTAGGTGTCTGGTTAGACTGTAAACTCTCCTTCCAGACCCACATCAAACATCTCCAATCCAAAGTTAAATCTAGAATTGGCTTCCTATTTCGCAACAAAGCATCCTTCACTCATGCTGCCAAACATACCCTTGTAAAACTGACCATCCTACCAATCCTCGACTTTGGCGATGTCATTTACAAAATAGCCTCAAATACCCTACTCAACAAATTGGATGCAGTCTATCACAGTGCAATCCGTTTTATCACCAAAGCCCCATATACTACCCACCATTGCGACCTGTACGCTCTCGTTGGCTGGCCCTCGCTTCATACTCGTCGCCAAACCCACTGGCTCCATGTCATCTACAAGACCCTGCTAGGTAAAGTCCCCCCTTATCTCAGCTCGCTGGTCACCATAGCATCTCCCACCTGTAGCACACGCTCCAGCAGGTATATCTCTCTAGTCACCCCCAAGACCAATTCTTTCTTTGGCCGCCTCTCCTTCCAGTTCTCTGCTGCCAATGACTGGAACGAACTACAAAAATCTCTGAAACTGGAAACACTTATCTCCCTCACTAGCTTTAAGCACCAACTGTCAGAGCAGCTCACAGATTACTGCACCTGTACATAGCCCACCTATAATTTAGCCCAAACAACTACCTCTTTCCCAACTGTATTTAATTTTTATTTATTTATTTATTTTGCTCCTTTGCACCCCATTATTTTTTTATTTCTACTTTGCACATTCTTCCATTGCAAAACTACCATTCCAGTATTTTACTTGCTATATTGTATTTACTTTGCCATCATGGCCTTTTTTTGCCTTTACCTCCCTTCTCACCTCATTTGCTCACATTGTATATAGACTTGTTTATACTGCATTATTGACTGTATGTTTGTTTTTACTCCATGTGTAACTCTGTGTCGTTTTATCTGTCGAACTGCTTTGCTTTATCTTGGCCAGGTCGCAATTGTAAATGAGAACTTGTTCTCAACTTGCCTACCTGGTTAAATAAAGGTAAAATAAATAAAAAAAAATCCAAATTAAATTTGGGTAACTGGTAAGTTAGTACTACAATAGAGTAGAGATTCTTTTCAAGATAGGTCATGTTTAGGGTTGAATATTTTCCCGGTATTTTACAAATGTTCCATCGCGAGAATAAATCAATTTTCTCCTGGGTAACCCGGAATTTCCCACCAAAACCTTAAGTGTCATTCTAAAGCATTATAAAGCATATACATATGTCTGAATTTGATTAGAGGGTTGATCAGCATGAACATTCAAGCCTGATGCTACGTGAGCCTGGTGGGCCAAACATTAAATACATGTTATGAACCCAAGCCCCAAAAAGTCCAAATGACAGTCCCATTATCAAATCAAATCAAATTGTATTTGTCACATAAGAATGGTTAGCAGATGTTAATGCGAGTGTAGCGAAATGCTTGTGCTTCTAGTTCCGACAGTGCAGTAATATCTAACAAGTAATCTAACAATTCCTACACAACTACCTAATACACACAAATCTAAAGGGGTGAATGAGAATATGTACATGTCAGTATATGGATGAGTGATGGCTGAGCGGCATAGGTGCAATAGATGGAAAAAATACAGTATATACAGTTGAAGTCGGAAGTTTACATACACCTTAGCCAAATACATTTAAACTCAGCTTTTCACAATTCCTGACATTTAATCAGAGAAAAAAAAGTCCCTGTCTTAGGTCAGTTAGGATCACCACTTTATTTTAAGAATGTGAAATGTCAGAATAATATCAGAGAGAATGATTTATTTCAGCTTTTATTTCTTTCCTCACATTCCCAGTGGGTCAGAAGTTTACATACACTCAATTAGTATTTGGTAGCATTGCCTTAAAATTGTTTAACTTGGGTCAAACGTTTCGGGTAGCCTTCCACAACCTTCCAATAATAAGTTGGGGGAATTTTGGCCCATTACTCCTGACAGTGCTGGTGTAACTGAGTCAGGTTTGTAGGCCTCCTTGCTCGCACACGCTTTTTCAGTTCTGACCACGAATTTTCTGTGGGACTGAGGTCAGGGCTTTGTGATGGCCACTCCAATACCTTGACTTTGCTGTCTTTAAGCCATTTTGCCACAACTTTGGAAGTATGCTTGGGGTCATTGTCCATTTGGAAGACCCATTTGCGACCAAGCTTTAACTTCCTGACTGATGTCTTGAGACGTTGCTTCAATATATCCACATAATTTCCCTACCTCATGATGCTATCTATTTTGTGAAGTGCACCAGTTCCTCCTGGTGCACTTCACAAATGTGAAGCTGCCAACCCTGTGCTTCACGGTTGGGATGGTGTTCTTCGGCTTGCAAGCATCCCTCTTTTTCTCCAAACATAACAATGGTCATTATGGCCATACAGTTAAATTTTTGTTTCATCAGACCAGAAGGAAACAAAAGTACGATCTTATTCCCCATGTGCAGTTGCAAACTGCTTTTTTTATGTCGGTTTTGGAGCAGTGGCTTCTTCCTTGCTGAGCGGCCTTTCGATATGTCGATATAGGACTCGTTTTACTGTGGATATAGATACTTTTGCACCTGTTTCCTCCAGCATCTTCACAGGGTCCTTTGCTGCTGTTCTGGGATTGCACTTTTCGCACCAAAGTACGTTCATCTCAGGGAGACAGAACGTGTCTCCTTCCTGAACAGTATGACGGCTGCGTAGTGCCATGGTGTTTATACTTGCATACTATTGTTTGTACAGATGAGCGTGGTACCTTCAAGCGTTTGGAAATTGCTCCCAAGGATGAACCAGACTTGTGGAGGTCTACAATTTTTTTCTAAGGTTTTGGCTGATTTCTTTTGATTTTCCCATGATGTCAAGCAAAGAGGCACTGAGTTTAAAGGTAGGCCTTGAAATACATCCACAGGTACACCTTCAAATGTTGTCAATTAGCCTATCATTTTCCAAGCTGTTTAAAGGCACAGTCAACTTAGTGGATGTAAACTTCTGACCCACTGGAATTGTGATACAGTTAGTTATAAGTGAAATAATCTGTTTGTAAACAATTGTTGGAAAAATGACTTGTGTTATGCACAAAGTAGATGTCCTAACCGACTTGCCAAAACTATAGTTTGTTAACAAGAAATGTGTGGAGTGTCTGAAAAACAAGTTTTAATGACTACAACCTAAGTGCATGTACACTTCCGGCTTCAACTGTACATGTGATAAGAGTAATGTAAAATATATAAACATTATTAATGTGTCATTATTTAGAGTGGCATTGTATAAAGTGACTAGCGATCCATTTATTAAAGTGGCCAGTGATTAGGTCTCCATGTAGACAGCAGCCTCTCTGAGTTAGTGATTGCTGTTTAGCAGTCTGATGGCCTTGAGATAGAAGCTGTCTTTCAGTCTCAGGGTCCCAGCTTTGATGCACCTGTACTGACCTCGCCTTCTGGATGGTAGCGGTGTGAACAGGTAGTGGCTCAGGTGGTTGATGTCGTTGATGATCTTTTTGGCCTTCCTGTGACATCGGGTGCTGTAGGTGTCATGGAGGGCAGGTAGTTTGCCCCCGGTGATGCGTTGTGCAGACCGTACCACCCTCTGGAGAGCCTTGAGGTTGAGAGTTGTGCAGTTGTCGTACCAGGCTGTGATACAGCCCGACAGGATGCTCTCGATTGCTCTTGTTGCTCTTGTTTCCTGAAGTCCACGATCATCTCCTTTGGTTTGTTGACGTTGAGTGAGATGTTGTTTTCCTGACACCGCACTCCGAATGCCCTCACCTCCTCCCTGTAGGCTGTCTTGTCGTTGTTGGCAATCAAGCCCACTAGTGTTGTCTGCAAATTAGATGATTGAGTTGGAGGCCTGGGGGCTGGCCGTCAGAAAGTCCAGGACCCAATTGCACAGGGCGAGGTTGAGACCCAGGGCCTCCAGCTTGATGATCACCTTGGAGGGTACTATGGTGTTGAATGCTGAGCTGAGGTCAATGAACAGCATTCTTACATAGGTATTCATTTGGTCCAGATGGGATAGGGCAGTGTGATGGCAATTGCGTCATCTCTGGACCTGGCGGTATGCAAACTGAAGTAGGTCTAGGGTGGCCGGTAAGTTGGAGGTGATATGATCCTTGACTAGTCTCTCAAAGCACTTCATGATGACAGTAGTGAGTGCTACAGGGCAGTAGTCATTTAGTTCAGTTATCTTTGCCTTCTTGAGTACAGGAACAATGGTAGCCATCTTGAAGCATGTGGGGACAACAGACTGGGATAGGGAACGATTGAATATGTCTGTAAACACACCAGCAAGCTGGTCTGCCCATTCTCTGAGGAGGCGGCTAGGGATGCCGTCTGGGCCAGCAGCCTTGTGAGTGTTAACACGTTTAAATATTTTACTCACATCAGCCACAGAGGAGAGGGGGAGGCGTAGTCCTTGGCACTGTATTATCCTAAAAATAATTATATTATAACATAACTCAAAAGAAATTTGTTTGCATTTTGGCGCAGTCCAGGCAGTGCTGAGAGGGATATTTTGGCCTGCTCTTTGTTCGGGGAGCCGCAACGGTGGCACTATATTATCCTCAAAGCAGGCAAAGAAGGTGTTTAGTTTGTCTGGAAGTGTGACGTCTGTGTTCGTGACGTGGCAGGTTTTCTTTTTGCAGTCCCTGATTTCCTGTAGACATATGCCTTGTGTCTGAGCCGTTGAATTGCGACTCTACCTTGTCCCTGTACTTGCATTTCGCTTGTTGATTGTCTTGCTGAGGGAATAACTACACTATTTATATTCAGTCATATTCCCATTATCCAATACATACAGTGCATTCGGAAAGTATTCAGACCCCTTCCCTACTTAACAAAAGCCTTGCATACTTAATTGCACATATTTCGGTGTGTATCTTTCATGACTGTGGCAATTACATTCAGTCCATGGTGTTCTCATCACCTGGAGAAAAAAGGCAGACCAATGTACAGGGGTACCTGTCTGTCTGTATGTCTGGCTGTCACTATGCCCCACTTAGCAGCGTGATTCCAGGGGATCTAACATCTGGCCTGGAGACTTCCTGGGTGCAGATCATGCAATTACACCTCCCCTCGGGAGGCAGCAGAAATAATAGCGAGGCAGACTCTACTCTCACTCTGCAATTAGACAGAGGGAGAACGTTTCTGTTGTCACACCGTTTCGGTGTGTGTCAGTTCCATCAGTTCATTTGGTTGTATGTCCTATGTAGAGTGCAAGATGCTGATGACGAAGGTAGAAAAGGGAAAAAGGCAATGTACTGAAAAAGCTGTGATAGTGTATAGCTTAGTGATTAAAAATAAGAATGTATTGCCCACTGCTTGCTTGCAAAGTTTCAGTGCATCCCTTTTCAAGTGCCGATTGCTAAGAAAATCACGACAAGGATTAAGGATGTCATCTAGAAGACTCTCAGCTATAGCAAGTACACATTGCTTTGGAGTTGCCATCTGTGCGGGTCCTCTAGTAATGAAAAGTATTTGAACTGAAAATGTAATTTAAGTTCTACCATTGGTTCAATTGAAGTGCATGCTATTAGGCCTGCTAGTCTGAGAAAACAAACACATCCATATGAACAAAGAAGCAGTGTTGAGAGTACCCACTGTGACTAATGGTTATAATTCAATTTTATTGTTTGAAAAATCAATACCAAGTAAAAAATAAATTACTTTCTTGATAGAACCATATTCTGATGAGAGGGGCCACAGTGGCCTGTTCCACATAGTTTATCTCTTGAGCTCTGCAAGGCTAATAGACCACAGGCCTAACAACTCATCACAATACTTTAGGGGTTCTGGAGACCATATTCCGAGACACTTGCAATAAAACAAACATTTATTAAAAAATAATTTAACTAATAATCTTGTTATATTACATGTTTAGCGCCTTCTCAAACACCCTTTGAAGACATATCCTAAAAATACAAAGAGAGACATGTTTGTAGCGAACACTGCAATGGAGGTATTAGTTGGGCTATATGGCTTGACCCTGTCAAGATATGAACACATATATGTTGTATCCTTTGGCTGGGGACAAAATAGCACTATAAATTGATATGGAATGATTAGATGATAAACAAACACACATGCAAATATTACAATATGGGACATTTCCTCAAAATAAATAATAATAATTGGAAAATAACTTGTTGAGTCTGTTTATAATGTTAGTTGGGTAGTTATCAATATAGGTAGTTATATTCACTACTAATATGACCAAGTAGTAGATCGTTAATATTCATATTTATTTTCAAAATGTTCAAATAGCACTTGCTATCCATTCTTGAGTAATATCCTAGCCATAAAAGCTTCCATTGAACTGAAATATTACTACTATACTATTTACTATACTATAACATACTAAACTATATTATATTATACTACACTACACTGTAGGCCTTCCAGTATTTACTAAGATCATAAACGAGCACTTGAAGTAAACCGCGACCAGGAAATTGATAAATTGCATTAAATGAGATTAGGTGGTATGCTGAAAATGAAAAGAAAACAACAATACAAATGTATCTCTTGATGTAACTGATTTACACACACAAAAGTCTGACCACACTGTAACCAACAGTACATAACCCCTATCTACACCACCAACCACAACACTTCCAGAGAGAAGAAAAGGAGAAGATGGTCCCTCCCACTCTCTCCTCCAACCTCCACCACCCTTCCCCTCCTATATGTCCCTTTGACATTGACATCAGGCACTTTATGATAGTCCTTAGACCCCCCTTTGGATATTTCTCCCTCCAACTGAACAGTCCCAACTCCTGTCGTGTATCCCCGACTTCCGCAAGGCTCTCCTTAGTTTGTTCTCCCTCATGGGACAACCATCTTCCTCTCCCCTGGCCCCTCTTCTTCTTTCTTATCATTCTTGTCAGCTAGGCTCCTGTAGGAGCGGTGGATCCCGGGGGACCTCAGCACCTCGTCGCCCTGGGTGAGGCCTGGATCTTCGGGCACGACCGGTCGAGGCGCCGGGTAGTTGGGCTGATAGTACTCGGAGGGGTAGCCCCCCTCGCCATACCTATAGGGGTCCTCCTCCTCCACCTCGTCATAGTTCTGGTAGGTGTTGGGGGGCAATTGGACTAAGGGAAGATTGTGGCGGTCAGATGTGTCACCACCGATGCCACCCTCTTTAGCCACCGTGGCCACCCCCAAAGCGTGCATGTGTTTGTTTGTTTTTGATTGGGTTAGCAGGACAGGAAGGAGGCAGAGACACACAGGAAGAACAGTGTTAGCGTCGACATCAAAGCGGCCAGAAGAGTTAAAGAGGAGTAGGGAGGAGCAACACTGACAAGGTAAGGAGATCTAAGTGGTTCTCTTACTAAATATATGAGAAAGCTCAACTGAATAACGCATCAAATGACAATCAGTATTAGTCAACCACTGGCTCCTTTTGGAATATAAAAACTGTACACATTCACTGCAGAAGCATAGAGAAGCCTTGGATAAAATATATACTAAACTCAGCAAAAAAAGAAACATCCCTTTGTCATGACCCTGTCTTTCAAAGATAATTCGTAAAAATGCTTGTTCAATGAACCATAAACAATTAATGAACATGCACCTGTGGAACGGTCGTTAAGACACTAACAGCTTTCAAGGCAATTAAGGTCACAGTTATGTAAACTTAGGACACTAAAGAGGCCTTTCTACTGACTCTGAAAAACACCAAAAGGAAGATGCCAGGGTCCCTGCTCATCTGCGTGAACGTGCCTTAGGCATGCTGTAAGGAGGCATGAGGACCGCAGATGTGGCAAGGGCAATAAATTGCAATGTCCGAACTGTGAGACATCTAAGACAGTGCTAAAGGGAGACTGGACAGACAGCTGACCATCCTCGCAGTGGCAGACCACGTGTAACATCACCTGCACAGGATCTGTACATCCAAACATCACACCTGCCGGACAAGTACAGGATGGCAACAACAACAGCTTGAGTTACACCATTAACGCACAATGCCTCCATCAGTGCTCAGACTGTCCACAATAGGCTGAGAGAAGCTGGACTGAGGGCTTGTAGGCCTGTTGTAAGGCAGGTCCTCACCAGACATCACCGGCAACAATGTCGCCTATGGGCACAAACCCACCGTCACTGGACCAGACAGGACTGGCAAAAAGTGCTCTTCACCGACGAGTCGCGGTTTTGTCTCACCAGGGGTGATGCTCGGATTCGCATTTACAGTCAAAGGAATGAGTGTTACACCGAGGCCTGTACTCTGGAGCGGGATCGATTTGGAGGTGGAGGGTCCATCATAGTCTGGGGCGGTGTGTCACAGGATCATCGGACTGAGCTTGTTGTCATTGCAAGCAATCTCAACGCTGTGCGTTACAGGGAAGACATCCTCCTCCTTCATGTGGTACCCTTCATGCAAGCTCATCCTGACATGACCCTCCAGCATGACAATGCCACCAGCCATACTGCTTGTTCTGTGCGTGATTTCCTGCAAGACAGGAGTGTCAGTGTTCTGCCATGGCCAGCGAAGAGCCCGGATCTCAATCCAATTGAGCACGCCTGGGACCTGTTGGATTGGAAGTTGAGGGCTAGGGCTATTCCCCCCAGAAATGTCCAGGTGCCTTGGTGGAATAGTGGGGTAACATCTCACAGCAAGAACTGGCAAATCTGGTGCAGTCCATGAGGAGGAGATGCACTGCAGTACTTAATGCAGCTGGTGGCCACACCAGATACTGACCGTTACTTTTGATTTTGACCCCTCCTTTGTTCAGGGACACATTATTCAATTTCTGTGAGTCATATCTGTGGAACTTGTTCAGTTTATGTCTTAGTTTTTGAGTCTTGTTATGTTCATACAAATATTTACACATGTTAAGTTTGCTGAAAATAAACACAGTTGACAGTTTCTTTTTTTGCTGAGTTTAGCTTGTATGCGCTGAAACATAAAAATGCATTTATGGCTAAATGAGTTATTGTCTCAGGCTCAGGTAGAATGTTTTTCTACAAAGAGAAGGACTTTGAACATCTTTATAAGAAACAAAGCAGTAGTTGTTGTTGACCGAAAAAAAAACAGGGGATATTGGAAGGGGGTAGAATGAAGCGACAAGCCTGTCTAGCCTCACACCTCCACTACAACCCTTTTTGAATGCTGCTCGCTACCAATACTTTTGTTGGACTTCAGTAAGAGAAAGTAGAGGGAGAAAGAGGGAGACACACACATACCACAGGTCAGACAGACAAGACAAAATCACATGCTGGTATTACTCACACCGAGGAGTACATGGAGAACACCGCCGGCCTTTCTAGCCGTACAGTGTGCTCACCGTACCGTCTTTTCCTCAGAGAAAAGGGTGATAGAGACAGACATCATTGATGGTCTAGGTGTCCATGCACACATGCATTTACAGTTAGGGCGCTACAGATTGTATCCACACTCACAATATCCAGTATATTAGATGATGAACCATCTAAGAAATAAGGCTGAGGGGGTGTGGTATATGGCCAATATACCACAGCTAAGGGCTGTTCTTTTGTACGACAAACACGGAGTGCCTGGATACAGCCCTTAGCCGTGGTATATTGGCCATATACCACAAACCCCCAAGGTGCCTTATTGCTATTATAAACGGGTTATCAATGTAATTAGAGCAGTAAAAATAAATGTTTTGTCATACCCGTGCTCTACGGTCTGATATACCACGGCTGTCAACCAATCAGCATTCAGGGCTCGAACCACCCAGTTTATAATGTTGAATTAATCATGATCACATGACTGTAAAGATGCAGAATTGTCTTTTTGAAACTTGGTAAAATATGGACATACTTGACGCAATAGCGTGGTATGTACATGAACATACTGAAATATGACTTATCGTGATAAGGCTTTAAAAGTTTATAGATATTTTGACATAAATACATGTCACAAGCATTGACAAATATCTATTAGGTCTATAGAACTTTAAACAAGCAAGAGTGTTTGAATTCAATTCCACAACCTAAGATACTGGGATAAAGACATGGCGGCAAAAAAATTTTTCTCTCACATACCATTCATTGTATGAATTCAACACATTGTAAGTCATTGTTTGCAAGCTAAATTCTGCATCTTGGGTGCATTTTGTATTTCAAGGTGCTTAAATGACAACAGGAACTATTGGATTCATAAATAAACCATATGCTCAAAGACATCTTACTGTAAAACCATCAGATAATAGAATGGGCAAAAAAAAATCCTGAGCTGTCAAAAACAGAGAATAAAGGACATCCACTCATTTATTTTAATGAGGTTAATCAAGTGAGTCTCAATTGATTTGAATTCGAAGTCTATTAAGTATAAAGTAAATCAGAAAATAAATGCCAATTACTTAAATATATCTCAGTATGGGCATCCAAATTAAATTTGGGTAACTGGTAAGTTAGTACTACAATAGAGTAGAGATTCTTTTCAAGATAGGTCATGTTTAGGGTTGAATATTTTCCCGGTATTTTACAAATGTTCCATCGCGAGAATAAATCAATTTTCTCCTGGGTAACCCGGAATTTCCCACCAAAACCTTAAGTGTCATTCTAAAGCATTATAAAGCATATACATATGTCTGAATTTGATTAGAGGGTTGATCAGCATGAACATTCAAGCCTGATGCTACGTGAGCCTGGTGGGCCAAACATTAAATACATGTTATGAACCCAAGCCCCAAAAAGTCCAAATGACAGTCCCATTATCAAATCAAATCAAATTGTATTTGTCACATAAGAATGGTTAGCAGATGTTAATGCGAGTGTAGCGAAATGCTTGTGCTTCTAGTTCCGACAGTGCAGTAATATCTAACAAGTAATCTAACAATTCCTACACAACTACCTAATACACACAAATCTAAAGGGGTGAATGAGAATATGTACATGTCAGTATATGGATGAGTGATGGCTGAGCGGCATAGGTGCAATAGATGGAAAAAATACAGTATATACAGTTGAAGTCGGAAGTTTACATACACCTTAGCCAAATACATTTAAACTCAGCTTTTCACAATTCCTGACATTTAATCAGAGAAAAAAAAGTCCCTGTCTTAGGTCAGTTAGGATCACCACTTTATTTTAAGAATGTGAAATGTCAGAATAATATCAGAGAGAATGATTTATTTCAGCTTTTATTTCTTTCCTCACATTCCCAGTGGGTCAGAAGTTTACATACACTCAATTAGTATTTGGTAGCATTGCCTTAAAATTGTTTAACTTGGGTCAAACGTTTCGGGTAGCCTTCCACAACCTTCCAATAATAAGTTGGGGGAATTTTGGCCCATTACTCCTGACAGTGCTGGTGTAACTGAGTCAGGTTTGTAGGCCTCCTTGCTCGCACACGCTTTTTCAGTTCTGACCACGAATTTTCTGTGGGACTGAGGTCAGGGCTTTGTGATGGCCACTCCAATACCTTGACTTTGCTGTCTTTAAGCCATTTTGCCACAACTTTGGAAGTATGCTTGGGGTCATTGTCCATTTGGAAGACCCATTTGCGACCAAGCTTTAACTTCCTGACTGATGTCTTGAGACGTTGCTTCAATATATCCACATAATTTCCCTACCTCATGATGCTATCTATTTTGTGAAGTGCACCAGTTCCTCCTGGTGCACTTCACAAATGTGAAGCTGCCAACCCTGTGCTTCACGGTTGGGATGGTGTTCTTCGGCTTGCAAGCATCCCTCTTTTTCTCCAAACATAACAATGGTCATTATGGCCATACAGTTAAATTTTTGTTTCATCAGACCAGAAGGAAACAAAAGTACGATCTTATTCCCCATGTGCAGTTGCAAACTGCTTTTTTTATGTCGGTTTTGGAGCAGTGGCTTCTTCCTTGCTGAGCGGCCTTTCGATATGTCGATATAGGACTCGTTTTACTGTGGATATAGATACTTTTGCACCTGTTTCCTCCAGCATCTTCACAGGGTCCTTTGCTGCTGTTCTGGGATTGCACTTTTCGCACCAAAGTACGTTCATCTCAGGGAGACAGAACGTGTCTCCTTCCTGAACAGTATGACGGCTGCGTAGTGCCATGGTGTTTATACTTGCATACTATTGTTTGTACAGATGAGCGTGGTACCTTCAAGCGTTTGGAAATTGCTCCCAAGGATGAACCAGACTTGTGGAGGTCTACAATTTTTTTCTAAGGTTTTGGCTGATTTCTTTTGATTTTCCCATGATGTCAAGCAAAGAGGCACTGAGTTTAAAGGTAGGCCTTGAAATACATCCACAGGTACACCTTCAAATGTTGTCAATTAGCCTATCATTTTCCAAGCTGTTTAAAGGCACAGTCAACTTAGTGGATGTAAACTTCTGACCCACTGGAATTGTGATACAGTTAGTTATAAGTGAAATAATCTGTTTGTAAACAATTGTTGGAAAAATGACTTGTGTTATGCACAAAGTAGATGTCCTAACCGACTTGCCAAAACTATAGTTTGTTAACAAGAAATGTGTGGAGTGTCTGAAAAACAAGTTTTAATGACTACAACCTAAGTGCATGTACACTTCCGGCTTCAACTGTACATGTGATAAGAGTAATGTAAAATATATAAACATTATTAATGTGTCATTATTTAGAGTGGCATTGTATAAAGTGACTAGCAATCCATTTATTAAAGTGGCCAGTGATTAGGTCTCCATGTAGACAGCAGCCTCTCTGAGTTAGTGATTGCTGTTTAGCAGTCTGATGGCCTTGAGATAGAAGCTGTCTTTCAGTCTCAGGGTCCCAGCTTTGATGCACCTGTACTGACCTCGCCTTCTGGATGGTAGCGGTGTGAACAGGTAGTGGCTCAGGTGGTTGATGTCGTTGATGATCTTTTTGGCCTTCCTGTGACATCGGGTGCTGTAGGTGTCATGGAGGGCAGGTAGTTTGCCCCCGGTGATGCGTTGTGCAGACCGTACCACCCTCTGGAGAGCCTTGAGGTTGAGAGTTGTGCAGTTGTCGTACCAGGCTGTGATACAGCCCGACAGGATGCTCTCGATTGCTCTTGTTGCTCTTGTTTCCTGAAGTCCACGATCATCTCCTTTGGTTTGTTGACGTTGAGTGAGATGTTGTTTTCCTGACACCGCACTCCGAATGCCCTCACCTCCTCCCTGTAGGCTGTCTTGTCGTTGTTGGCAATCAAGCCCACTAGTGTTGTGCAGACCGTACCACCCTCTGGAGAGCCTTGAGGTTGAGGGTTGTGCAGTTGTCGTACCAGGCTGTGATACAGCCCGACAGGATGCTCTCGATTGCTCTTGTTGCTCTTGTTTCCTGAAGTCCACGATCATCTCCTTTGGTTTGTTGACGTTGAGTGAGATGTTGTTTTCCTGACACCGCACTCCGAATGCCCTCACCTCCTCCCTGTAGGCTGTCTTGTCGTTGTTGGCAATCAAGCCCACTAGTGTTGTCTGCAAATTAGATGATTGAGTTGGAGGCCTGGGGGCTGGCCGTCAGAAAGTCCAGGACCCAATTGCACAGGGCGAGGTTGAGACCCAGGGCCTCCAGCTTGATGATCACCTTGGAGGGTACTATGGTGTTGAATGCTGAGCTGAGGTCAATGAACAGCATTCTTACATAGGTATTCATTTGGTCCAGATGGGATAGGGCAGTGTGATGGCAATTGCGTCATCTCTGGACCTGGCGGTATGCAAACTGAAGTAGGTCTAGGGTGGCCGGTAAGTTGGAGGTGATATGATCCTTGACTAGTCTCTCAAAGCACTTCATGATGACAGTAGTGAGTGCTACAGGGCAGTAGTCATTTAGTTCAGTTATCTTTGCCTTCTTGAGTACAGGAACAATGGTAGCCATCTTGAAGCATGTGGGGACAACAGACTGGGATAGGGAACGATTGAATATGTCTGTAAACACACCAGCAAGCTGGTCTGCCCATTCTCTGAGGAGGCGGCTAGGGATGCCGTCTGGGCCAGCAGCCTTGTGAGTGTTAACACGTTTAAATATTTTACTCACATCAGCCACAGAGGAGAGGGGGAGGCGTAGTCCTTGGCACTGTATTATCCTAAAAATAATTATATTATAACATAACTCAAAAGAAATTTGTTTGCATTTTGGCGCAGTCCAGGCAGTGCTGAGAGGGATATTTTGGCCTGCTCTTTGTTCGGGGAGCCGCAACGGTGGCACTATATTATCCTCAAAGCAGGCAAAGAAGGTGTTTAGTTTGTCTGGAAGTGTGACGTCTGTGTTCGTGACGTGGCAGGTTTTCTTTTTGCAGTCCCTGATTTCCTGTAGACATATGCCTTGTGTCTGAGCCGTTGAATTGCGACTCTACCTTGTCCCTGTACTTGCATTTCGCTTGTTGATTGTCTTGCTGAGGGAATAACTACACTATTTATATTCAGTCATATTCCCATTATCCAATACATACAGTGCATTCGGAAAGTATTCAGACCCCTTCCCTACTTAACAAAAGCCTTGCATACTTAATTGCACATATTTCGGTGTGTATCTTTCATGACTGTGGCAATTACATTCAGTCCATGGTGTTCTCATCACCTGGAGAAAAAAGGCAGACCAATGTACAGGGGTACCTGTCTGTCTGTATGTCTGGCTGTCACTATGCCCCACTTAGCAGCGTGATTCCAGGGGATCTAACATCTGGCCTGGAGACTTCCTGGGTGCAGATCATGCAATTACACCTCCCCTCGGGAGGCAGCAGAAATAATAGCGAGGCAGACTCTACTCTCACTCTGCAATTAGACAGAGGGAGAACGTTTCTGTTGTCACACCGTTTCGGTGTGTGTCAGTTCCATCAGTTCATTTGGTTGTATGTCCTATGTAGAGTGCAAGATGCTGATGACGAAGGTAGAAAAGGGAAAAAGGCAATGTACTGAAAAAGCTGTGATAGTGTATAGCTTAGTGATTAAAAATAAGAATGTATTGCCCACTGCTTGCTTGCAAAGTTTCAGTGCATCCCTTTTCAAGTGCCGATTGCTAAGAAAATCACGACAAGGATTAAGGATGTCATCTAGAAGACTCTCAGCTATAGCAAGTACACATTGCTTTGGAGTTGCCATCTGTGCGGGTCCTCTAGTAATGAAAAGTATTTGAACTGAAAATGTAATTTAAGTTCTACCATTGGTTCAATTGAAGTGCATGCTATTAGGCCTGCTAGTCTGAGAAAACAAACACATCCATATGAACAAAGAAGCAGTGTTGAGAGTACCCACTGTGACTAATGGTTATACTTCAATTTTATTGTTTGAAAAATCAATACCAAGTAAAAAATAAATTACTTTCTTGATAGAACCATATTCTGATGAGAGGGGCCACAGTGGCCTGTTCCACATAGTTTATCTCTTGAGCTCTGCAAGGCTAATAGACCACAGGCCTAACAACTCATCACAATACTTTAGGGGTTCTGGAGACCATATTCCGAGACACTTGCAATAAAACAAACATTTATTAAAAAATAATTTAACTAATAATCTTGTTATATTACATGTTTAGCGCCTTCTCAAACACCCTTTGAAGACATATCCTAAAAATACAAAGAGAGACATGTTTGTAGCGAACACTGCAATGGAGGTATTAGTTGGGCTATATGGCTTGACCCTGTCAAGATATGAACACATATATGTTGTATCCTTTGGCTGGGGACAAAATAGCACTATAAATTGATATGGAATGATTAGATGATAAACAAACACACATGCAAATATTACAATATGGGACATTTCCTCAAAATAAATAATAATAATTGGAAAATAACTTGTTGAGTCTGTTTATAATGTTAGTTGGGTAGTTATCAATATAGGTAGTTATATTCACTACTAATATGACCAAGTAGTAGATCGTTAATATTCATATTTATTTTCAAAATGTTCAAATAGCACTTGCTATCCATTCTTGAGTAATATCCTAGCCATAAAAGCTTCCATTGAACTGAAATATTACTACTATACTATTTACTATACTATAACATACTAAACTATATTATATTATACTACACTACACTGTAGGCCTTCCAGTATTTACTAAGATCATAAACGAGCACTTGAAGTAAACCGCGACCAGGAAATTGATAAATTGCATTAAATGAGATTAGGTGGTATGCTGAAAATGAAAAGAAAACAACAATACAAATGTATCTCTTGATGTAACTGATTTACACACACAAAAGTCTGACCACACTGTAACCAACAGTACATAACCCCTATCTACACCACCAACCACAACACTTCCAGAGAGAAGAAAAGGAGAAGATGGTCCCTCCCACTCTCTCCTCCAACCTCCACCACCCTTCCCCTCCTATATGTCCCTTTGACATTGACATCAGGCACTTTATGATAGTCCTTAGACCCCCCTTTGGATATTTCTCCCTCCAACTGAACAGTCCCAACTCCTGTCGTGTATCCCCGACTTCCGCAAGGCTCTCCTTAGTTTGTTCTCCCTCATGGGACAACCATCTTCCTCTCCCCTGGCCCCTCTTCTTCTTTCTTATCATTCTTGTCAGCTAGGCTCCTGTAGGAGCGGTGGATCCCGGGGGACCTCAGCACCTCGTCGCCCTGGGTGAGGCCTGGATCTTCGGGCACGACCGGTCGAGGCGCCGGGTAGTTGGGCTGATAGTACTCGGAGGGGTAGCCCCCCTCGCCATACCTATAGGGGTCCTCCTCCTCCACCTCGTCATAGTTCTGGTAGGTGTTGGGGGGCAATTGGACTAAGGGAAGATTGTGGCGGTCAGATGTGTCACCACCGATGCCACCCTCTTTAGCCACCGTGGCCACCCCCAAAGCGTGCATGTGTTTGTTTGTTTTTGATTGGGTTAGCAGGACAGGAAGGAGGCAGAGACACACAGGAAGAACAGTGTTAGCGTCGACATCAAAGCGGCCAGAAGAGTTAAAGAGGAGTAGGGAGGAGCAACACTGACAAGGTAAGGAGATCTAAGTGGTTCTCTTACTAAATATATGAGAAAGCTCAACTGAATAACGCATCAAATGACAATCAGTATTAGTCAACCACTGGCTCCTTTTGGAATATAAAAACTGTACACATTCACTGCAGAAGCATAGAGAAGCCTTGGATAAAATATATACTAAACTCAGCAAAAAAAGAAACATCCCTTTGTCATGACCCTGTCTTTCAAAGATAATTCGTAAAAATGCTTGTTCAATGAACCATAAACAATTAATGAACATGCACCTGTGGAACGGTCGTTAAGACACTAACAGCTTTCAAGGCAATTAAGGTCACAGTTATGTAAACTTAGGACACTAAAGAGGCCTTTCTACTGACTCTGAAAAACACCAAAAGGAAGATGCCAGGGTCCCTGCTCATCTGCGTGAACGTGCCTTAGGCATGCTGTAAGGAGGCATGAGGACCGCAGATGTGGCAAGGGCAATAAATTGCAATGTCCGAACTGTGATACATCTAAGACAGTGCTAAAGGGAGACTGGACAGACAGCTGACCATCCTCGCAGTGGCAGACCACGTGTAACATCACCTGCACAGGATCTGTACATCCAAACATCACACCTGCCGGACAAGTACAGGATGGCAACAACAACAGCTTGAGTTACACCATTAACGCACAATGCCTCCATCAGTGCTCAGACTGTCCACAATAGGCTGAGAGAGGCTGGACTGAGGGCTTGTAGGCCTGTTGTAAGGCAGGTCCTCACCAGACATCACCGGCAACAATGTCGCCTATGGGCACAAACCCACCGTCACTGGACCAGACAGGACTGGCAAAAAGTGCTCTTCACCGACGAGTCGCGGTTTTGTCTCACCAGGGGTGATGCTCGGATTCGCATTTACAGTCAAAGGAATGAGTGTTACACCGAGGCCTGTACTCTGGAGCGGGATCGATTTGGAGGTGGAGGGTCCATCATAGTCTGGGGCGGTGTGTCACAGGATCATCGGACTGAGCTTGTTGTCATTGCAAGCAATCTCAACGCTGTGCGTTACAGGGAAGACATCCTCCTCCTTCATGTGGTACCCTTCATGCAAGCTCATCCTGACATGACCCTCCAGCATGACAATGCCACCAGCCATACTGCTTGTTCTGTGCGTGATTTCCTGCAAGACAGGAGTGTCAGTGTTCTGCCATGGCCAGCGAAGAGCCCGGATCTCAATCCAATTGAGCACGCCTGGGACCTGTTGGATTGGAAGTTGAGGGCTAGGGCTATTCCCCCCAGAAATGTCCAGGTGCCTTGGTGGAATAGTGGGGTAACATCTCACAGCAAGAACTGGCAAATCTGGTGCAGTCCATGAGGAGGAGATGCACTGCAGTACTTAATGCAGCTGGTGGCCACACCAGATACTGACCGTTACTTTTGATTTTGACCCCTCCTTTGTTCAGGGACACATTATTCAATTTCTGTGAGTCATATCTGTGGAACTTGTTCAGTTTATGTCTTAGTTTTTGAGTCTTGTTATGTTCATACAAATATTTACACATGTTAAGTTTGCTGAAAATAAACACAGTTGACAGTTTCTTTTTTTGCTGAGTTTAGCTTGTATGCGCTGAAACATAAAAATGCATTTATGGCTAAATGAGTTATTGTCTCAGGCTCAGGTAGAATGTTTTTCTACAAAGAGAAGGACTTTGAACATCTTTATAAGAAACAAAGCAGTAGTTGTTGTTGACCGAAAAAAAAACAGGGGATATTGGAAGGGGGTAGAATGAAGCGACAAGCCTGTCTAGCCTCACACCTCCACTACAACCCTTTTTGAATGCTGCTCGCTACCAATACTTTTGTTGGACTTCAGTAAGAGAAAGTAGAGGGAGAAAGAGGGAGACACACACATACCACAGGTCAGACAGACAAGACAAAATCACATGCTGGTATTACTCACACCGAGGAGTACATGGAGAACACCGCCGGCCTTTCTAGCCGTACAGTGTGCTCACCGTACCGTCTTTTCCTCAGAGAAAAGGGTGATAGAGACAGACATCATTGATGGTCTAGGTGTCCATGCACACATGCATTTACAGTTAGGGCGCTACAGATTGTATCCACACTCACAATATCCAGTATATTAGATGATGAACCATCTAAGAAATAAGGCTGAGGGGGTGTGGTATATGGCCAATATACCACAGCTAAGGGCTGTTCTTTTGTACGACAAACACGGAGTGCCTGGATACAGCCCTTAGCCGTGGTATATTGGCCATATACCACAAACCCCCAAGGTGCCTTATTGCTATTATAAACGGGTTATCAATGTAATTAGAGCAGTAAAAATAAATGTTTTGTCATACCCGTGCTCTACGGTCTGATATACCACGGCTGTCAACCAATCAGCATTCAGGGCTCGAACCACCCAGTTTATAATGTTGAATTAATCATGATCACATGACTGTAAAGATGCAGAATTGTCTTTTTGAAACTTGGTAAAATATGGACATACTTGACGCAATAGCGTGGTATGTACATGAACATACTGAAATATGACTTATCGTGATAAGGCTTTAAAAGTTTATAGATATTTTGACATAAATACATGTCACAAGCATTGACAAATATCTATTAGGTCTATAGAACTTTAAACAAGCAAGAGTGTTTGAATTCAATTCCACAACCTAAGATACTGGGATAAAGACATGGCGGCAAAACATTTTTTTCTCTCACATACCATTCATTGTATGAATTCAACACATTGTAAGTCATTGTTTGCAAGCTAAATTCTGCATCTTGGGTGCATTTTGTATTTCAAGGTGCTTAAATGACAACAGGAACTATTGGATTCATAAATAAACCATATGCTCAAAGACATCTTACTGTAAAACCATCAGATAATAGAATGGGCAAAAAAAAATCCTGAGCTGTCAAAAACAGAGAATAAAGGACATCCACTCATTTATTTTAATGAGGTTAATCAAGTGAGTCTCAATTGATTTGAATTCGAAGTCTATTAAGTATAAAGTAAATCAGAAAATAAATGCCAATTACTTAAATATATCTCAGTATGGGCATCCAAATTAAATTTGGGTAACTGGTAAGTTAGTACTACAATAGAGTAGAGATTCTTTTCAAGATAGGTCATGTTTAGGGTTGAATATTTTCCCGGTATTTTACAAATGTTCCATCGCGAGAATAAATCAATTTTCTCCTGGGTAACCCGGAATTTCCCACCAAAACCTTAAGTGTCATTCTAAAGCATTATAAAGCATATACATATGTCTGAATTTGATTAGAGGGTTGATCAGCATGAACATTCAAGCCTGATGCTACGTGAGCCTGGTGGGCCAAACATTAAATACATGTTATGAACCCAAGCCCCAAAAAGTCCAAATGACAGTCCCATTATCAAATCAAATCAAATTGTATTTGTCACATAAGAATGGTTAGCAGATGTTAATGCGAGTGTAGCGAAATGCTTGTGCTTCTAGTTCCGACAGTGCAGTAATATCTAACAAGTAATCTAACAATTCCTACACAACTACCTAATACACACAAATCTAAAGGGGTGAATGAGAATATGTACATGTCAGTATATGGATGAGTGATGGCTGAGCGGCATAGGTGCAATAGATGGAAAAAATACAGTATATACAGTTGAAGTCGGAAGTTTACATACACCTTAGCCAAATACATTTAAACTCAGCTTTTCACAATTCCTGACATTTAATCAGAGAAAAAAAAGTCCCTGTCTTAGGTCAGTTAGGATCACCACTTTATTTTAAGAATGTGAAATGTCAGAATAATATCAGAGAGAATGATTTATTTCAGCTTTTATTTCTTTCCTCACATTCCCAGTGGGTCAGAAGTTTACATACACTCAATTAGTATTTGGTAGCATTGCCTTAAAATTGTTTAACTTGGGTCAAACGTTTCGGGTAGCCTTCCACAACCTTCCAATAATAAGTTGGGGGAATTTTGGCCCATTACTCCTGACAGTGCTGGTGTAACTGAGTCAGGTTTGTAGGCCTCCTTGCTCGCACACGCTTTTTCAGTTCTGACCACGAATTTTCTGTGGGACTGAGGTCAGGGCTTTGTGATGGCCACTCCAATACCTTGACTTTGCTGTCTTTAAGCCATTTTGCCACAACTTTGGAAGTATGCTTGGGGTCATTGTCCATTTGGAAGACCCATTTGCGACCAAGCTTTAACTTCCTGACTGATGTCTTGAGACGTTGCTTCAATATATCCACATAATTTCCCTACCTCATGATGCTATCTATTTTGTGAAGTGCACCAGTTCCTCCTGGTGCACTTCACAAATGTGAAGCTGCCAACCCTGTGCTTCACGGTTGGGATGGTGTTCTTCGGCTTGCAAGCATCCCTCTTTTTCTCCAAACATAACAATGGTCATTATGGCCATACAGTTAAATTTTTGTTTCATCAGACCAGAAGGAAACAAAAGTACGATCTTATTCCCCATGTGCAGTTGCAAACTGCTTTTTTTATGTCGGTTTTGGAGCAGTGGCTTCTTCCTTGCTGAGCGGCCTTTCGATATGTCGATATAGGACTCGTTTTACTGTGGATATAGATACTTTTGCACCTGTTTCCTCCAGCATCTTCACAGGGTCCTTTGCTGCTGTTCTGGGATTGCACTTTTCGCACCAAAGTACGTTCATCTCAGGGAGACAGAACGTGTCTCCTTCCTGAACAGTATGACGGCTGCGTAGTGCCATGGTGTTTATACTTGCATACTATTGTTTGTACAGATGAGCGTGGTACCTTCAAGCGTTTGGAAATTGCTCCCAAGGATGAACCAGACTTGTGGAGGTCTACAATTTTTTTCTAAGGTTTTGGCTGATTTCTTTTGATTTTCCCATGATGTCAAGCAAAGAGGCACTGAGTTTAAAGGTAGGCCTTGAAATACATCCACAGGTACACCTTCAAATGTTGTCAATTAGCCTATCATTTTCCAAGCTGTTTAAAGGCACAGTCAACTTAGTGGATGTAAACTTCTGACCCACTGGAATTGTGATACAGTTAGTTATAAGTGAAATAATCTGTTTGTAAACAATTGTTGGAAAAATGACTTGTGTTATGCACAAAGTAGATGTCCTAACCGACTTGCCAAAACTATAGTTTGTTAACAAGAAATGTGTGGAGTGTCTGAAAAACAAGTTTTAATGACTACAACCTAAGTGCATGTACACTTCCGGCTTCAACTGTACATGTGATAAGAGTAATGTAAAATATATAAACATTATTAATGTGTCATTATTTAGAGTGGCATTGTATAAAGTGACTAGCGATCCATTTATTAAAGTGGCCAGTGATTAGGTCTCCATGTAGACAGCAGCCTCTCTGAGTTAGTGATTGCTGTTTAGCAGTCTGATGGCCTTGAGATAGAAGCTGTCTTTCAGTCTCAGGGTCCCAGCTTTGATGCACCTGTACTGACCTCGCCTTCTGGATGGTAGCGGTGTGAACAGGTAGTGGCTCAGGTGGTTGATGTCGTTGATGATCTTTTTGGCCTTCCTGTGACATCGGGTGCTGTAGGTGTCATGGAGGGCAGGTAGTTTGCCCCCGGTGATGCGTTGTGCAGACCGTACCACCCTCTGGAGAGCCTTGAGGTTGAGAGTTGTGCAGTTGTCGTACCAGGCTGTGATACAGCCCGACAGGATGCTCTCGATTGCTCTTGTTGCTCTTGTTTCCTGAAGTCCACGATCATCTCCTTTGGTTTGTTGACGTTGAGTGAGATGTTGTTTTCCTGACACCGCACTCCGAATGCCCTCACCTCCTCCCTGTAGGCTGTCTTGTCGTTGTTGGCAATCAAGCCCACTAGTGTTGTGCAGACCGTACCACCCTCTGGAGAGCCTTGAGGTTGAGGGTTGTGCAGTTGTCGTACCAGGCTGTGATACAGCCCGACAGGATGCTCTCGATTGCTCTTGTTGCTCTTGTTTCCTGAAGTCCACGATCATCTCCTTTGGTTTGTTGACGTTGAGTGAGATGTTGTTTTCCTGACACCGCACTCCGAATGCCCTCACCTCCTCCCTGTAGGCTGTCTTGTCGTTGTTGGCAATCAAGCCCACTAGTGTTGTCTGCAAATTAGATGATTGAGTTGGAGGCCTGGGGGCTGGCCGTCAGAAAGTCCAGGACCCAATTGCACAGGGCGAGGTTGAGACCCAGGGCCTCCAGCTTGATGATCACCTTGGAGGGTACTATGGTGTTGAATGCTGAGCTGAGGTCAATGAACAGCATTCTTACATAGGTATTCATTTGGTCCAGATGGGATAGGGCAGTGTGATGGCAATTGCGTCATCTCTGGACCTGGCGGTATGCAAACTGAAGTAGGTCTAGGGTGGCCGGTAAGTTGGAGGTGATATGATCCTTGACTAGTCTCTCAAAGCACTTCATGATGACAGTAGTGAGTGCTACAGGGCAGTAGTCATTTAGTTCAGTTATCTTTGCCTTCTTGAGTACAGGAACAATGGTAGCCATCTTGAAGCATGTGGGGACAACAGACTGGGATAGGGAACGATTGAATATGTCTGTAAACACACCAGCAAGCTGGTCTGCCCATTCTCTGAGGAGGCGGCTAGGGATGCCGTCTGGGCCAGCAGCCTTGTGAGTGTTAACACGTTTAAATATTTTACTCACATCAGCCACAGAGGAGAGGGGGAGGCGTAGTCCTTGGCACTGTATTATCCTAAAAATAATTATATTATAACATAACTCAAAAGAAATTTGTTTGCATTTTGGCGCAGTCCAGGCAGTGCTGAGAGGGATATTTTGGCCTGCTCTTTGTTCGGGGAGCCGCAACGGTGGCACTATATTATCCTCAAAGCAGGCAAAGAAGGTGTTTAGTTTGTCTGGAAGTGTGACGTCTGTGTTCGTGACGTGGCAGGTTTTCTTTTTGCAGTCCCTGATTTCCTGTAGACATATGCCTTTATATTCAGTCATATTCCCATTATCCAATACATACAGTGCATTCGGAAAGTA